>NW_004444045.1:174814-205170 GCF_000243295.1 Trichechus manatus latirostris
TGCCACTTATTCACTGTCAGTACAGGATGGCTGGTGGTGTCTGCTCATAGAGTTCTCTGCCCCGATCCTTCACCATGGGTTGGAGTCACCTATGGTCAGTACGTGGTGTTCTGCAATCCCTCGGGCAGTCACAGGGACTCAACCCTCATTGTGGCCTCGAGGTTGGCCTTATGTCCTGGCTGGGGGAGGCTGAGAACTCTGGGTGTGCCTCCCAATCTATTGGTTTGCAGCTGCATGAGCCCTTTTCTGGTTGGCTACCCCCAAAGTTAGATAAGCCATTATATCATTGGTTATATAGATCGTTGGCTAGTGTTAAGGATTAAATTATGCCCCCCCCATATGTATTAGAATCCTAACCCATATACGTATAGGGGAACCGTGGTGGTACAGCTGTTAAACTTTCTGCTGCTAATCGAAAGGTCAGCAGTTCAAATCCACCAGCTGTTCCTTGGAAACCCTATGGGGCAGTTCTACTCTGTCCTATAGGGTCACTAGGAGTCAGAATCGACTCGATGGCAATGTGTCTGGGTTTTTTTTTTATACCTATAGATGTAATTCTATTTGGGAATAGGGCATTCTTTGTTATTTTAATGAGGCCACATCAGTGTAGGGTGTGTCCTAAACCTAGTCACTACTTAGTTATAAAAAGTGCCTAAAAAAGCACACAGAAACACAGAAAGAAGCACAAACGGGGGGCAGAGTGGTTGGGGAAGATAAATGCCACATGAAGATCACCAAAGAGCCGAGGAATGCCAGAGCTGACAGAGAGCCCTTCCCCTATAGCTGGTGCCCTGAATTCTGACTTCTAGCCTCCTAAACCATGAGAAAATAAATTTATGTTCTTTAAAGCCACCCACTGGTGGTATTTCTGTCACAGCAGCACTAGGAAACTAAAGACAGCTAGTTATATCATTCCTCATCAATACATTCCAAAGCTTTTGGGAACTCTTCTAAACATGCTTATGACTTTGGGAAAGAGCAGAGCGAGGTAGCCATATCTTTACTCTTAATGGGTTATACATGTAGTTATGACTTTAATAACTTTGGAAAAAAAATGCTTACAAGGAAAGGAATGGGGGGGGGGGCAGGAATGCTTGTTTATCATTTCCAAGCACAGTAAATAGGCTTTTATTCTTCCTTGTTAATGGATGCAGCATCTTTTAACCACACACAGGTAGTTAGTGGCAAAGCTAGGATTCGTATCCAAGCTATCTAGATGTAAAATCCACAATCTTAACTAACTGCTATGCTAATTAATTAATTAATCTCTGCCTGGAACTGACAACTGACACTGAACTGAATACTCCCTAGTCTACAGAGCACAGCAGAAGAAATCCAAGTTATGAGAGGGCAGGCTACAGATGTCCTAGGAGCAGCACGCAGAGGACCCTGGTATAAAAGATGCATCTTGTACAGCAACTGAAAACTTCAGTGGTGGGATGCTAAGACACTGATATATAGGGGGTCTTTAAGGTACTGTAAGGAGCCCTTGTGGCGCAGTGTTTAAGCTTTTGGCTGTTAACCAAAAGGTTGGCAGTCCAAAACCAATGGCTGCTCCGTGAGGGAAAGATGTGCTAATTGTTTCCATAAAGATCACAGCCCTGGAAACCCTATGGGGCCGTTCTACTCTGTCCTATAGGCTCACCACGAGCCAGACGACTCGATGGCAATGGGTTTGGTTTTGCGATTTGAAGTTACTGTAATTTGCCTACTTTGTAATCACTTGTTTTGCTCTCTTTTAATAACACTTCCTCTGCCACAGGGCTGTATTACCCAAAAAGCAGGGCACGCTTATTTACTTTGCTTTACCTTGTTTACTGTAAGCCGGTACTGTGCTTACTGGTTAATCCGCCTCTGCTCTGATAGAATGTGTTTAGCATGATCACAGCTGCTGAAATTGTTGCCTTTACGATAGAAGACTCGCCTGAGTTGCTGGATGGAACTTCAGCTGTGAGAAAGGAATACTTTCATAGAGAAATCTGGGCTCTTGGCACAATGATCATTTCTGACAAGAATAATTTATTATCTTCCTCTAAAACAAAGGTGAGGAAACAGAGCCTCAGTCAAACTATAGCTCTGGCTTGTGCTCATGGATTTGCAGAAGAGGCATTTCTCCTCCTTGCACGGGGCATTGGAGAATAACTGGACTTAGTAGATCTGAAATATTACTAGTGAACTTGCATCTGGGGAAGAAAACCAAAAACCAAACCCCGTTGCCATCAAGCTGATTCTGACTCATAGCGACCCTATAGGACAGAGTAGAACTGCCCCGTAGGGTTTCCAAGAAGCAGCTGGTGGGTTCAATGAGAAATATGTGGATAGAATAATCACACCAACTCTAACTGAAATGAATTATATTTGGGCAAGTTTATGATTGTGTAGCTTTCAAAGAGTATCCATATGACCTCCATTGGAAAAAAGCAATAACATCAGAACTCACAGTCCAGAAAGTAAGTGCCCTGACATTGAGTTGGTGGCTCTTTCTTTGCATTAACTATCCGGCCAAAGAGAGTGCTAGGTGCTCATACGTGGCTCACATTTGTATAGCACTTGGATGTGATATTTGTGAAAACAGTATTGAAAATGATAAGATACTACACAACTGTGTTCCTCCACAGTAATTACTGGAGATAGTCAGGGCTTGTAATAGAATACTGGATTTTCAGATGAGGAAACTTAATTAAATCTGATCTTTCTCTTAAGATACTTGTTATGTGCAAAATGGTGGCTATTTACTCCTAGTTTTTATCTTCATCATGAAGAAAGCTGTGAAGAGAAAGCTATCAATAGTAGCCGTTGAGTTCCTGCTCACTTCAGAAAATGGAACTACCATTGAAGAAGTGCTTATAAAATACCTGTCCTTTAATCCTTATGATAATACTACAATGAAATCAGAACTTTAGACTGACAGAGCTGAAGCATATCTATGAAGATTAGCTAACTAGTAATCGTCAGAGACGTGATTCAAGCCCAGGCTTGTCTGACTCCAAAGCTTTGCTCCTTCCACTATGGTATAGTACATCCTTCATGGAATCATGTTTAGCCACAGAAGGTTAGGTAATGCTAGCTGCTCTTTCATGTTTAGAACTCATTAGTCCTTATAAACCTAAAATGCATAAATACTTAATGATAAGTACTTTTAGTACTGTCCACTGGAGGGGAAAAAGCAATTTCCAATTGATTGAATGTATTTTCAGACATGGTTTACCAGTAGTTGCCGGCAACTCAGCTTGTTTTTATCTCTATCCAGCAGAGATTTTATTTTGCACTGGTAAGTAGACACAATCGATGAATTTTGAATTAGGGTGAAGATTCCTATTTCTTCCCAGGGTTTATAAGGAATTGGCCATCAGAGGGATCAGGTGAGATATTCCTTATGCCTCCCATTCAGGGAGAAGGCCATAATGGAAGGGGGTTAAGGCGAGTTGTGGACATCTCATGAACATGCTGATTCATCCCCACTCAACACAGGACAATGTGTGTTGTGGACTGATTTTAATTGCAATGATGGAGGCTTCCTATCTAGGCATACTTTTTTGTCTAGGATCTGCTCTGAGCAATGACACATATTTATAAGACAGATGGATAATGTTAGAGTTATCTGTAACCCCATAGTAGATGAAAATAAATGTTACGTATAATAGTATATTCCCGATCTTGTTGTGATTAATGGGTAGTCCCAAATAAAGCCACCTCTTCAACTGGGAACATTAACATCACACCACACTAATTATATTTAAATGAACATGTGAAACAACAATTTACCACCTGGTTCAATATTATGCAATGCTAATTTTTTGCTTGGCTCATCCAAATCTCCTTTTTCCTTAACACATGTAATCTCCATCCGTGCCCATTATATTGGAATAATGTTACTTGTCTATACTTCCACAATGCCTAGTTTACCATAAAACAGGAGGCATAAAATTGAGACCCTAAGCGTCCACTTTATTTATCTCTAGTGTAAATAAAATGTAACAAGTCAGGATACCTGGATTCTAATCCTAGCAATGTCATTTACTGGTCTGTGACCTTCAACAAACAGTGCTCCAGCTTCATAAATTATTACATCGTATTTTAAGCAAATAACGCATGTGTTATAAGTTTTTGCAAACAGTGCAACCCCCTTGCTCATTGTGTTCCTGGGCGTGCTATGTGCATTATTTGGGAAAAAATATGGTATTCGGGGGCTGGACTAAGGTTTCTTTAACCTCGAAATTCAGTGATTCTAAAGGTTCTGAATAAACATTGATTTTCCCCTATAATGTCTTGCCAGTACAGTAAATAAATATGCATCAAAATTTTTCATTTAAATCTGTATAGTTGATTATTATAACAATATAACATTTAGAAACTTTGAAAAACAAAGATGAAACATCGTCACCCATGATTGGACCATCTTTGTGGCTCCAGTCACTTTAATACACATACATAGTTTATTTGGTGGCAATTAGTGTACAGCTATGTTTGAGTTTCCAATTAAAATAGTTGCCATTGATGATGCTAACTGGCCCTGTGTTACAGGTTTTATGTATATTAATTCAGTTTATCCTCACAAGAATATATGAAGTCTGTTGTATTTTTCTAATTTATCAGAGGAAGAAATCAAAGCTTACAGAGGTTAAATAATTTAAGATCACATAGCTAGTAAGTGGGGGAGCTGAGACTCAAACTCATGTGAATCTAATTTCAAAGCTCTTGCTTTTAACTACTAGTTTATATACTGCCATGTCTGCTTTTTTTGACTAAGTTTTATATTGTTTCTATTTGCATAATTATTATTTTTCACATTCAGTAAGTAGGTGAACTATAATTTAATAATCCTTTGTTATTGGACTTTAGGTTGCTTCTGGTTCATGTTATTTATGAATAAAAGTGTGAGAAAGTTCTTGATAAAGGTTTTCTCTTCATTTGGATTGTTTCCATATGATAAAATCCCAGCCATGGAATTAGTACGTCAAAAGATATGACTGCCTAATGGCTTTTAATATACGTTGCCGAAGTATTTTAGAAAAGGCTGTACTAATTTACATGGCACCAGTTTATATTCAGCAGTGGATACATTAGAGCAGACATACGCCAAATACGTTGAAAAATAGACGTAACCTTACTAGATATGCTTATCAGATGTTTAATTTACAAAATAAGTTTCCAAATTTGTACTTTCAATTTCTGCTTTTGGTGAAGAGATTTTTATGTCATTGAGATACACAAAAATTTCACTTTTCACTTTTTTCTCATGGCGATGATCCCATCCATTAATACATCTCTTTTGATGGCAGACCAAAAGAATAGGTTTAGGCAGAGGAAAGAGAGCAAAAACAGTTGCAGAAGAACGGCATCTGAAAGTGGGTAACAGACAGTAGTCAGGTTTTTATCTTTTCGAGGGGGAGGGAGGAGGTGGAGTGAGAGGATGGAGGGAAAGAGAAGCTCAGCTAAAAAATAATTCAAAAGAATGGAACATAGTCATAATCAGCTTAGTCAAACTCAGGGTGAGAATAAAATTACAGATAATAGAATGTGGAAAAATCATTATTTTAATAGTTAACATTTATTGAACCATTTTTATTGCAATTTTATAGAGGAGAAACAGATTAAAAAACAACAACAACAAAAAAAAACAAACCCGTTGCTGTGGAGTCAATTCCGACGCATAGTGACCCTATAGGACACAGTAGAACTGTCCCATAGGTTTCCAAGGAGCGTCTGGTGGATTTGAACTGCCGACCTTTTGGTTAGCAGCGGAGCATTTAACCACTGAGCCACCAGGGCTGCAGAAACTGAGATACATAGTGGTAAAATAACTTGTTCAAATTTACAAAGCTTATAAATGGCTGAGTTTGAATTCCAGTTCTGATGATCTGAGCCACTATTTAAAAATGAAGGAATAACAAAGTACTTAGAGCGATAAATTTACAGTGAAAAATGAAGTTTTTTGTGTATCTTAATGACATAGAGATTAAAGAGGAATACTGGCGGGAAAAAGACAGCATTTTTAAAATTGCCAATGGGCTAATTATAGTTATGTTTTATTGAGGCCTTTGTATATGTTAGCTCATTTAATCCCGCTAATAATCCTGTGAGACAAGTACTATTAGTTCCCTTTTTCCAGACAAAAAGATTGATAGATGATAAACGACCTGAGTTACCTCAACAGCTGGCTCTGGAGCAAGATAAGGAAGACTGAAGGAGACTTGGCAATGAACATAGCAAGGCAAACAGGCTGAAAGTGAGAAATGCAGGAAGTTTCCCATCTAGGAAGTGGCTGATTCCAGCATTCAAATCTCCCCAGCCGACCCGCCAAGACGTCACAAAGCCGCCCCTCAGTCACGAAACCACGCCCCCTTCCGTAGCCGTTCTCTGAGCTCCCGATACTTCCCTCCTTCCCTTTCACCCCACCTACCCCGGCTAGCATCATTTCCTGTGCGCTGAGTGCTGATTGGTTCAGCGGTCGGAAGTGAGGGCGGGCGGTGGGGCCGTTGCCGCAGTGACAGTGCTGGGGGAGTCCGAAGATGGCGGCGTCGCGTCGCTCTCAGCATCATCACCACCATCATCAACAACAGCTCCAGCCCGCCCCAGGGGCTTCGGCGCCGCCGCCGCCGCCACCTCCCCCCCCACTCAGCCCCGGCCTGGCCCCGGGGACCACCCCAGCCTCCCCTACGGCCAGTGGCCTGGCCCCCTTCGCCTCTCCGCGGCACGGCCTAGCACTGCCGGAGGGGGATGGCAGTCGGGATCCGCCCGACAGGCCCCGATCTCCAGACCCAGTTGACAGTACTAGCTGTTGCAGTACCACCAGCACAATCTGTACCGTCGCCGCCGCTCCCGTGGTCCCAGTGGTTTCTGCTTCATCTGCTGTCGGGGTCGCTCCCAACCCATCCGGTGGTGGCGGTAACAACTCATCGTCGTCCTCTTCTTCCCCGACTTCTTCCTCATCTTCCTCTCCATCCTCTCCTGGATCGAGCTTGGCGGAGAGCCCCGAGGCTGCCGGGGTTAGCACCACAACAGCATTGGGGCCTGGGGCGGCGGGACCTGGGCCGGGGGTCGCAGCAGTGAGCGGGGCCCTGCGGGAACTGCTGGAGGCCTGTCGCAATGGGGACGTGTCCAGGGTAAAGCGACTGGTGGACGCAGCAAACGTGAATGCTAAGGACATGGCCGGCCGGAAGTCTTCTCCCTTGCACTTCGCTGCAGGTCAGAGACTTTTGAATTGTTTATTAAGGGTTTGGGGCTTGGAGGCAGGGGTCTGGGTAAGAAAAGAAAACTGAATAAGTTGACGCGACAAAATGGGAGCGTGGTGTGGTTCTTCAGCACTTCACCTGAAGACCAGAGACTCCTTTCTTTAGACAGTGCTTAGGTGACGGGGGCGTGGTAAGGGACTGTGTGAATCCATTCTTTGGTGTTTTCACAGTGCTACATATTCACATACTCTGTAGTGTAGTCTCTGGATATAGGTGTACTCGAACTTTTCAGTTTTGAATGTGTAGGAATAAAGTTAGATTTGGGCAGCCTTAGAGTAGTTTTCGTTTGTTTGCTTGATTATTTCGTTTTTACACCAAGGATATGCCCCCTGAGGACAGGTCTAGACCAAAAGAAGTTTAATGTAACTCAGCAAGTGTATAAGTATCTGTTGTGGTTTTAGTAAGCCAATGGAAGACATAAAGAAGTTTGTGAAACTCTTCCTTTTCTCAAGAAGTGTACAGTGTATTTGGGAAGACCAAAATATTCCTGTGTGAAGCAACTGGAGAAGAGTGTCTGGATGCATTATGTGATGAAGGAAGAAATATAGTTCTGAACATTGCTCTGTATTGGTTGTTTAAGAATTTACCTTTTCTCAGCTGCTTTAGTTTTAGTTTATGTCAAAAATAATATACTGGAATTGTGGGCGCAGTAGTTAAGAACTCGGCTGCGAAGCAAAAGGTCGGCAGTTCGAATCCACCTGCTGCTCCTTGGAAATCCTCTGGGGCAGTTCTCCGCTGTCCCATAGGGTCGCTGTGAGTCAGAATCGACGCAGGGGGTTTGGTTTTTTTGTTTGAGTTGCAGGAGGATAGTGAGAAGCAACTGGTACATAATAAGTTCTCCAAAAAAGTGCTAATTCCTAGGCCCTGGATTCCACACTTTATTCTTTTGACTTTGCCTTTTTTTTTTTAAAGCAGGCAGTTGAGTATTTTCTTTTAAAAACACCTAGTATCTTAAAAAAATATGGAGAAATAAAAAACGAAAGCAAAGGACCATAATCTCACTGTCCCAATACCTACTACTGGTATTTCAAAAAAGAAAAGTAATAATGTTATATACATGAGAAACTTTACTTTAGAAGTGTATACATTATATATAATACAAAAATTCAAATAGGACAGAAAGATACAAAATGAAAAGTTAAAGCACCACACACGCTCACATGTCAAACATGTCACACTAAGCCTGTCCTCTGTTAAGTTTCTTCCCATGTTTCTATTTATCACTCCTTCAGTTTGTTCTGTTAGTAATAAAATAAGTAGCCCTGGTGGTGCAGAGTTTAAAGCAATCAACTACTAACCAAAAGGTTGGCAGTTTGAAACCACCACCAGCTCTGTGGGAGAAAGATGTGGCAGTCTGCTTCTGTAGAGATTTACTGCCTTGGAAACCCTGTGGGGTTGCTATGAGGCAGAATCGACTTTATGGCAGTGGAGTTTTGGTAATGAAATGTATGTTAAGAACTTACTACATGTATTCTGACCTTCAGTCAGAAAATAACTGTTATCCTCATTTTACAGATGACAGAAGTGAGGTACTTATTTAAATAAGCTGAGGTTCACACAGTAAGTGGTGGAAGTGGATTTGAACTCAGGCAGTTTGATTTTAGAGCTTGGGAAATCAAACTTAAACTATCATAACTTACACCTGGGTTAAGGCCACTACATTTTTGTAATTGTGGTGCAGAGTTTCTGCTTTGGTAGTGTTTTGGGAGAAGTAGTAATCGATGGGCATATATTGCAAGAGTAACTTTAATACTTTTTGTACTGTAAACTATACTTTAGAAATATATTTTACACTGTGACATACACACGCACAACTGCGTCAAAAGTTTCAGGAAACAATACTTTCTTTTACTGCACATGGTGTTCACTGATACTGCATTTGTACAAATGCTGTTTGTGACTCACTAATATAGCAGCTTGAGAAACACTTTTACGGAAAATTGTTACTAGGTCACTGGATCCGTTCTTGATGTATGGACACTACTATTAGGAATATAGTAAATAGGCTTCCATCCAACTGGATATTTAGTCAAGGGTGTTGCCTATTTTACATGAAATACCCGTTGCAGTCGATTTGATTCCTACTCATAGTGACCCTATAGGACAGAGTAGAACTACCCAGAGGGTTTCCAAGGAGCGGCTGGTGGAATTGAACTGCTGACCCTTTGGTTAGCAGCAGAGCTCTTTAACCACTATGCCACCAGGACTCCTTACATGAAATAGCATTTCTTTTTCTTTAAGTTACATAAAAGATCTAAGTGTTTTATAAGTCAACCTAGGTTGTTTACTTTTGCATAATTTATTGTCAGTTTTACTATTTTAAAGCATTGTTTTACACATCTTACAATTTTTCATCATACCTCTTTCAAAGTAATCACTAACAAATGACAGCTGCTCATAATTATACCCTCTCCTCACTTATCCACATGGTTAGATTCCCAAGACCAGGTCAGTATGTGAAATCATCATTATGTGAAAATGAAGGATGATCACATCAGATCACAAAATGAATGACTACATCATTACATAACTGCCAGTTTGCAGCACTGCATAACTGCCAAACCACTGAGAATCATGGCCCAGCCAAGCTGCCACATAACCTTAACCATTACAGCCAGCATTGCTTTCGCCTCACATCTCAGCATTCGTTACTGCTAGATATACATTGTTAATGTGCAAAATGGTTGCATAGTAGATTTTTTACTGTTGTCGTAAATGTGAAATATCAGATAATGAGATAGTAAGTGAGGAGAAGATGTATTTGTTTAATGTTGTACTTATTTAGGATTAGTTGCACATGAAATTGTGCTTGTCTTCCAAATCATAGGCTCTTCTGTTTGCCACAGTAGTTAACTTTTTATTGTTTTTTTTTTTTTTATGTGTACCCAGATAAGCTACAATACAAACAGTGAAACAGTTCTGTGATTATGTTGTACTTATACGAATCTAACCTTGAACTGGCTTCTTAAGAAATATTTTTTTAGCTCAATTGTGAAAAACAGAAAAAACAATAACTAAACTTTACAGCCTGAAAACATAACACCCTCTAGTCAATTTACCATACTTTCATGTTTATATGCATAACATTAAAGCTTTGCTAAGTCTGGTCTTCTCCATCACGGATAGACTGAGTTGTTGTGGGAGTCATAGAGTAAATTTTGACTTCTAGTGGCCCCATGCGACAGAGTAGAACTACCCCATAGAGTTTTCTTGGTTGTAATCTTTACGAAAGCAGATTGCCAGGTCTTTCTTCCGTGAAGCCGCTGGGTGTGTTCAAACCGCCAACCTTTCAGTTAGCCAATGCTTAACCATTTGCGCTACTAAGGCTCCTATAGAGTGTGTAGCTAAAAGTAGTTCTCAGATGAATATTAGTTGGTTGTATGCTATTCATTGAATTGCCATGGAATAGCTATTTTAAAGATGGAAAATTGTTACAATTCTTTAGTTTGAAAAGTCGGCTTGTTTCACAACTATTCTATTGCTTATTATAGATCAGTGTTAAATACTGATACAATTTTGGAGTGGCAGATAATTCTTAACATTTAGGGAGTTTGCAGTTTAGTGGGGATGGCTAACCACTAAACAACCACCGCCACCACTGCCGCCTGCCAAGCATGTTACCTGGAGTGGTGGGAAGAGTACATTGTATTGTAGGAACATGTAATGGGGGCCCTTGTGCTGGTTTTAGAGGGGTGAAGGAAGTCTTTCAGGTAAAGAACTTGTTAAGTAGAAATTTAAAGGATGAGTCCAAGCTAGCAAAGCAAAGAGTTGAAGGAAGACTGTTAGTATCCCTGAATATTTCCATTTAGAAATGTTTATACTTCTGTAGAATGAAATGAAACAATACTCTTTTTGAAAGATTTCAGTATTGGTATGAAAAACCCTTATTTTTTGTATTACCATTAGTGTAACCATAATTCTTATTAGCAGTTGAATTAAGAGTCTTTTCTATTCTGTCTTGGACTGTGATAATTACTCTGTTTAAAACAGGGCTTAGAGAATGTATTAATAATGAAATCACCCTATCCACAATTGGAAACATAATCTTCAAAGGGAATGTCTCCATTGTGGATAAAGTTTCTCAAAGTACTACATTCAATGCCTTGCTAAGAAGGCCATATCAAAATGATCCAGTCTTTTATTGTTGAGTAGAGTTCATATAAGACTTTGCCTTATACAGATAAAGTCCTTGACCCTTGTTTTCTATTGTTTAAAGGATAACAGTCAAACAATTTTATAAATAGAACCAATTTAGAGTGATATCATCCCCTTAGTTCAGTTCCTAGTAGTTACATATTTTTGTTTGTTAAAGGACCACTATATTCTGATGAGGTCTCTTTTTAAAGAAAAGTTATGATGAGATCTTTTTTTAAAAAGGCATGGAGTTCTGAGATTTCATAGTATTTAAGTTGAAGAAATTTTGAAATAGACTTCCTGGTAGTTAATTAATTTATAACTTGGATTATGATATATAGCGTGGAGTATTTTAGCATCAAAACCAGCAAAATAAGAATGACAGTTTTATGTTTTCTTTTGATTTGTTGGTATCTACTACAGCACATGTTTAACCAAGTAAAGGTTGCTCAGCTCATCTCATTCCTGAGTGTTTTCCTGTTTTTTTTTTTAACCCCTGGTCAGGCATGACAGTAGTTGCCTTTTTTCACTCCCTCTCACCACACTGTGCAAATGTAGTTCTTAGGGGAAAAAATATAAAAAACGCTCTGTCCTCTAAACTGTTGCCTGTCAGTGTAACAGTTTAGAGGACACAGTGTTTTCCTCTGAAAAATGAGTCAGAACGCTTAGTTCTGGAGTGGGAATCTTTTTGCACTTTCATTGTCTGGCAAAGTCCTTGATTGTACTTTTAAGCAAAAGCACTGCCTCATGTCTGATTTGTTAATAGAAAGAAAAGGAACCAGTTTCATAAATATCCTCCCAACTTAAAACTGTTAATTACAAAGTGGATTGTCTTTTACTTAGAGTTCTCTTAGTACCTTACACTTGGCTTAAGGTGCCCTTTAGAAAAAATTCACGTAGAACTTTTTGTTAAAACAGTGTCTAACTTTTAGATAGAAAGTATTGATATCTTTCTTTTGCTTTAATGATATTATTCTTTGGAATGTATCTTGAGCAAATGATCTAAAGAACAAATTATTTGTAAGATGTTATGCAAAATTATATCTAATAGTAAAAAACTGGTAATAAGCAAAATGTTCAACAATAGAGGAATGCCAGTGAAAATTATAATACAGTACTGGTTCTATTACATATCTATTACATATACATTTATATATTCCTCTGTCCATCCATCTTTCTGATGCTTGTCAGTGGAAGTTGCAGGCATCTGAACAGTTTCCCTTAAATACTTTAGTATGCATATCATTATGTAGAGTTCAGTATTTGTTTAAAGATTTATCTTTTAATGTAAGATCTGTAGAAATTTGAAGTGTACATTCTTGGAGTTTTAACAAATGCAAACACCTGTGTAACTCAAGCTTATAGAAAGTTACCATACCTTTAGAAAGTTTCCTCATGCCCCTTTCTTCAATTCCTGTCCCCACCTCTACCAGAGCAACCTTGTTCTGACTTTTTTCTGGTGTAGATTAAAAGTTGTCTGTTTTATAAGTTCAAATAAATGGAAGCATACAATATTTACTTTTTCTGTAAGACTTCTTTTGCTCAGCATGTTTTTGATGTTATAACATATATTAGTAGTTTTTTTTTTATTGCCGAGTAGCATTTAGTTATGTGACCTTGACAAAGTTTGTTTATCCCTTCTCCTGCTGTTGAACGCTTAGGCCGTTTCCATTTTTTGGCTATTATGAATAAAGCTGCTATGAACATTCCTATAAAATTATTTTTATGGACATATGGATTCTTTTCTCTTGGGTCAACAGCTAGCGTTGGAGTTGCTGGGCCGTAGGTTAGGTGGTAGTGGTGTTAGTTGCCATCGAATTTATTCTAACTCATGGCGACCCCGTGTGTGCAGAGTAGAACCGCTGCACATGATTTTCAAGGCTGTGGCCTTCAGGAAGCAAATCACCAGGCCTATGTTCTGTGTCCCTGGGTGCGCGGAAACAGCCAACCTTTCAACGGGTAATCGAGTGCTTAACTGTTTGTGCCCCCCAGTTACTCCAGTGTTGTTGTGTGACATGAAGTCAATTCCAACTCATAGTGACCCTATAGGACAGAGTAGAACTGCCCCATAGGGTTTCCAAGGAGTGGCTAGTGGATTTGAATTGCCGACCTTTGGTTAGTAGCCGTAACTCTTAACCACTGTGCCACCAGGATATGTTCAGTTTTTAAAGAAACTGCCACACTTTTTCCCAAAGTGGATGCACTATTTTACATTCCCATCGACAGTGTATCAGAGTTCCAGTTTTGCTTCCTCTACAGATGCATTTTTCTCAGATGGTTTAATTTTAACCATAGTGGTGGGAATGTAGTTGTGTCTCATTGTGGTTTTATTTTTCATTTTCCTGATGACTAATGATGTTAGCACCTTTTTCATGTGCTTGTTTGCATTTATATATCTGAAGTTCTGCCCATTTTTTTATTAGGCCAGCTTCACTTTTTGGGAAGTTACCTTTTTATTATTGAGTTTTAGGAGTTCTTTATATATTCTGCACAGCTTTGTCTGATAATTGTACTAATATTTTCTCTGAATGTGGATTGCTGATTCATTTTCCTAATGGGATCCTTTGAGCAGAATTTTTAAATAAAATTTAATTATGTTTAATTTATATTTTTCTTATGATTATTGCTTTATTGACTGGTGACGTGGATAAGAACTTTCGCCTATTCCTAAGTCACAAAAATATACCTGCTTTTCCTCACTTACTGACTGTCTTGTTATCTGACATTTCACATTTACGACAGTATTAAAAAATCTACTATCTGACTATTCTGCACATTAATGATGTACGTCTGGCAGTAATGTATGCCGAGATGCGAGGCAAGAGTAGTGCTGGCTGTGATGGTTAAGGTTATGTGTCAGCTTGGCTGGGCCATGATTCTCAGTGGTTTGGCACTTATATAATGATGTATGTAATTTGACAGTTATGTAATGATATAGTCATCCTCCATTTTGTGATCTGATATGGTCATCCATTTTTGCATAATGCCGAGTTTTGTAAAATGACCTAGTCTTTGGAGCCTAACAGTCATGAATTGAATTATGTCCCCCAAAAAGTGTGTGTATCAATTTGGTTGGGCCACGATTCCCAGTATTATGTGATTGTCCTCCATTTTGTGATTGTAATTTTATGTTAAAGAGGATTAGGGTAGGATTGTAACACCCTTACAAAGGTCACATCCCTGATCCAATGTAAAGGGAGTTTACCTGGGGTGTGGCCTGCACCACCTTTTATCTTACAAGAGATAAAAGGACAAGGAAGCAAGCCGAGAGTGGGGGACCTCATACCACCAAGAAAGCAGTGCCAAGAGCAGAGTGTGTCCTTTGGACTTGGGGTCCCTGCGTGGAGAAGCTCCTAGTCCGAGGGAAGATTGATGAGAAGGCCGACAAAGAGGGAAAGCCTTCCCCTGGAGCTGATGCCCTGAATTTGGACTTTTAGCCTATTTTACTGTGAAGAAATAAACTTCTCTTTGTTAAAGCCATCCACTGTGGTACTTCTGTTATAGCGGCACTAGATGACTGAGACACTAGCCATGTTGATAAGTGAGGGGTTGGTGTATTTTCCTGTGTTTCCCACTAACCCAAAAACCAAAAAAACAAATCCATTGCCATCTAGTCAGTTCCAATTGATAGCGACCCTATAGGGCAGAGTAGACCTGCCCCATAGGATTTCCAAGGCTGTAATCTTTACGGAAGCTGACCACCCCGTATTTCTCCTGAGGAGCAGCTGGTGGGTTTGAACCACTGACCTTTCAGTTAACAGTGAAGTGCTTAACCGTTGTGCCACCAGGGTGCCATTCAATACTAAAGGGTTTATGATTTTAGCTTTCATGTTTAGGTCTGTGATCGATCTTGAGTTTATTTTTTTCCATATGTATATCCAGTTATTCTAACATCATTTGTTGAAAAGACCTTCCTTTTCCTTTTGAATTGCTTTTATGTTGTCAAAAACGGAGATCTGTGTAAGTGGAGGTCTATTTCTGGGCTCTTTATTCTGTTCCGTTGATTGTTTGTTATTATGCCATTACTACACTGGCCTGATAGCGTTTTAGTTAGTCTTGAAGTTGGGTACTGTAGGTATCCAACTGGATGCGACTTTTTCAAGATTGCTTTGAATATTAAAGATCTGTTGCCTTTCCATTGAGTTTTAGGATCAGCTTGTCAATTTCTACAAAAAAGAAATGCTGGGATTAGGATTGAGATTGTGTTGAATCTTTAGATTAATTTGGGCGAGATTTGACATCTTGAGTCTTTCAGTTCGTGAACATTTAGGCCTTCTTTATTTTCAGTGTAGGGGTCTTTCATGACGTTTGTAAATTTTATTTTTAAATTAAAAAAGAATATTGATACTATTGTAAATAGTTTAAAAATTTTTTTTTATATTTCAGTTGTTTGCTGCTGATAGATAAATTGTAATCAATTTGTATATTAACTGTGTATCTTGTGACCTAGAACTAAATTTAAAAAAAAATCATTTATTTTGTTGTTGTTTTTGAGAATATACACAGCAAAACATATACCAGTTCAGCAGTTTCAACGTGTATAATTCAGTGACACTGATTATATTTTTCAAATTGTGCAACCATTCTAAGTTGTTCCTCCACCACTAATATAAACTTATAGCCCCCTAAGTTTCCTATCTAATCTTTTGAGTTACTGTTATCAATTTGATCCCATAAAGATAGTTCTTAAAACAGCAAAAATGCCCAAGCCAGACATTTTTTACTAGTTAAACTAAACTATTGTTTGATTTTAAGAAGACTTCAGGGGATATTTTAGGTTTAAAGTTTAAAGATTATCTCAGGGCAGTAGTTTCAGGGGTTCATCCAATCTCCATGGCTCCAGAAAGGCTGGGTTCCATGAGAATTAGCAATTCTGTTCTGCATTTTTCCCGTTTGGATCAGGATTCTGCTCTAGACTCTTTGATCAAAATGTTCAGTAATGGTAGCCAGACACCATCCAGTTCCTCTGGTATCAAAGCAAAGGAGGCAGTTGTTCATGGAGGCAATTAGCCACACATTTCATTTCCTCCTTCTATTCCTGACTCTCCTTTTCCTCTCCTGGCAAATAGAGAACAATTTTGTCTTGGCTGGCTGCTTGTAAGCTTTTAAGGCCCCAGGAACTACTCAGCTGACTAGGAGGTAGAATAGAAGCGCTAAACGCATTATTAGGCCAATTAACTGAGATGCCCCATGAAACCATGACCCTAAACGGCTAAACCAAAGAACCAAATCCCATGAGGTGTTTGCTTGTGCATAAGCAGCCTCAGCAGAGACTCTTTTTTGTTGTTTTTACTGTAAATATATCTATCATGCAGATTTTGCCAATTAAACTTCCTAAAGGTGTACACCTTATTGACAGCACTTACAGTAATCAACTGTGCAATCCTACCCTTAATGTGATTTTTTCCATCACCATAAACCAGAACTCAGTACTCCATAAGCAATAACATCCCTTTCCCCCTCCCTCCTGCCCTTGGTAACCACTAATAAACTTTGTTCTCTAAATTTGCCTTTTCTTGTCTTTTTATGTAATTGAGGTCATAGAATATTTGTCCTTTTGTGATTGACTTATTTCACTCAGCATAGTATCTTCAAGCACCATCCATATTGTAGCATGTATCAAGACTTCATTTCTCCTGCTGGCTGAGTAGTATTCCATTGTATGTTTGTACCACATTTTGTTTATCCATTCATCTGTTGATGGGCATTTAAGTTGTTTCCATCTTTTGGCTGTTGTGAATAGTGTTGCAGTGAACATGCGTGTACAAGCCTCTGTTTGAGTCTCTGCTTTGGAATCTTTTGGGTATATACCTAGGAGTGGAATTGCTGGGTCATGCGGTAGTTCTATTTATAATTTTTTGAGGAACTGTCATACTGTTTTCCATAATGGCTGTACCATTTTGCATTCCCATCGGCAATGGATGAGGGTTCCAATTTCCCCACATCCTTGTCATCATTTGTTATTTTCTTAGAAATAAATTTTTAATTCCAGTAGCTCTTTTGTAGATATATTCCTTAGGATTTTCATTAAAGAGTCATCTGCCAATAGAGACAGTTGTGACTTATATTTCTTTTTCTTGACAATGTTGCGTAAAAATGGTGAGATGGATATCTTTGCCTTGTTCCAACTCTTAGGGGAAAAGTGTTCAATATTTCACCATTAAATATGATGTTAGCTTTAAGTTTTTTTGTAGCTGCCCTTTATCAGATTCAGTAAGTTTTCATCTATTCCTAGTTTGTTGAGTGTTTTTATCATGAATGGATATTGAATTTTGTCAAATGCTTTTTCTACATCTGTTGAAATGATCGTATGGGTTTTTTCCCTTATTTTTTTAATATGGTGAATTACATTGATTTTCAGAATGTTAAATCAGTCTTGCATTTTTGGGATAAGTCCTACTTGGTCTTGATATGTATTATCTTTTTAATATATTGCTAGATTCAGTTTGCTAATATTCTGTTAGAGATTTTTGTATCTAAGTTCGTAAGGGATATTGGTCTGTAATTTTCTTTTTTTATAATGTCTTTGTCAGGTTTGGCCTTATTGTTAATCCTGACTCCATAAAATGTGGTTGGAATGTTTGTTTCTCCCTTTTTGACTGAGTTTTTGGAGAATTGGTATTATTTCTAATTAAATATTTGATAGACTTCCCCAATGAAACCAACTATACCTGTAGTTTTTTTGGTGGGAAAATCTTTATAATGAATTTAATTTCTTTAATAGATATAGGGCTATTCAGATTTTCTCTTTCATTATTATGGATTTCAGTGAGTTGTGTTTTTCAAGGAATTTGTTCATTTTATTTGAGTTGTCAAATTTGTTTGCATAAAGTTGTTCATGATATTCTGCTGTTGTTCTGTTGTCTATAAAAGGTGTTGAGATAAACTATCATTGTTCATATGGGTAATTTGTGTTTTCTTCTAATTAGTCTAACTAGGGGTTTATCAATTTCATTGATCTTTTCTAAGAACCAACTTTTGGCTTTGTTAATTTTCTCTATTTGTTTTCCATTTCGTTGATTTCTGGTCTTTATTATTTCATTCCTTCTACTTATTTTGAGTTTACTGAGTTAGTTATCTGTTGCTATTTATAAAGCCACCCTAAAATTTAGCACCTTAAAGTAACAAACATTTATTATCTCACACTTTCTGTGGCTTAGGATTCCAGGTGCATGTCAGGAATCTGGGCATGACTTACCTGTGTCCTCTAGCCCAGGGTTTCATATGGCTGCAGTTAAGATGTAGTCTGGGGCTGTGGTCTCATCTAAGGCTCGACTGAGGGAGGATATACTTCTAGACTCGCTCATGTGGTTGTTGGCAGGATTCAGTTCCTCATGGTGGTTGGATTGTGATCTCCCTCAGTTCCATAGGGCATCTCACAGCATGCAGTTAACTTCTATCACAGTCAGCAAGTCAGAGAGCAATAGAGGGTGAGCAAGATGGAAGCCATAGTCTTCTATTAATCTAACCTCAAAAGTGACATCTCATTACTTTGCTGTGTTCTGTTACGGTCTTTATGATTTCAGTTCTTTTAAATTTATTGACACTTCTGTTTTCTGGCCCAGCATTTGCTCTATCTTGGTGAATCAACCATGAAAAGAATGTATATTCCACAGTTGTTAGTTGTAGTTTTCTATACTTATTAATTAAATGAAAGTAGTTGATAGTGTTGTTCATATCTCTTACATCATTAATGATATTTTTGTCCATATTTCTATCAATTATTGAGAGAAAGGGGTTAAACTCTTCAACTGTAATTGTGGTGTTGTCTACTTCTCCCTTTAATTCTGTCCGTTTTGCTTCATGTATTTTGAAGCTTCATTACTGGATGTGTGAACATTTATGGTTATATGCCTTCCTGAAGAATTGATTCTTTTATTTTTACTCATCATGAAATGTTCCCCTTTGTTTCTGATAATATTCTTTTTCTTAATTCTATTTTATCGGATGCTAATATATCCAGCCTTCTTATGCTTACTGTGTGCATCGTATATCTTTTCCATCCGTTTACTTTTAACTTATATTTGAAGAGTGTCTGTCATAGACATATTTGTGTTACCTTTAAATCATTCTAATCTGTTTGTCTCTTTTAACCTACCCCATTATCTAATTTTGATACTTCAATTCAAATTCAGAACTGCAGGGCTTTTACTTAACCTCTACTTATGTTGCATCTGTAAATCATTTCTTTCATACCGAGATTTCTGGTCCTCACATAACTACTCATTTGCTTTATCCTATATTGTGCACAGATAAGCTCAAAATAATAATACAAACACCAGCATGATTATAGAAAACAGTTATTATTATTATTATTTTTTGCATATGCTTTCCTTACTCTTGTTTCATTGTCAGAGGATGTAGCCATTACATACTTTACCTTATAAACATCATTTAGTTCTACAAGTATGTATATGGTAGATAGTCCTCAGAGATGGCTACCATATATTCCTTTCCCACATGTATGCTGTACCACCCATCAAAAGGTGAAGCCTGTTTCCCCTCCCATTGAGTTTGAACTGGCCTTGTGATTTGCTAGAATTAATGGACTGTAGCAGACGATATGCCCTGTAACATGTGAACCCTCAGAGATCTGCACTTTTCACTTGCATGCATTGGGAACTCTCCCTTTTGAAGCCCAGCCACTGAGTTGTGAGAAAGACCATTTGGAGGAGAAGTAAGACCAGTCATCAGTCCCTAGTGAGACTCTCACTTGACAGTAGTACCCTCTGCCAGCTGAGTGAGCCATCTTGGACATTCCAATCTTGTTGAGCCTCCAGATGACTGAGCTAAGTTAATCCACAGTATCACGAGAAATAACAAGTGGTTGTTATTTTAAGCCACTAAATTTTGGAATAGTTTGTTTATGGCAATACCTGAAATTATTATATTTATATCTTCATAGATACCCATTGCTATGCTTTAAATGCTTATCATTTGTCCTTATATTTATGTCTCTCTAGTTATTTTGGTGGTCTGTTACTTATTCTCTAGTAATGTACTCAGGAAAATGTGCTGGAAACAATAATCACTCAATTTTTTTTTTATCAGTAACATTTTTATTCTTGAAAGCCAGTTTGGCTAGGTGTAAAATCTTTGGTTCTTATTTTCTTTCTGGAGTATTGAAAATGTTATTCTGTTTTCTCTGGTAAAAACTGTTGATGTTGAAGGTATGACAATCTGATTTTCTTTCCCTTGGTCTTTTTATCCTTTATGTCCTAAGGACATTTCCCCTCTTTCTGTAAAGTTCGGTTGTTTTAGTAGTATTTGTCGTGGTGTTAGTCCCTCTAAGTTGATTTTTCTCGGGTACATGATATGCCTTTTCATTTTATAGTTTTCAATTTTTCTTTTATTTCAGAAAAATCTTCTTGGCTTATAGTTTTAGTATTTGTGTTTTTCTCCCCCTTCTTTTGTGTGTGTTGGAACTTTGCCTGCCTTCTAAATTCATCATGCACTTTTGTATCCTTCTTTAAAAATCTATTTCCTCATTGCTTTTTAATTTAAAAAAAAAAAATCTTCCTTTTTACCTTCCATTTTTCTTAAGGCAGGAGTTGGGAAAATTTCTGTAAAGGGCCAGATAGTAAATATTTTAGGTTTTGCGGGTCATAACGTTTCTGTCACAACCACTCAGCTCTCGTGTTTTACCATGAAAGCATTTGTCTTAGTTTCCTAGTGTTAAAACAAAAATCTTATTAAGCCAGTAATAGAAATTGATTGAAATTTATTTAATATATGATTTGCAAATCAGGGTAACATTTCTACTAGGGAGTCAAAAATGTTCCAAAGATGAAAGAACTTCAAAAAATTTTTATACCCCATCATGTTGACATTGTCATGGAAAAGGACCAGAACAGTGTTATGATAACAGCTTACCCTAAAACACAGCTTCTAGTCTGATCTTGGGGTTTCTGTTCCTTGAAACTGACTACACATAGATAATTCTTCAAAAAAGCTCAGTACCTGAGACAAAATGGTCTTATGAAGCTACTTACTAGGCTATTGTTTGACTTAAAAGTGACTTTAGGAAACCAGTTTTGTCAGAGCTCAAGGTTCAAAATAAGATCTCAGAGCAATGGCCTGGGTGGGTCACCCCAACTCCATGGTCCCCAGAAATCCTGATTCCAGGAGAATTAAAACTTTCTCATTAGTGCTGCTGTACAGAAATACCACAAGTTGGGGGCTTTAAAGAACAGAATTTTATTTTCTCACAGTTCAGGAGGCTGGAAGTCAGAAATTCAGGGTGTTGGCTCTAGGGGAAGATCTTTGCCTCTTTCAGCTTCTATAGCCCCTAGCCTTCCTCGGTTGCTTGGCGATCTTCACCACGTGACATTTGTCCCCTCCTACCTCCCGGTTTGTGTTTCCTTCTGGGTCTAATGTGCTCTTTTTACAACTCACTCGTGATTAGGTTTAAGACACACCCTGCACTGATCCAGCCTCATTAACATGACAAAGAAAACCCTATGGCCAAACAGGGTTACATCCAAAGGTATAGGGGTTAGGATTCCAACACATATTTTAGGGGGGACACTATTCAATCCATAACAGCATCCATAGTCAATATGCAAATAAGTGGGTGTGACTGTGTTCCAATAAAAGTTTATTTACAAAAACAAATTTGGCCCATGGGTTACAGTTTACCAGTCATAAGACACTATGTTACCTTTTTTCACTTTTGTATTCTTGTTTAGTCTTCACTTCTGAAAATTTTTTCTTTTATTTAGAATTATTTTCTGAGTTCTGTCATCTTATTTTTAATTCAGATCTGTGCTGTTCTTTACAATCTTGAGTCATTTTCATATTGTCTTGAAATAGTAGATTTGAAATAGTATTGAAAGCAGATCATAGTTTGTTGGTTTTGTGAGCATCTTCTGTTTTGCATTTATTGTATGTGGAAGTGTTATTCTCAAATTCCTGTTATAAGAACTTTGCATAAAATTTGACCTCGATTTTTTTTCATTGCTCATATTTGCAGAAATTAATTACTAATAATTTCAAGGATAAACATAGAGATCTGATATGTTGAGGGCAGCTCCCTTTGTCCTTTCTTCCCTTGTTGGACATGCAGCTTGGGCCATGAATAGATAAGTCTCTCAAAAAGCTGCACAGAATCAGCCCTTACATGGGTAGCATTTAAAGTAGGATACATCTTTTCCATTTTATCCTTCAGTTTATGTAGCATGGGTGGCATTTTCTGGGCAGCCTTACCCAGGGACACTCTGCTAAAGGCACTTTATAGATAAGATCTCTTCTTTATAACATATTTATGTAAAGAACTATTTGACAAGAAGTTAGACCAGGCACCTGCCTTCTTTTCACTGGCCTGGAGCATCCCTTTCTCCCCCAAGGGATTGAATAGATCAAAAGCCAAGAATTACTTCCTTCCAAACCTAAAGCGATTCTTTGGCAGTGAGAAGCCAAAGAAACAAATTTGAGGAATAGAAGGCATATCATCAAGGGCCACGTTGTGAGCATAACTATTTTAAAAGCTGGGATCATAAGTTTAGAGCCTGAAAGAAGTAATCAAGGAAAGTAGATGATGCTGAGACAATGTAAGCTTCCTTTTGCTTCATAAAAAAAGAACTGTTTTTGGGTAGAATTATTTGATTGTAGAATATACGGTAGATATAGTGAAGAGACTGGTTCCTCCTAAGTTCTTATTTTTTCCCTGTGTCAAGGTCCTTGAAATTATCCCTGGTCTTGGATAACCCAATACTGTGTATCCTTCGTGTTGTGTTCATAAGAATTGAGCAGGGTAGGTTGTTTGTTTAAAGGGATTTCTGCTATAGCTTAGGTGCTCAGAATCTCTTTGAGGGTTATTTTCTTAAAATCATTTTGATTTTGAGTAATTGAGGAAACTTATGAGTATACTGTTTTTGTGTGTCCACTGCTTTTTCCTTGTAAAGTCTTATCAGATGGCCAACATTGCTTTTCCCCACAGTGAGTGACTGGGTTCTTTATAAAGTGGAAACTTGTTTTGCCTGTTTGTTTAGATATCTGTTTATGGAATTAAAGCAGTGAGTTAGAGCCTTTGTTTTTTTTCTTTTGAAACTGTTTATCAGTGTGTCAGCTCCCTATTCAGTTTAGAAAAATGAATTTTTTTCATTATAGAAAAGAGGGAAATAAAGTCATGTCAAATTTCCTCTCTTGCTTTTTCAAACTAAACTAATGGTTGAAGGTGACTGTTTTTGTTTGTTTGTTTGTTTGTTTGTTTGTTTGAAGATAAAAGACTTGGAACCATTTTCTTCTGTGGTAGATAAAAAAAAAGTGAAGAGGCGTTCCGTAGTTAGTAGATAATTTCTGTTAACTGTAAGTCCATACTGAAAAATTAGTTGTTTTGAATTTACTGGTTGACCGAAAAAAAACCCAAAAAACAAAAACTTGAAACTATAGTCCCCATATCATCAATTATAGTTTAAAAATAAATTAAACCTCCCGTTGCCCAGTTGATTATAATGTCTTTACAAAGCTAGGTTATGTATACGTGTAACTAGCCACTGAAAAGATCAAATGCTTTCATTCTGATGCATTCATCTACCTTTGAAACCATTTTGGCATTCTCATCTGTCTTTTTCATAAGATGTGCAGTTCTCCATTACCAAATGCTTAGACTGTTCTCATGTTGACTATAGAAATTTGGTCTTTTAGAAAGAAATGACATGGGATTACAGTTAATGAATACATTTTAGCTGTTTTTTTCCCTATTATCTTAAAAAAGAGATGCCAAGTTATACTTTTCTTCTTTGCTAGAAAATGTTCTCATTTGGAAAAAACATTTTGGGCTAATTTTAAAACTAAGAACAAGCTATCAAAAACTTAGTTGCTCCTCCCCTAGAAAGTGCCCACAAAAATTTAACAGCAGCAAAGGGTAACTGCTACCCTATTAGAATTTTATAAAAGCAAATAAATTTGGGGTATGTAATAAGAAAAGTTCAGTATTTAATCCATTGAATTGCTCATAGGTGCTCTGTAAATATTGGAACAAATGAGCTTTGGAAGTTAACACTTCTAATTTCTCCTCTTCTGACTTCCTTGAATGTGTAATAATAATCCGTACACGTTAGGACAGTTCTTTGTCATCAAAGTACTTTCATTGCTCTGTTGACATAGATAGATAGTTGTTATTGTGTGCCATCAAGTCAATTCTGACTCATAGGGACCCTATTCGACAGAGTAGAACTGCCCTATAGGGCTTCCCAGGCTGTACTGTTTATGAGAGCAGATCGCCAGGTCTTTTCTACCACAGAATGACAGGTAGGTTCAAACCGCTGACCTTTCGGGTAGTAGCTGAGCTCTTAACCACTGCACCACCGGGGCGCTCTTGCTCTCTGTGTATAAAATGAACTAGTGGCTTAGTGGTAGCATTCTTGCCTTCCCTGTGAGGGACCTGATTAGATAACTGGCCAATGCACCTCATGCGCAGCCACCACCAGTCCGTCAGTGATAGATTGTGTGTGGCTATGATGCCGAACAGGTTTCAGTGGAACTTCCAGACTGAGAAGGAATAGGAAGAAAGACCTGGTGATCTACTTCTGAAAATCAGCCAGTGAAAACCCTGTGAATCTCAATGGTCCGATCCACAGCCAGTCATGGGAGTGGCACAGGACCTGGCAGCATTTCCTTTTGTTGTGCATGGGGTCACCATGAGTTGGGGGCGACTCAATGGCAGCTAGCAACACCAGTAACAACAACAGTTTTGTTGTTATTACCCAATAATAGTAAAAACTAATAAAATTAGCACTGCTTTTGAGTCATTTTTTGTATGTAATTTTATTTAATTCTTGCAGTGACCATGTGAGGTAACAGATGAGGAAACAGACTCAGACATTAAGTGGTTTATCCAAGGTCACATAGCTGTTAAGTGATGGAGCCAAATTTTAACCTATATCTGACTATACTAAAATTATTTTGCCCGTGACTGTACAAAAATAGTTTGGCCTATGTTACACAAATGGAAAGTTAGTAGCTGTGAGTAATAAAATGTGTACTTTGAATTATTTTATAATTCGACCACTGTTTTTCCCAAATCTGTACTGATTATAATAATAGTAATTGTACAAAATTGGAAAGTACAGTAAAAAGGAGTCCATCATCTTACTACTCCAAAGCAGCCGATATAGTTATTTTGGCATATTACCCTCCAGCTCTTTTCCTAGGCATTGAAAGTAAGGGAAAACTGCAAATAGATGCTTTTTTAAAATATTGTGACTTTAGATAGATAACGTCTTTTTTTTTTTTAATCTCTTTCTTGTTCCTCATTTTTTTCATTGTACTTTAGATGAAGGTTTACAGAGCAAACAAGTTTCTCAGTAAGCAGTTAATACATATATTGTTTTGTGACATTGGTTGCCAACTCCATGACATGTCAACACTCTCCCCTTCTTGACCTTGGGTTGCCCATTACCAGCTTTCATGTCTCCTCCTGCCTTCTCGTCCTTGCCCCTGGGCTGGTGTGCCCGTTTGGTCTTTTGTTTTATGGGCCTGTCAAATCTTTGGCTGAAGGAACCTCAGGAGTGACTTTATTACTGAGCTATAAGGGTGCCCGGGGGCCATACTCTCGGGGTTTCTGCAGTCTCTGTCAGACCAGTAAGTCTGGGTTTTTTTTTTGTGTGTGTGTGAGAGTTAGAATTTTGTTCTACGGTTTTCTCCAGCTCTGTCCAGGACCCTCTTAGGATTAGAGTGAGACTGCGTTTTTAGTAAGTAGGGCGTTGGAACATTACAGTTATTAGAATATTGGACTATCTGATCTTTTGTTCAGTTGCTTTAAATATCTTTGAAGAACCTAATAATTAAATAGAGGAAGAATTTTTTTTAAAACACTACCTAAAATTGTTAGAAAATATTGAAGATAAACTTTGCTATGTATTTTAATTCATGGAAACAGTTAAGTAAAAAATTTTAAACGGTATGGGAGTATCATAGTGGGCATTTTAGTCTCTATTATCCCAGAGAGAACTCATTTCTAAATATTACTAATATTAATATGGAAAATAGCATATTCAATAGAATGAATCTTAGTGATATGTCGAGGACACCCTTTTCATCTCTCTTCTGTTAATTCATATTTCTTAGAATGACTGTAGTCTTTCTGTGGGAGGGTGGCACTTGTATTAATGAAGTGGTTATAGAAATTCAAAAGAACTTCATGCAGCTTGGTATTTTTCCCCTTAGTCTGTTTCTCAGAGTTTGAGCCCTAAGACTCTATGGTAGTTCAATAACAGCTCAATAAATATGAGTGCCACTAAGGTCTGTGGGTGGCGCAAATGGTTTGTGCTCAACACTAATCTAAAGATTGGTGATTTGAACCTACCCACTGGCACGTGGAATAAAGGCCTGGAGATCTGCTTCCGTAAAGATTACTGCCAAGAAAAACCCTACGGAGCAGTTCTACTCTGTAGAAATCACATGACGTCCTGTTTCACAGAACATATCGTGGACGTTAAACTATGCATAACTGTAGTACGTAGCTTTTTCAGACTGGCTTCTTTCACTTAGCTATACGCATTTAAGGTTCCTCCATGCCTTTTTGTGGCTTGGTAGCTAATATCTTTTTATCGCTGGATAATACTCCATTGTATGAACATATCACCATTTGTTTATCCAATCACCTATTGTAGGATACGTTGGTTGCTTCCAAGTTTGGGCAATTACTAATAAATCTGCTACAAACATTCCTTTGCAGGTTTTTATGTGAACATATGTTTTCACCTCATTTGGGAGATACTTTGTTTTTATATATAAAACGGAGTTAGCTTCTAGGCTCCTTTAATTATTTTCATGTTTTTCACTCCTGTGGATGTTGGCAAGGACATTTCACATTTGGCCAGGGAATTGGGACAGTTCTTTGAAGTGAGGACCTACCCACTGCATTGCAGGAAGTGTAGTATTCCTGGCTCCCACCCACTAAATGCTAGAAGTGCCCGTCATCATTAAAACAATAACAGACGTACAAATCCACCATCCCTCGGGTGGTACCACTGCACTGTAGAACCATTGACAAAAGGAACTACTTAGCCACGTCCTCTAATTTGCCCGATATTATTGGCACACACACACAGAAAAAGACCAAAAAAAGTGTTTGCACGTAGATACGTTAGTAAACTTGCTTCCTAAAAAGTTCTACCAATTTATCTCTCACCATACCCTTGACAACACTAAGCATTGTCATATTTTTTTTGACATATACACACAAAAGCGTGCACAAAATGAAAGTGTAAAGCTAGATGAATTTTCACAGCGTGATCATGCCTCTGTAACTAGCATCCATGGGGGTAAAATGGTCTGAGCATGGTCTTGGTGACCCTTGACCCAAATGTGAAAATGGGTTTTGAGGTATTCTGGATGGACTAGATAGAATAGAAGTCTTCTACAGAATTTTAAGAATATTTGTAATTTAGAGATTCCTCAACCTATTGACAAACTGTTTCCAGCATGGGATGATACTTGTAAAATTAAAAAAAAAAAAAAAGGAGCAAGGTAAGTTAGCAACAGAGGGTCAGTCCAAATTCTTTTATTTTTATAATGGCTAGTTTGAAAAAGTCACGGTTATTAGTGGCCTTGATGTAATGAGTAAATAAACTACCTCTTTAAAAGAACAAAAGTGTTGATTTCATATAGCAAATGCAGGGAGCTTATTTCTAATGGCAGCGTCATTTAGACTTTTATGAGGGTTTTTCTTCCTACTTTTATTACTGGGTGACTGGCTTATCCCTCCTTGTAAATCTTGGGCACACATTCTTGACTGTGCGTGATACTTAAAATTTCTTTTTCTAAGCATAAATGTTTCCCATTTTCTAAATCAGCTTCTATAAAATAGAAAAATTGGTCAGCCTGACTTTGACAAATGAAAACCCTGTTTAACTGCCTTGATGTTATAGAAGTTATTTTGTGGTTTGTTTTCTTAACTTGTTTTAGGGACAAGAGGGGAATATACTCCCTGTTCTGCAACAGTGACTTCTGATTTAATGAAGTGTAAATATTTCTTTATTTTAACACTAATATAGTTAGAATTAAAATTAGAAGAGGAAGAAAGAAGATTTGGAATATTAAATAGAAAATATATGTTTCTTTGTTATATAACATTTATTACAAAGGGAGTAGAAATGTATTAATGGGTAACTACAGCTTTGTGTATATTGGACTGTGTATATTTAACCCATATGTAAGAATCCCTTGATATTGTTAAAGAGTATGTCAAGACTTTTCCCAATCCCCAAAAGGATAACACAGTGTCATATAATTTCTTCCATGAAATGCAAGAAAACTAAAAACTGTAAAAGTCTCTTAGCATTAGAAAGCACGTCTGTACAAGAAGTGGGGAAAATTAGAAAATTGTGTCGAGATGGGCTATTGTGTTAGGTGCCCTCTCTAATTTTAAGGATGCCTTCTGCACATCAGCCAAGATACAGATGTGACTCATTTTTAATTCAGCAGAATTATAAATTGTTGTATTTAATGGCCCTTTAGAGATGCTCACACTAGTGTTAAATTGGTGAATCATGAAATCTTTTGGCCAGGAAACAAAAGTTACTTCAGAAACTTTAAAGCTAATGCATAAAAATGTCACATACCCTTTGCCATCAAGTCAACTCAACTCGATGTCCTATAGCGACCCTATAGGACAGAGCAGAACTGCCCCATAGGGTTTCCAGGGAGTGGCTGGTGGATTTGAACTGCCGACCTTTTGGTTAGCAGCCGAACTCTTAATCACTGCACCACCAGGGCTCCAAAAGTGTCATCATTAAGTTTTATTTCATTGAAAATAATTTTATTATCATTGTTAAGAGCTTTTGTTTTGTTTTATATTTTGGATGGAAGTGGATTGATAATGCTTAAGATGTAGGAACTAAAATATATAAAGTAACTACATCACTCTACTATTTTGGATTTTAGCTTTTCTTAAGGTTTTTAAAGATAATAATGAACAAGTTACGTCCTTTACCGAGTGCCTCTTTATCATTTCCAAATCAGCTTTTGTGATTTCCTTTACATCAGGAAAATAGATATATCATGAGTTATATTCCTAGACAATCCCAAACTTATTTTACTCTTACTTTGAGTATCTTTTGAGTATAATTGGGTCTTTTTAAACCTAAGGGGGTAAAATATGGGAGATGTCGTATAATATAAATTTTCTCATTGGTTATATAAGTGTAGGTCAATGGATTAGCAGTTCAAATGATGTACAGTGGTGGTAGCTTTGCTGACAGTTCAGTTGGGGGAAAAATGTCCTCAAGCTATGGCTTTGCTACCATAAATAAAAATATCACTTTAAAACGCTCCAAACGCTTTAGGATTTCCGAAGATTTTGGCAGTCATAGTTGTCAGTTAAAAGTTTTAGGATTGGCCAACTTTGTTACTTTGAAGTTTTAATTTTTGGCAAGTTTAAAATACTGAGCATAGTTAAAACAATTTTCTGTGTTTAAACTCAGACTTGCTGAATAAATAACAAGTGATCTTACATTTAATAGTGAAACATTTTTGAATGGCCTTAATTAAAATTCTTTAACATTAGAATTTGGAAAAATGTTAAGCATGTTGGGTTCTGGGCTATGTGTTATGAATTTATGTTTTCCTCACAGCACCAGCACAATGTTTACCACATATTATGTTCTCATGTTTCTTTGAATATGTGAAATAATGTCATTGTTTGTCATGCACTGTTTAGGGGAAAGAATATGCTGAGATTTTCAAAACAGGTTCATGTTATTTAGTTTAGTAATTAGAGAAGAACAGTTAGTCAGGGTAACCTTTCTGCTGCTCCATCAGGGACTCTGTTGTGTTCCCTGTCAGGGCGGTCACTGGTGGTAGCCGGGCACCATCTAGTTCTTCTGGTCTCAGGCTGATGAAGTCTTTGGTTTATGTGGCCCTTTCTGTCTCTTGGGCTAATACTTCCCATGTGTCTTTGGTATTCTTCATTCTCCTTTACTCCAGGTGGTTGGGACCAATTGATGCATCTTAAATGGCCTCTTGCAAGCTTTTAAGACCCCA
>NW_004444045.1:205270-222635 GCF_000243295.1 Trichechus manatus latirostris
CCCTGCTACTCTGTCTCTCAAAGTGTTTGATTGTATTCAGGAAACTTCTTAGCTTTGGTTTAGTCCAGTTGTGCTGACTTCGCCTGTAGCGTGTGCGGTCCTTCCCTTCACCTAAGATAATTCTTATCTACTATCTAGTTAGTAAATATCCCTCACCCTCCCTCCCCACCCTCATAACCATCAAAGAATGTTTTCTTCTGTGTTTAAACCTTTTCTTGAGTTCTTATAATAGTGGTCTTATATAGTATTTGCCCTTCTGTGACTGACTAAATTCACTCAGCATAGTAAGTTCCAGCTTCCTCCATGTTATGTTTCATGGCTTCATCGTTGTTCTTTATGTTGCGTAATATTCCATTGTGTGGATATACCATAATTTGTTTATCCATTCATCTGTTGATGGGTATCTAGGTTGTTTCCAACTTTTTGCTGTTGTGAACAGTGCTGCCATGAACATGGGTGTGCGTGTATCTATTTGTGTGACGGCTCTTATTTCTCTAGGATATATTCCAAGGAGCGGGATAGCTGGATCGTATGGTACTTCTATTTCTAGCTTTTTAAGGAGGCGCCAAATCGATTTGCAAAGTGATTGTACCATTTTACATTCTAGTCAGGGTAACTTTTTATTGCTGCTTGCTTGCCCTGACCCTTCCCCTAATGGCATATCCATAAACTGATTTGCTAAAACTAGACATCTGGGAGCCAATCATCCTTACTTTAAAACCTATCCCAGTTCTCAGGTCTTAGATATATCTACACTGCCAATATCCTAATCCAAGCCACCATCAATTCTTGCCTACACTACAGTAAGAATTTTACTTAACTGATCTGATTCACCTCTTGAACCTCTCCAGTCAGTTTTCCACATAGCTAACTGATAATCCTTTTAAGACTTAAATAGAATCAAGTAACTTCCCTTAAATGGCTTCCCACGTACTTATAATAAAATCCAAACTTCTTACCCATAACTTACAAAGCTGTGGCAGATATTATTGGTTATCTTCCCTAAAATTCATTTTTTCCTCAATCTTCACAAACAGATCCCGGATTTTGTTGATGGTAGCACCATGCCCAGCTAAAAAAACCTTTATTTTCCAACCTTTTTGTAGCTGGGCAGATGACATGTTTTTGGCTAGTAAGATGTATGGATATAAAGGTACTCGGGGAGACTGTTCCTTCCTTAGTAATAAAAAGGCTGAGAGAAAGCCTCTTTCTCCCTTTGCCCTTTCTCCCTTGTTTGGGAACCAGTACTCTTGTGACCAGGAAGTGACAAGTAAGTGGAAGAAAGCTTATACATGCTAAGGAAGCCAGAGTGGAAAGATTCTTTAAAGAGCTTCAACTCCTAATAGCATTGTTAAACTGATGTATGAGCTTGGATTTTCTATGCCTAGACAAGTTGTGTGACACAAGTAAATCCCTACTTTGAGCCTCCCCTGGTGGTGCAGTGGTTAAGCATTCGGCTGCTAACCAAAAGGTCAGCAGTTGGAATTCACCAGCTGCTCCTTGGAAACCCTACAGGGCAGGTCTACGCTGTCTTATAGGGTTACTATGAGTTGGAATTGACTTGATGGCAGTGGGTTTTTTCTTTTTTGGGGGTAGGCCTCCCCTAGTTATGTTTCTGTTGGTTGCAACTGAACGCATTCCTGATATAAAGACCCTACATGATCTAGTCCTTGCCTGTCTTTCTGACCTCATCTTCCCCATTCTTCCTGCTGACAGTACTACAGCCACATTAGTTGGCAGGCAAATCTTGACTGACAAACGCCTGCTAAAATCTAAACTCCTTGTTGTAACTCTTAACGGCTCCGTGTAATCTGGCTCTGCTGAGCTCGCGTAACCTACCTCAGCCCTCTCTATCAAAACAGCAACAAAAACCTTCAGCTACCCAATAATCCCTGAAAATATGTGCAAGATGTTACTGGAGAAAAACACAAAACAGAAGGATATAAAAGATGTGAATTGATAGATGTGTACAATACGTATGGGTTAGAAGACTCAATATTGTAAAGCTATCAACTCTACAGATTTTTTTTTTTTTTTTTTTAATAATACTGTTTTTGGTGAAGGTTTACACAGCAGTTTAGGCTTCTATTCAACAATTTCGACACAAATTGTTCAGTGACATCGGTTACATTCTTCACAATGTGTGAACATTCTCAGTATTTCCATTCTGGTTGTTCCATTTCCATTAATCTGGTTTCCCTACCCCCTTCCATTCTCATTGTTATTTTAAAGTTTAGTCTCATGTAGATGATTTTTTAAAGGAGCACAGTACTCATGGGCAATATTCTTTATTTTGTAAGCCAGTCTGTTATTTAACTAAAAGATACCTTAGGGGCTACTTTTGGTCAGAATTAATTCAAATCGATTAACTATCGAAAAAAACAATCTAGTAAATTGACCTCTTTACTCATTTTCGCTGCTAACCTCCACCTGCTTTTATATACAAATATGTACATATACACATTTATATTTTATACAAAATTCTGTTTTTATATGATATGAAAACAGGAAAACATTTCATAATCCTACTACTTAATGACTTAGTCTTTTTTTCTATCCATCTATACTTTAAATAAGAATGTATTTTCCCTGTGCTTTCTTTTTAATTTTTATTATTTTTTTTAATTCTAAAAGACTGAGAACACCTTCTCATGTTGTTAAATTTTCTATAACATCCTTTTTAATACAGGATGATAGTATATTATATGAACATGCCATGATTTATTTAATAGAATCTCTGTTGTTATACATCTAAATTGTTTTCATGATTTTCTATTATAAATAATGCTATGATAAACATTCTTGATGTGAAATCTTTGTTCATATATGTGAAATCTTTGTTCAAACTTTTTATAATAAAGTTTGAAAAGTGATATTGAGTCAGAGGGTATAGATGTTAACTGCTACATTTTTTCCTAAAATGTGATACTAATTATACTCATATTGTTAATGTGTGAACACAGTTTTCATTTACAACATTCTCATTAATATGAACCTTTTTATTTTATTTTATATTTTAGATCAAAGGTTTTGATAAAAAAGTATATACTCAATAATTTTGTGAAAGTATAGATGGAACAGAAATTGGAATGTTAACAGTTTTCAAAGAGGCAAGTTGAGATCCAGGGCATCTATTTTTATTGTTGTAAAGAATACATAAAATACACAGAATTTAAAAAAGAAAACTAAGTCATCTGTAATAATATCACATGGGTTACTTCATTTTTGTAGTTTTCTCCTTGTTTTGTTCACATGCTCCCACATGATTACATCATACTTCCACACTGAGATAGTGTAGACGTGTAGTGAAGCATCTAGCTCTTTTCATTTATTTTATAAAATAAACACTTTACTATTTTGCTTCACAGTTATGATAGTGGATGTTTTTTAAATACCAAGTGATAAGTTAAAAAGTATCTTATTTTAGCTTTATTTGATTGTTAATGAAAAAAGCGAAGTAGTTCTCAAACATTGTTAGAGCACTGATTAGGGAAATGTGAGCTTGCACTCACATGGAAAGAAGGAGAATCATGAAGTCTTCTGGGTAATAAAAGTGCCTGTGGCCTGGTGGAAAAGTAGGGTTGTGATGGTAGAAGGAAGAAGGACACTGAAGTTAGAGAATAAAACAATATCTAGTAACTATGAAGTTCTGCAGGTATTTAAAAAAAAGAACGACAGAAAACTAGCATAATGGTGACAATTGCTTTATCACATACCCTATACTTTTGGTGTTCGAGTTACTAATACAAAATTGTCTGCTTTTTCACCCAAAATATTTCGCTTAATTTGAAGAATATTTTCCATGGAAAACTAATTCTGATTTTGTGATACATTAGATACATTATCTGTGGAAACATCGCCTTTACTTTGGAGACTTTTTCTTAGAGCCTGCTTTCCTGGAATGCATACGTTTCTATAGACATATTTTGAAATGTATCCAGCTTTTTTTAAAAACTTTTTTCGACGTGGTACTCATTTATTTGGTCTATATATGCATAAAATGGAGGAAGATATGACTCTCTTACTGCCTTTTAATTTAAGATGCTATTTTCAAAAAATATTACACAGTAGGTAATAGTACGGTGGTAGTGACAATCTGCCAATAAGATCCAGTGAGATAAAATGCTCACATTTACAGTTTCCTTTTAACCCATTGCAGTCTTGCTTATAATTTGATCACCGTACTAATATTACTTTAATTATCAATGACCATTTTTACACTCTGTATTGATCTTGCTAAATCCTCATCATGCTGGGCTTCTTTGCCTAATTCTGTTGACTACCTATTTTGAAACTTTCCCTTTGATTTTAATAATGTTGTACTTTTTTGGTACTTCTTACCTTTCTAAGTGTCTGCCTAGTCTTTATACTGCGTTAGATCCTTTCTGGTTCTGGTTTTTCCCCTTTTTTGTCTGAAAACTGTGATACTTCTTACCAATGCTCTGATTCTGTATTTCCAAATGCCTGTATTTCTACTTGTTCGTCTTGTTGTTTCCTCAAACTCAGTAATTCCAAGCGCCAGTTGCTCACTTCTTACCTACTCATTTCATTTAGTTTGACCATCATTTCCTACAGTAGATATTTTGGCATCATCTTTGATTCTTCCTCTTCAAAATCCCCTGTAACCAAACCGTTACCACGTATTTCTGGTATTTTTGTATTCCTCTCCACTTCCCCTACTGTGACGTTTAGTGTTGTCATTTATCTTAAATTCATTTGTCAGCAGTATTTAAATAAGCTTTATTTCTTAAAAATATTGAGTTGAGTTTTGTACATAGAATTTTGTCTTGTGAAGCATGAGGGGAAAATGAGTACCTTGGGTATGTGTATCATTCTTTTTCTATTTCTAGCACAGTTTCCCTGCACATAATAGGTTTTTAAGAAAAAAAAATTTTTTTAATTAACTGTCTAAAGGAAGAGCTTTCGTAGTTCTGTGATCTGTGAGATGAGAGAATCAGTTTGAATGGTAGCCATTTTTTTTTCTTTTTACTCTTTTTGCTTTAGTATACAGTACTTGAGTTGTTCATATTTCTTAAGGGAATTCTAATGATTCTTTTTAAAATATTGATTTCATGTATAAGACATTTTTCTGCTTTCTTTTTAGGTTTTGGAAGGAAGGATGTTGTAGAACACTTACTACAGATGGGTGCTAATGTCCACGCTCGTGATGATGGAGGTCTCATACCGCTTCATAATGCCTGTTCTTTTGGCCATGCTGAGGTTGTAAGTCTGTTACTGTGCCAAGGAGCCAATCCAAATGCCAGGGACAACTGGAACTATACCCCTCTGCACGAAGCTGCTATTAAAGGGAAAATCGATGTATGTATTGGTAAGTACAATTTGATGATATCGAATATCATCTGACAGTTATATAATTTTAATAAAGGTTTACAGTTTGTTTTTATTTTTTGTTGTGACAGAAATAGTGTTCCCTCAGAACAGATAAAGAAAGGTTTATGGCTTCTTTACTTTAGAAGCAATTCTTTTCCATCCAAAGGAAAGCAGAGAGATGGTAATCTAAAGTTGGTTAAGGACAAGATTCACAACATCAATTCTCCAAATGCAAGTCAAGTGCCAACTGGTGTGAAACTAAATTTTGATGGGTTACTGTTACCAAATTTAATTTACAGTATTTTTAAAACACTGCAAATTTTCCATCCTTGCATCAGTGAGAACTATGCTAAGAGATCAGATAAACCCTGGAAAAATTAAAAAGAAAAGATCTCTCTCCCCAAGGAAATTAAATTGTAGTAAGGAAAAGACTTCCGTGGGCCAAAACAACCTAATTTTTTTCTCAGAGTAAAAATTTAATAGATGAATTAAGGAAAGACAGCATTAGTAGCCTGGAAGATCACATGTGAGAAATATCCCCAAATAAAGAGCAAAAATGTTGAGACATGGAAATCATGAAGAAAAAGATAAATAAATCCAGGAAAGTCAACTTATTTTAAAAGCTTATGTGTGATAGGAGTTCCAAAAGGGGGAAAAAAAAGAATTGATAGAAGAAATCGATAGTAATTAAATAAATGATAGGAAAAAATTCCCTAAGCAGAGAAAAAGCTAAGTTTTGAAATTGAAAATGTTGGAGTTTCGTGCTGATTGATGAGAAAAACCCACCAAAGTAGATATATACTGAAGTTTTCTAGGCAGAATGAGTAAGTTGCCTACAAAGCGGGAAAAAAATGAAGCAGAGAACTTTTCATTTCCAGTATTGAAAGCGTGAATACAGTGGAATACCTTCTAAAGACTACTAGAAGAAAAAGATTAAACTATAATTCCCTTGATAAAGAGCAGTTCTTCAGCTTCTTGGGAATAAGAAAAGCTGAATAGAGCAAATGACGTTGTAGTAGAGAAAACTCCTGCCACTTGCTTTCTTTTTTTTCTATATTTTTCAGTAATCCTTGGCTTCATTTGACTTACGTGCAGAGACTGAGGGGATCCTTACTGAATATCTTACTTGGGATCCCAAAATTCAGATTACTGCTTAAAATCTAAACAGTTGGGTATTTTCAAAAAGTCTTGATTTTGTAGGTTCAATGGCATTATGTCATAGTGGTTGGAGTTGTCGTAGAATAACGACATGCACTCTATTTAAAAATAAAATGAAGAGAGATTTATTGAAAGTAGAGACAGCTCGAGCTGGGGACACGTTAGATCTCACAAAGTAAAAGCCAGTGCTCTGAAAAGCTACAGTCACATGGGCATAGTCATAGGGTTGAATCAGGAACTTAGCTTATAATATTCTCATTGGTAGGTGAGCAATCAGTGATGTGGAAGGCAGGATATCTTAAAGTGGGGCTTTGACTGGGATTGGTTAGCAGAATATATGTGGGTTAAGGGGGTTGGGAACACTCTCTGAAGTAGTGCTTAGAAGGAGGTAACAAGATGATTGAAAGGGGCCAGGGTCTGCTACTTCTCTCCAACCAGAGGCCCAAAGCCATCAGCATATGAATGGGAGGAGGTTAGTCAGCTGGTTCCACCCAGCCAGAGGCCTCAAGCCATATGCATGTGAAGAAGTCAAGGTTACTTTCTCAGGAATGCAGAAGCAGAAGTCACAAAATGGAGTGGGAGCCTAAGCCTGAACCAGGCTTTTCAGGTATACCAGGCACCCCAATTTTTAAAGCCCTTACACATTGTCAAAGAGACCAGAGTCCTTGATGAAGTTACTTAACCTTTTAACCTTGATGGAGTTAAAGTTATTTAAATGGGGATAATAACTATACTTCTGTTGTTAAAAGGATTAAATGATATAATGCAAGTAAAGCTCCTTAGTGTAATATCTGTGTATTTGCATGTGTATATATAAAATCTGTATGGTATATGCTCAGTAATTGGCAACTGCTCATTTTTATTATGAAAATGATATTAGAAATAATTTTTCTATTGTATTACATGTTGATTTATTGATACCTCTATATTTACTGTAAATGCAAGAGAAAATATAGATCTGATGGTATTTTTTTTCTTAAAGTCTTTAAGCAGATTGGTTTATTAATAGATATTAGGCCAACTATAAATGTAGTATCATGTAATACCATAATTAAAACAAAGTTGGCCATCTAAATGAACTATTTAAACAAAAACAGCTGTGTCTCATTTTCCCATCTCAATTCAGAACTTTCAGTTAATTATTTAATATGTAATGGGATTTCTGCCAGTTTTCTTTTTTTATTATTTCCAGTTTGGAGATTCCCTGTTACAGGATTATGTTTTCTCTTTTCTTCCTCTTCCTTTGCCATAGAAAGATAAAGGAGACATGCCTTAGCTTGTGATCAATTCAACTAGATGAAACTTAATTTTGTTCCATCAAATGTAATACATCAACCCAGTTAAGATCTTGGTTAAAAAAAATGTTACAGGAGACTGTTACAGTATGCAGTATATATGATTTATGTATAAATACACATGCATGTGAGCATGTGTGTGTATGTATGAAATTATATAGAGCCCAACTGGATGAGTTTTTAAATTATAGGCTGCATGAAGATGAACAGAGGAGTTCTCAGGAGTATGGAGTTGTGGCAAGAGGGACGACTGTTCGTGGAGTGAGAGTGATTGAGGGCCGTTGTGGTTTCTGGGAGGAGCAGTGAGATAGGAGTCGGGACCTGGAGGCTACTCGTGGGTCTGCCCTTAGCAAGCGTTTTGACTTGGGACAGAGTACTCTCTGTGTCTCAGTTGCTTCATTTATGAAATGGAAAAAACGAACTGTTCTATTTATTTTTAGTTTGCTGCAGTTTTACAGAGATAACATGAGACGTTAGAGTGCCATATAATGTGTTACAGTTGTGCTTTTAAAACTTTTTGTGATTGTAAGAAGTGACGTGTAATATGTGGTACGTCAAATAGGACACACCCCCCAACAAGATGTCCATGTCTTAATTCCCAGAACCTGTGAATATGTTACTTTACATGATGTCATGGATTGAATATGTCCACCCAAAATATGTGTCCACTTGATTAGGCCATGATTCCCAGTATTGTGTAGTTGTCCTTCATTTTGTGATTGATATGATTTTCCTATATGTTGTAAATCCTAATCTCTGCCTGTGGTTAATAAAGCAAGATTGGATTATGTTGAAGAGGATTAGAGTGGAATGTAACACCCTTGTTCAGGTCACATCCCTGATCCAATGTAAAGGGAGTTTCTCTGGGGTGTGGCCTGCACCCCTTTTATTTTACAAGAGATAAAAGGAAAGGGAAGCAAGCAGAAAGGGGGGCATCTCATACCACCAAGAAAGCAGCACGAGTAGCAGAGCACGTCCTTTGAACCCAGGGTCCCTGTGCTGAGAAGCTCCTAGTCCAGAGGAAGATTGATGACAAGGACCTTCCTCCAGAGCTGACAGAGAAGAGAAAGCGTTCCCGTGGAGCTGATGCCTTGAATTTGGACCTGTAGCCTACTAGACTGTGAGAGAATAAATTTCTCTTTGTTAAAGCCATTCACTTGTGGTATTTCTGTTATAGCAGCACTAGATGAATAAGCCATATGGCAAAAGGGAATTAAGGTTGTTAATCAGCTGCTCTTGAGATGGGGAGATTATCCTGGATTATCCATCTGAGTGGACTCAGTAATCATCACCAGTAAACCAGTTGCTGCTGAGTTGATTCCGACTCATGGCAACCCCATGTGTTTCAGAGTAGAACTGTGCTCCATAGGGTTTTGAGGGCTGTGACCTTTCAGAAGCAGATTGCCAGGGCTTTCTTCTGAGGTGCCTCTGGGTTGGTTCAAACTGCCAACCTTTCATTTAGTAGCCAAGCACTTTACTTTTTGCACCACCGGGCTGCCTAAAGTAATCTCATGGGTCCTTAAAATTGGAAGAGGGAGGTAGAGAGGAAATCTGAGTGATGTGGTGTGAGAAGGAGTCAGTCTGCCATTGCTGACTTTCACGAAGGAAGGAAAGAGGCAGGTATCTTCTAGAAGCTGGAAAAGGCAAGGAAATGGATTTTCCCCTAGAGCTATCAGAAGGAATACAGTTCTGCTGACACCTTGATTTAGCTCCCTGAGACCAGTGCCAGACTTCTGACCTTCAGAACTGTGAGATAATAAATTTGTATGGTGGTGTTTTAAGCCACTGAGTTTGTGGTAGTGTCTCATAGAAGCAATGGAAAACAAGTACATGGTAGAACATCTAACGTCAGTTTTTCAAAATTTTTTATATTTAGCATCTGCTTAAAGAAGAGGTAGAATAGTTCTTGATAAAATTAAAACTGCTTTCTTGGTAATTCTTTTTCTTGGTAATGGTTAAATTGTCACCCGCTTAGGATAAGTAGCAATTTATGTTGGTAAATAGAGAAGAATATTACTTATACTCTTAAGATAATTATAATAAAGAGGATAAATTAATAAACACATGGTGAATTTATGTTTGTACTTAAATCATTGTTCTACTTGAAGTGGTTATATGACTGACACAAACTTTAGAAGAAAAGAAATTTTGTATATACTTGTTTAAACTGAACATTTCTTTTTAATCTTTCTTGTCATCAGGAGCTACATGATAAAAGTTGGAGAAGCAGTGTATCACCTGACCACCAAATTATTTCGTATATTTAAAAATGGGAATTTTACTGTCTTCAGCATGAGGCATGATTAAATACTTGAGTTTGAATGGAAAACTAACTAAGGCCCTAAGATCTCATTCTTGTCTGGCTCTCAATCAGTGTTACCGTAGGCAGATTGTAATGTATGTGCTCTGGTGAATCTATTTCTGAAACAAGTAAAGTAGCTATTAGAAAGGTTTACTGTATGAAGTGTTTTGAGAACATTCAAACTCAAATGAGCCGTTTGGTCTCTAGTTTATTCATTGCCATGAAAACAAAGCAAAGGTGTTGTTCAAGCCCTACTGCCTCATTTCGAGTAAGGCTAGGGAGAGGAAGCTTATTAGGGCAAGAAGAAATACGTTAACGGAGTGGGAAAAAGATAACGTTAAAGACATTATTGTCATAGAGAGTTAAATGCGTGGCAAACTCTCTTGGTGTGGGGATTTGTCCTGTTAGCGTTTGTTGACATCTGTATTTACTTTCTATAGTTTGCTTTAGCTTGCTGTGAGAAAAGGAAATTTAGTAAGAGTAGAGGAATTCCTGGTAAGAATAAAGTCTGTAATTCTTAAATGTGAACTCTGGAAGGAAATATTTAGTTGCTCAATGGGTGATCAAATGAACCCCCAAGTGGCCCTGGCTCTATCCCTCTGATCTCACTTTCCCCTCGGAGTTATTTTATTACATTTCTTTGTTCCTCGGTGACCATTATAAATCGGCAGTTTGTTTCAGAAAACCCATTTCCTACCATAAAAAATACAATTTATAACATCACTAAATAAAAACATAAGTACGTGCCTTTATAAACAGTTGACTATAAAACCAAATTCTACTGTAAAACTATTTTAGAACTCTTCCTTTTGGGGCATTTTTCCACATAGGCAGAGTTGAATGAGGCCTTTACAATTATGACTACAGTGAAATTTGTATTGAAACTACTTTGTTTTCCTGGTAAATCTCCCACAGGCATTCATAGGCATTCTTTATTGCCCTAAGGACTTTTACATTCAAAATTAATTTTATCTTTTTTGAGTATTTTCATTGATGATTTGAATTCTGATATTATGCTAGTGGATCTCTTTTTAAAATGATGAAGCCTTCCCCAAACCCCTCACTGAAAACTTGTGATGTCTTACCTTATCTGTTAAGTATTTCAGAGGAACATGTCTTTGCTGATGTTGTATGCTTTGAAGGCATATGGATTTGTTTCACCCAGTCATGAATTTGGCAGGCTCTATGCCTCACGAATCGGTCCACTGCACCTTATAGTCATCTTCAGTGATTCAGTAGTATCGGGTAGCATTATTAAATACTAGCTCGATAAGATTGTGTGGGCCATATTATAAAGACACGAATATGCCTGATGTATGGGAGGGAGGCGAGGTTCAACTTTTAGCTCCCAACCTCTTATACGCTGACATTCTGCCGTACTCAAAAAATATGTATGTAACATCTATGGTGTTAATTGGCTTAGGTGGTCTAGGAAGCCATCAGTTATTTACTAAGTACCTACAAAATCTTCACAAAACTAAAAAATATTTACTAAGTCAAATATATAATACGTTTTCTCATCTGTTTCTCTGACTGTTGAATCTATGGATTTTTGCATAATGAACTGATAAAACTTATATCACACACTTTAAGAAGTGTTCCTATTGTGTGGTCTTTGCTAGATTGTTACTTGCCAATATATTGTCATATATTTTTGAATATTTATAGATTTACAGGAAGGTGCAAAAAACAGAATAGAAAGATCCCATGTACTCTTCACGCAGTTTCCCCCAGTGGAACTCCTTACTGTGGCCATGCACGTACAAGTTTTTGTTTGGATGGAAGTTTTCATTTCCCTGGGATAAATGCCCTGGAATATGATTGTTGGGTCATATGGTTAAGTATATGTTTAGGCTTTTTTTAAAAAGAAATTGCCAAACTGTTTTCCAGAGTACCATTTTCTGTTCCCACCAGCAATGTTTGAGAGACCCAATTTCTCTGCCTCCTTGCCAGCATTTGGTTTTGTCACTATTTTTTATTTTAGCTGCCTTAATAGATATGTTAGGTGCCCTGGTGATGCAGTGGTTAAACACTCGCCTGCTAACCAAAAGATTGGCAGTTCGAACCCACCAGCCACTCCATGGGAGAAAGATTTGGCAGTCTGCTTCTGTAAAGATTACAGCCTTGGAAACGCTATAGGGCAATTCTACTCTGTCCTGTTGGGTCACTGTGACTTGGAGTCAACTCCATGGCAATAGATCTGGTTTTTGTTTTTGTTTTCTACATCTTATTAATAAACTGAATTTTTCTTAAGATGTGTTTCTTCTTTTTGAAGTCCCTAGCTCCATGTACAGTGCCTTGCACATCATAGTAGGTAATCGGTAATGTATGCTCAGTGAATGATTGAGTCACATGCATGTGAACTCTGTGGTAACAGTGGGTAAGGACAGCCATGACATGATCTGTGTGCCCCATGGTTTCCTGGGAGGTAGAGTCTCTATTTTCTTTGGGCAGACATTCAAGTCAGAAGACAGATTTTTGACCACTGAGTGTTTTTTGTCCTGATAACATTCTGAATATTTTGTTTCCATGAAGGATTATGTAGCAAGTATTTTAAACTCTGTTTCTACTTGTTTTCAAACATTTACTCATTTGCTAAGTATTTATTGTGCCTTCTCAGTACCAGGCACTGTGCTAACCATTAGATTTATACATACAGTGGCCAGTAAGACAAAGGAAAGTATGAAATAAAGTTAAGCATAGATGTTCACTTCTTTCCAAGCATTTTTTTTTCTGTTCCAAGTTTCATTCACATATAGATTATAAAAAAATAGTAAAGTAGCTGAACTTTCTTATTAATAAGTAGATATTAAAATATCCATTTGGGCAGTTTTAAATGTGCCTTTAATACTAAAAATACTAAGATTTAGAAATACTACTCTGCAAGGAAGAAAGGCTTAATACTTACGTTGGAACATAAATAGTGAGCATCAGTTCTGTATCATTGAAAAATTGTTTAGTATTTTGGCAGTAGCCTTGGGTGGTAAGATCATTGTAGCTTTTTAAATATTTTTTTATGGTATGTCATTGCTCTACTGAGCATAGGAAATTGCTTTTCGGCCTACCTTGTTTTGTAGTTGGTGACGTTTTGCAGTGCACAGAAAAGCACCTTATAGTTTAACCCCGTTCTTGATCTAATAAAGGAGAACTCTGCTAGGAGTCTTGATTTAGTCTGTCGCATTATCTGTTCATACATTGTTCCATAAATGACCTGATTGAGGAAAAGTCATTTATGCCACATCTTCCTTCCTCATTGCAAAAGTTTGTTGAGAATTCAGCGAAGCCTTGAGAATTTTATTCCCTTGGTTTTGTTTCATTATTATCTCCTCCCCCTTTTCCTGCCAGAGTGCCTCCCTTCTGCATTTTTAACATCAGTTTTCCATAGAAAAACTGAATTAGGATCTTTTAAACAAGTCTCAATGCAGTATTTTCATGAAAAGTAAAAGATGGCAAAATCCTGTACTTGTATCCTTTTGAAGGGAAAGCAGAGCCAGGAATGATAGTAATTTTTCCCTTCTGATAGAATCCCCGGTGACACTGAGCACTGTTAGCTTGCTGTCTTGCCCACTTATGTTCAGACTGCTTTCATGAAGTTTGAATATTTGTGCCTTTCCCTGGTAAGTTTGGCAGTACTTTAGGAGGCATTCGGGATAATGGTGGTAAGTTCATATTTTGAGTTTCGTTGTATTTTATGTAGAGTATCCAGAAAAGCACAGGTACGAATTTCTTCATTTCCCTAAGGCCTTAAGAAAATGTCAAAGACGCTTAAATTAGGAAAAAGAAAAAGGCAGAACACAACAACAACCAAAAAACATTTTTAAAAACATACATTTGAGCTTATTGTTCAAGTCAGTTCTTGACAGGAATTAATTATACATTTGCATTTACTTTTAGACTAACCATGATGGTTCAAAAAAATCTGTGGGTTTCAGTGATATGTATAACTTACGTTTGGGGTTATAGGAAAATGGTATTTGAGGCAAATGGCTCATGTTACTGTACAGACAGTCCTCACTTTGCATAATTATGATGTTATCTGAGATTCTTGCATATTAGAATTGTGTCCTCACTTTGCACAGTTCCATGGTGACTGAGATTTCAGAGCAGGCCCAGATTAGAGATAAAGATTTAAGGAGTTCTTCTCATTCCTCGTTCTCAACTGACCAAACTAGAAAGTTTTTAAGTATGATAATTATATTTTCAGGCTTTAAAGAAGTGGTATATGTGTTTATTGTTTCAGTTTTTGAATTATTTAAATCTGCTAATTCTCATTTTAAAATGACGTGGAGGTTAGCCTTTTCATCTTTAAACAAAATCTATCTTGAAGCAAAATCCAGAATTGAGAATGTAAACCTTACTGTGAGTTATTTCATATTTTGCCCCTGATTATGACAGCATAAGTAAGACTTACTAAGAAATCCCATTGTGTATCTAAGTACATATGTTTTATTTTGGGTCAAGCTTGAAAATGTCCAAATTTGATGTGAAACACATAATCATAATTAGTGATAGACGACAGTTACTTTGTTTTGCCTTCTGAAGGGCATAGTTTTGAGTGTTGGCTTTCGAGAGAATATGCTTGAGTATATGAGGATTGAGGGAATAAGAGCAAGAAATGTTCTGGTGGGCCCCTACAGTGGAAGCTTGGCTGTCATGGGTATTGCTCAGAATCATAATCTCCAGCTTTTACACGGGAGGATTGTTTGATGAGATTGGGAAAAAGACATTGATCGTAAGAGTAGTAGTATAAACCCTGTAGTATTTGGGACATAGTTGTGCCTTTCGGAATTGACTTAAGGGGTAGAAAGCTTGAGTTAAGGTAGAAATTTAGTGCTTGGGCTTTAGAATTAGATGCGAGTTCTAGCTTTACCACTAAAACACTGTGAACTTGCACAAATAATTGATTGCTTTGGGCCTCAATTTCTGATTTATGAAATGGACATCTTACCTACTGCATAAGATTATTAAAAAAGAAACAAAAAAAAACCCGGTTGCTGTCAAGTTGATTCCAACTCATAGCGACCTTATGGAACAGAGTACAACTGCCCCATAGAGTCTCCTAGTCTGTAATCTTTACAGGAGCAAATTGCCAGGTCTTTTCTCCTGCAGAGCTGCTGGTGGGTTAGAACCACCAACCTTTCAGTTCGCTGCTGAGCACTTTAATCACTGCACCACCACGGCTCCTCAGCATAAGGTTGGTCAAACCTGCTGCCATCGAGTCAATCCCAACTCATAGCGACCCTATAGGACAGAGTAGAGCTGCCCCACAGGGTTTCCAAGGAGTGGCTGGTGAATTCGAACTCCCAACCTTTTGGTTAGCAGCCAAGCTCTTAACCACTGTGCTACCAGGGCACCTTAAGATTGATAGGGGACATTAAATGAAATAATATATCTAAAGCAAGTAGAGCTTCGGTCAATGCGTGTTTCTTTCCAGTGTCTTTCTCCTTGTGTGGCAACAGTAAAGTGTCCTCATGGGTCATTTTTGTATTCTGACAAAAAGTGGATGCCTAGTAAAAGCTTAATGACTGACAGCTTGCCCATTACCATATTCTGCTTGTTGTGCCCATCAGTGCTAATTAGTCCTTTGTTTTTCATCCTTGTCATTTTGTAAACCTGAGTTGTGATTTGGTAAGACATAGATTAAGTTTTATTTTATTGAAGTTCAAGACTTTTAACCTAGTCAAATAGAGACATTGCAGATAGGATAACAGAAAATTTTTAATGTAGCTTGAACCTTTTTCCCACAAATATTTCAGTAGCAGGAATATGAAGATTTCATGGTTTGCTGTGACCGAGTAAAAGTGTATGAAAACTTGATAAAAGTGAAGAGGTGTGAACAATGGTTAATCTTTTCTAAAGCAAATTAATCATGAGTGAGTTGTTTCAAGCTGCCAGGGGGTGTCATAGCTGCCGTTTCTGAACATTACAGCCTGCTAGGAATGAGAGAAGGGAAGGGCAGAGAAGGAATCACTTTAAAAGAAAAAGGTGTTATTTCCCTCTTCAACATGGGGGAAAGGAGCTGAAGCAAGATGTGAAGTATGTGATTGAATATTATTATTAAGAATAATAGTTAATAGGATAGTTTATGGAACTGTAATAGAAAAACAAAATTAAGTTAAAAAAAGTTATTTGGTCTATACACCTTAAGTTATGTGTTTTGTCTCCTTCAGATTGAAAGTACAATAGTAGATTGACGTTTCAGACTATTGAATCAGTTCTTAGAAGCATAGGAACGTAATGGTAGTGATATAGTTTGTTGAGAAACTAAAGTTAAAAGCAGAATGAGAATATTATGGTACAGGTTCAATCCTGTGTTCCTTGTGGAAAACGTTTTTAAATATGTAACTTTAAACCTTGTAACTAGTAGTATTAAAACTGATTTTAATTGGTTTTAGTGAGAAGTTTTATCTGAGAGAAGATGGGATTAACAGTTTAGGGAAGGACTCAGAAATGCAGGTGGAGAAGTTTGGCTAGGGTTTGCCTTTTTTTCCCCAGGGATAGACTGGGTAGCACCTTTTGCATGTGGACATTGTCCCTGCAAGTCAGCTAGTGTGATCCTGTTATAAACTTGGTCAGATCACAGAGTTACCTGGGTATTTCACTTAGTGAGTCTAGTCAAGTTTTAGAAAAAGTAATCTTCCCCTAACTAAAAGGAAGCATGAAACAGTAATGACTGGATGCAAATGAATTCATTGTTCCTAGGGCTAGTACCAGTTTGCCTTTATTTCAGTCCAATGATAAATATATATTTCTTGGCACTCTTTGTGTGTGTGATACTAATTTTGGGAGGCAGATGGAGAGATCCTGATTGGGAAGGGATAGTGTGTTTATTGAGTTCCTATTAATGTGCCAAGAACCAAGCTTGGTTTATATATATTGCCTCATTTAATTATAATAGCAATCTTTTGAGATAGGTAGTGTTTCATGGAAGAGGAAATTGAGATGATAGAGGTAAAGTAACTTGCCCCAGGTCAGTCAGGTACTAAGTACAGAGCAGTATTCTAAAACCCAGATTTGTCTGACGCCTTGGTCAGTGCTTTCTTTCAGATTTTGTTTTCTGGGGTTTCTAGGGGGAAAGAGAGATGCTATTTATATTCATTCTTACAGTTATTCCAGTGTCACCTTATCTTGTAGTAAATTGTTTGTGTAAACAGATAATGATGATTTAACAAACGCATTGTGCCCTGGCTTACCTCTGTTCATTGCACAAAGGAAATAATTGATTTTGAGTATAAAAATCTGCTATATACACAAGTAAAATTAATTTAACCCAGTATAT
>NW_004444045.1:222735-256121 GCF_000243295.1 Trichechus manatus latirostris
ATTAGTATAAAACATTATAAATGATATACTTTACATTATTATTTTCAACTATTGTTCCCGAAATCTGATGTGTGCATTTTATACTTATACATGTCTCAATTTAGACATAAAATTTTTATCAGTAATACTTGATCTGTATTTAGATTTTGTAAAATTACATTTGTAAAATAGATCCACATACCTAGGATGTTCCAAACATATGAAATATTTCCCAATAACTGAATCAAGTATCAGTTTTTTAAATTTAAATTAAAATTAAATACAAGTAAAAGTTCAGGATATCAGCCTTACTAGCCGCATTTCAAAGACTCACTACCCATGTGTCTAGTGGTTACTGTATCGGACAGCGCAGCTCTAGAGCACTGGAGAATTAACCAGTCATCTGATTTTATAGCTGAAGAGACCAGGAACACACAGCCATTACTACAGAACTTATCTCCTGAAACTCAGCTTGGTTTCACATTCGTGATAACAGAATACTTGTTCTTAAATCTCCATTTTAGAAGAGGTTTGTAGAAGTAGGTTACATTAGGCCAGGTGTTACGAGGTTCTCAGATGTTCTTCCAAGGATGTTAATTAAGATGAAAGAAGTAGTGAATGTCATTGCTCATTCAGTGCATAAGACACCATTAAGCATCGAAGAAATGTTAAGCTGATGTTCTCAAGAGAACCTTACTTATCTGTATGAGTATGTGGACAGAGAACAGATCACTCTTTTTGAGTCTCAAATTTTATGTTGTGTATGCAGCCAGTGTTTATCGCCTATGAATGTTAGAATCTGAATGTATAGTTTATTTGGAGGTAGACGCTTATAGAAAAATAGTTCTTACTAATAAAGAGGATTCTAAAAAGAAATCTAAAGAGGAAATAAAATATAAATAAAAATGCAAATTTTGCCAATAAAAATAAACATTAAATTTATGACAGAGTTTTCTTTGATTTGGCCAATAAAACCTTGTGTATTTTGGTTGCAGGATAATGTAGAAAAACTTAGAATGGATGCACTTTACTATTACCATTTATTTAAAAATACTTTAAAAAAATAATTTAATTGATGTCACTTAAATCTATTCCAAGAATAGTAATATGGTGTTTTTACAGCTCCAAAATAATTGCTTTTTGTAAATATACATGGAAACAGAGTTGCAGTTAAATCATTGCTTAACATAACTGTAGAGTAGCCTCACAAATTATTTATCCTTGATATATTTTGTTTACCATTAATCTGTTAACTTACTTGCTTTCTTCTGAATTGTCAGCTCTTTCCTTATAGTAGTTTTCTCCTGTTTATATGTGTATTTTTCTTTTCTGCATCATTAATGAGTTTATCCTGTTTGGACTTCTTAAACCTATAGATTGGTGTCTTTTATTAGTTTTGGGAAAATCTCAGGCATTGTCTCTTCAATTATGTTTTTGTTCCTTCTAAGACTGATTACAACTTGTAATCTTACTCCATTGTTTGTCTATGACTCTGTGAATTTTTAAACCTTTTTCCTCTCCATGCTACATTCTTGGAAATATCTATTGATATTTTCCGGTTAAATAATTTCTCTTTAGCTGTTTCTAATCTGTAGTTAAACTCTTCTCTTGAGCTTTTTAAAAATCAACTTTATTGCATTATACCACAAAATGAGTTTGTGATACATGAAATAAAATGGATCCGTTTTAAGTGTATATTTCAGTGACTTTTGACAAACGTATACACTCATGTAACCACACCACAACAAGCTAATAGAACATTTTCATAACTCCGAGAAGTTCTCAGTTGCTCATTTTCAGTCAATTTTCCCTTCCCTTGTAACATTCCCAGGCAACAATTGATCTGTTTTCTGTCACTATAAATTAGTTGTCTGTTCTAGAAATGTGTCTTTTGGTGTCTGGCTTCTTTTGCTCAGCATAATGTTTCGGAGATTTGATCCCGCGTTATATAGTTGATAGTTTTTGTTTTTCGTTTTTTTTTTTCAATTGCTGAGTAGTATTCTGTTGTATGGATAGGCTACAATTTGATTTGATTTGTGGCTTATCCTTTCATCTGTCAATGAATATTACTACTGTTTTTTACTATTATATGGTTAAATGTTTCACTGCTAACCAAAAGGTCAGCATTTTGAATCCACCAGCCGCTCCTTGGGAACCCTATGCGGCAGTTCTCCTCTGTCCTATAAGGTCACTATGAATTGCAATCCACTTGGCAGCAATGGGTTTGGTTTGGTTTAGTGTATGAAAACATATGAACGTTCATGTAGAAGTTTTTAGTATGGACACATTTTTCCCCTCTTTTGGGTAAATTCCTAAGTACAATTGCTGGGATATCTGGTAGTACTGCCAGACTGATTTCCAAAGTGGTTACACCATTTTACATGCCTACCAGCGGTGTACGAGAGTTTCACTTTGGTATGTTCTCATTAACACTTGTTATTGCCAGTCTTTAATTTGCATTTCTCTGTTGACTAATAATGTTGAGTATCTTTTCATATGCACATTAGTAATTTGTATATCTTCTTTTGTGAAGTGTTGAATCTTCTGCCCATTTTTCAAATTGGGATTGTTTTTATTATTACTTTGTAGGAATTCTTTTTATAGTCTGAATCTGACTTTTTATCATATATGTGTTGCAAATATTTTCTTCTAGTCTATGACTTGTTATTTTGAAGGGCAGAAGGTATTAATTTTGATGAAATACAATTTATCAGTAATTTCTTTTATGGCTTAGGTTCTTTTTATCTTGTCTAAGAAATCTTTGCCTGTCCAAGGTCATGAAGATTTTTCTCCCATGTTTTTTTCCTATAGGTTTTATTGTTTTAGCTATTGTATTTAAGTGTATGGTCTATGGTCTACCTTAAGTTAATTTGTTTGTATAGTGTAAGGTAAATTTCAAGTTTCTGTCTTTTTTTTCCTGTATAGATAACCAGTTGTTCTAGCATGATCTGTTGAAAAGACTCTTTTTCCTCCGTTTAATCACATAGGCTTCTTAGTTGAAAAATCAATTGACCACACATGTGTTTGTCTAGTTCCAACTCTTTTCTGTTCCATTAATCTATGTATCTATTCTTATTCCAATACTACAGTATCTTGATGATTCTAGCGGTAAGTTTTGAAATTACCCAGTACAAGTCCTTTAACTTTTCAGTTCTAGAATTCCCATTTGGTTCTCAGAGTATCTCTGTTCATTTATTAAGCCGGTTTAATTCTTTGAGCATTTTTTCTTTAATTCTTTGAACATATTTTCTTTAATTCCTTGAAATTATTTACAATAGCTGTTTTAAAGTCTTTGTCTGCTAAGTTCAACATCTGGTCCATCTTGGGTATGGTTTCTATTGACTGTTGTGGTTCACATTCTCCTTTTCCTTTATATATCAAGTAATTTTTTTAATTCAATACTGTACATTATAGAGATTCTGGAATGTTATTTTCATTTTTTAAATCTTCCTTAGGATTTTTATTGTTATTTTAGCAGAAAGTTCAGTTGCTGGCAGATCACCGTGAACTTGTGGAGGTTTGGTTTATGCTTTGTTAGTGCAGATCTGTGGAAAGCCCAATGTGTTTTTCAAGTTTCTTTCACTCATTGTTGTTAGGTGCTGTCAACTCATAACGACTCATTCCGACTCATGATAACCCTGTGTGACAGAGTAGATCTGCCCCATAGGGTTTTATTGGCTGTAATCTTTATGGGAATAGATCACCAGGTCTTTCTTCTGTGGAGCTGCTGGGTGGGTTTGAACTGCCAACCTATTGGTTAGCAGCTGAGTTCTTAACCGTTGCGCCAACAAGGCTGCTTTTTCCTCAGCGTGTTGTTGTTGATGTGTGCCATGGAATTGATTCCGACTCACAGCTACTGTATAGTACAGAGTAGAACTGTCCCATAGGGTTTCCTAGGCTGTAACCTTTATGGGAGCAGATCGCCAAGTTTTTCTCCTACAGGGTGGCTGGTGGAGTCGAACCACCGACCTGCTGGTTAGCAACTGAGCATTTAACAACTGCACCACCAGGGCTCCTTCTTTACATAGTGGGACTCAGTCTCCAAGTGGAGATTGTTATCTCTGCAGATCTTGTTGGGGCTTGGTTTTAGTTTTTATTAGGGTATATCTTGTCTACAGCTTATTCTAAGACAGAAGTTTCAAACTTTTTTTTAGCTCTTTGCTGTCTTAAAAATCATTGAGTACTCCAAAGAGCTTTTGTTTATGTGAGTCATATGTACTTTATGAGAAATTAAAATTGAGAACTTTCAAAAGTTATTAACTCATTTAACAAAATAAACTCACTATATGTTAACATAAATAATTTTTATGAAAAGTAACTATATCCCCCCCCAAAAAAATCAGTAAGACAAGTTACATTGTTTTACATTTATGCAAATTTCTTTAGTATCTAGCTTAATCAAAGACAGCTAGATTCTCATCTGTTTCTATGTACAACCTGTTCTGATACCTTCTTTCGGTTGAAATATATGTAGAACATTCAAATTTATTGTTGGAAAAGGAAAGAATATTTAAATAACCTTTTCTAATAATTGTGGATATTTTTCTTTGTTATCACATCCAAACCTGACAAGTAGTAGTTTCTTAATGGTTAATTACAATGTAGAATCTGAAACCATGTTGAATTCTGTAACAACACAATCTTTTGGTCTGTCTTGCGCTTTGAAATGATCTTGTTCCTATGCATGATTTTATAACAACTTCCACTGGCCATTTTCAAAACTACTGGTTCACTGAGTTATGCAGATCTTTCAAAACATTGACACATTTTATTAGATTAAAAAAAAATTATATGTTGTTATCACACTGATGTCAGCAGAGAAGGCTTAAGTATTTGGAAGCTGAAGTTCCTATAGGCAGATAAAAACTTCACAAAATTCTGATTTTTGTTTGAAGCTCAGATTTTATCACTGATGTTTTTTTTAAAACGTCTGCCAAATACCCAAATCTGAATAACCATAGTTTTCTGTCTGTTCTTTTACTAACAGTGGTGCTCCATGAAGTGGCTAGTTCAGTTTGTAACTCCAGTAATCACACAGCCTTCTTCCCTGAGACAGCCATTGTCCTTTGATCTGCAGCAGAAGTGTCCTTTATGTGTACGTTCCAGTTCTTCACACAGAATGTTAAAAACACATGTATCAAAGGGTCAAGATTTAATAAAATTAATAGGTTTTACCACTTCATCAGGGACATTTAATACTTCATCAAAGACCTGGTGATCTGTTCCTATAAAAGATTTTAGCTTCGAAAACCTTACAGGGTAGTTCTCTTATAGGTTTGCCATGAGTTGGAATCGACTGGAGGGCACCCAACAACATTAGCTCTGAAGTGAAGGTGCTTTTTTTTTTCTCTTACTGTGAATTCATAGTGGTGAAGTACGAGTTTGCTGCCACTGCCTTGATTTGTACTAAGTTACCAGTAGTTTTATCTACCACTGCTTCTGTCCCTTGAGTGCAAATGTCAATACAGTGAAACAGGCAAATAATGTCTTCATGTTATTATGAAACCTAGTTTTGATGTTGTGGACTCTTAACTCTTTGCTATAGGGTATGGTGCTTATTCATAACCAAGGCGGCTTTTCTGTTCTCAGTTGTACGCCAGGTGTATTAACGAGGTGTTTTCGTGATCTCTTCACTCTATTGAGGCCAGAATTCTAATTTCTGTCAGCACTACTCTCCCCTCTAACACTTCTTGACCTCTACTAACTCTATTATACTCTTAGCTAATAGCAGCTACTGCCTCATAGCAGCTACTACCTGGTAAGTCTCTTGTCCTGCAGCCCCAGCCTGTTACCACACGGTGCTCCTACATGGACATCTGGGACCTACTCTCTCCAGTGTCTTCCTCTCCAGTTTCCCACCTTGCAGATTCCAACCAGTTCTTCTGAATTCTCACAGGACTGCCATGTTCTGCTCTGGCTGCAGTTGCGTACACATGGTTGGCAGGTAGTCTTAGGTAGAGAGTTGGGTGATAACAGTAGCCATCTCGTGACTTTGTCTTCTTTCAAGAATCACAGTCTAGCACTGTTGTTGACCACTGACTGCAACCAGTTGCTTCATGTATTTTGTCCACAAATTTATAATTGTTTACATCAGGGAGGGAGGGCCAGTGCGGTACAAGTTACTCCCTCCTGGCTGGAAATCGAAGTCTCCATTTTTAATTTTAGTTATTGTACTTTTATTTCTAGAGGTTCTGTTTGGTTCTTTTACAATTTTGCCTTATCCCTTTTTATAGTTTGGAGAGATCTAGCTTGTCTTTTATTAAACATAACAAACAGTTCTTTTTATAATCTGATAATTCTGATATCTGAAGTTTTTATGGGCCTGTTTTTCTGTTACCTGTTTCTGCTATTTCTTGCTTCTGCATTTTTGTTTACTCGTGTACCTGGTTATCTTGGCTATGTACTGAACTTCTATTATGTATTTACTTAAAGAAATAATTTCAGGACTCAGATGATGGTACCTTTCTCTGGAGAGAATGGGCATATAGTACCTCTGCCAGATTCCTTGATGTTACTGCCAATCTGGAGCCACCTTAAACCAAATTCCAGGCTTGAGATAGCCTGGACACTCGAAGTTTTCAACCAGAGCTATAATTCTCTACTCGGACTAGGTGTCTTCTACTTTATCATCATCCTGAGCTTATAGCCCTTATTGTATGGGGAGGGTTTTTGTAGAATCCTCGTGTTTGGGGGACTCTGGGCTTTGATTGCTATTCCCTTTGCCCCACAAGTCATTGAAAGAACATTTTATCTTTTTCTGGATCAATAATTGCCTTCAGAATGAAAGCACCTTCCATACATGTTTATGTTTCTAGATTCCTTTTGCCCTTCAGTTTTGGACTATCTCATAAGCTCTTAAGGAGCCCTCTTGGCACAGTAGTTATGACTGGGCTGCTAACCGAAAGGTCAGTGGTTCGAACCCATCAATTGCTCTGCATGAGACAAGACCTGGCGATCTGCTTCTATTAAGATTTTAGCCTAGAAAACCCTATGGGTTAGTTCTGCTCTGTCATATAGGGTCACCATGAGTCAGAGTCGACTAAATGGCACCCAACAACAACAACATTAGCTTTAGGTGATTTTAAACAGTTTTGTTTCTTATTTTCTTTTAAATCTAGTTCTGATTATTGTTTATAACCTAAGGATTGGTCCAAATAACCTACTCTGCCTTTACTGAAAACAGAAAATTGTGTCATTTCTATTCAAATTCATTAAGCCATATCATCAATAAAACAGCACTGGTTCCTTAAATTTTCATGTTTACTATTAGTGGTAAATCAATTTTTGATCATTTAAAAAAAATAAAATACGTTAGCTACACTACTTTTCTGCCATAATAAGTAAAGTGTATCTCGATGAAAATATAAATGACTTTTCAAAAAATATGTATAGTACAGGAATATGTCCTGTATTGGTATAACATCATACCATTATGCAGTATTATATCTTTATAATACAGTACATACCTCTGTAGAAGGAGTTATCTGAATGTATATTAACCCTAGAATATATCACATATTTCACCTTTAAAAAATAGTTTGTCTCCTTGAACTCGTGTTTTGGTGAAGAGTCCTATATGCTGAAGATTGTAGCTAGTTAAAATTTGGTCCTTTGATGTTTTTCTATAAAATTAAAAAATTGTTTGCTAAAACAATCAAATGATTTTTGTCCTTTGTGTGATTCAACTTTTGAAATTCAGTTAATCCAATAAATGGGTATCTCTGTATTCCTAAAAAGTAAGACGCATATAAAGTACTTGGAAAATGTTTTAACATAAATATAACCTCTTTTAAAATAATTTGAGTGTCGGTTCATTGTGATAAACCATTTTAGACTTTTAATGTAGGTCTAGAATTCACATTACAAACTAAAAGAATTTACAGTATTTTAATAGGGTCATTTTTACCTTTTAAAGTGAAAACTACTAAAACACAGTTTGATAATTTACTCTAAAATGTTTGCTACATTTTTAACTTGGGTCTATATGAAAATTCGCTTATTTCTGTTTCTTCTGTCCTTTTAAATCAGTTAATAATGCCTGAACACCTGCTCCTCACTTATCAACTATCTCGTTATCTGACATTTCACATTTATGACAATAGTAAAATATCTACTATCTATTTTGTGCATTAATGACGTTTGTCTGGTAATAATGAACGTTGAGGTAGGAGGTGAGAGTAATGCTGGCTGTGATGGTTAAGGTTATGTGTCAGCTTAGCTGGGCCGTGATTCTCGGTGGTTTGGCTGTTATGTAATGATGTAATTTGGCAGTTATATAAGGATGTAATCATCCTCCATTTTTTCATAACATCGATTTTGCATTAACGACCTGGTCTTTGGAACCTGACCATGTTGATAAGTGAGGAACGAGTGTAGTTAAATACAATTTATCAAAATTGTAATTTGTGTTTTTCTAGGAATTTAACGGGATGAGGCTTTTGCTTAAATGGAGAAATATTTGTTTTTATTTGCAAGAATTAAAATGATGCAAATGCTTGAATTTAATACTTTCGAGAAGCAAAATGAAGCAATTTTTGTTTCTTTTTTATTGGTCACAGGCTAACAGCATGCTTTCTGAACCAGGCTCACTGAAGCTGAAAGCTTGCACCAGTAATTGTAAAATCACATTTGTCCTTTTTGCCATAAGCTCTTTTGGAGATGTTTTGAATACTGTGATTCTCCCTGGGTGGTGCAAATAGTTAATGCACACAGCTGCTAACTGAAAAGTTGGAAGTTTGAGTCCACCAGAGGTGCCTCGGAAGAAAGGCCTGGCTGTCTATGTCTGAAAAATCAGCCACTGAAAATCCTATGGAGCACAGTTCTACTTGGACACACATGGAGTTGCCATGAGTTGGAACTGACTTGATGGCAACTGGTTGGACCTTAGTTTTGACTGTTTGTTGGTATGTCAGCTGCTGTATTTTCACCATCCCTCTTACCTTAAAAGGAGGTAAATGGATTTGATACACACTAGTAGAACAACTGGAAACAGCCCGTGTTTGGGATTTGAGATTTGATAGCACCCCAGCTGGTTAAAGATAGTGCAGGGCAGCAGCAGTCTTGAGTTTATGTGCTGAATGTTACTCGATTTTAGTTTCCTTGTTTTTGTTTTAAACCTTAATTGGTAATTTGTATATTGTGTGTATATTTTGGGAACTCTGCTTTGGATATTTGTGCTACTTTAAAAAAAAAAAATCTGTGTGCTGTCAATATACATTCATTTTACAAGATAAATTTGTAATTTTATTATTTATTAGCATTCACGTTTTATTATTCCCTCTGCTGTCTCAGCCAGAAGCCCTGGTAACACAGTGGTTAAAGCACTTAGCTACTGAGCGAAAGGTTGGCAGTTTGACTCACCAGCTGCTCAGCAGGAGAAAGATGTGGCAGTCTGCTTCCGTAAAGATTTACAGCCTTGGAAACCCTCTGGGTCAGTTCTGCTCTGTCTTGTAGGGTTGCTGTGAGTCAGAATCAACTCGGTGGCAGTGGGTTTGGTTTTGGTATTGATGTCTCAGAACTATAAAAACAAAATCTAAAGAACCAGCATTGAGAATTGAAGTGCTGCCACTTCAGGCATGGTCTAGCCTTCATGAAAGTGGCTATTGTTACCTTGGTCTCGTGCATGTAGGAGAATAGTCACACATAAATACCCTACAGAGAACAGTGTGACACAGAAATCTGAAGGTACTTTAGAATGAAGTTTAATTGGAGGAATTGCTTGGAAAGTAGTTTGAAACTTTTTGTAAGTACTCTACAGCTTTCACTGAGCATGTTCTCAAGTTTTAGGTTTGTTTTCTTTGTTAAAAATTTTAGGATAAATGGAAACCTTTTTTCTTCTTTTTCCATTTTGATTTGGAGGGTTGGGGTGAGGAAAAGGTTCTACTGAAGGAAGATTTTTTTTTTTCTCTTTTCCCTAAAGATTTTAGATTTTAATGCTTCAAATCTTTGGCTGTAACTCTTAAGAGCATTATCAGGGACTTGAGGCCCACCCTAGAGATTGTCTTTCTAGTCCAGACTTTATAGATATGGGGATCGAAGCCCGGAAAATTTATGTGTGCTGTAGCTCAATGCTTCTCAAGCTATCTGTGGTAGAGAACCAGTTCTTTTTCCCCCAATGACTGACAGACCAATAATTTTGTAAACTATAATAAAAATGAAGTACTGGGAAAAGTAATTTTAGAAAGACATACACAGTTGTGAATGCCTACTCTCAATTTTTTTGTTTATCTCGGTGTAGATGGATTACAAACAGTTCTTGAACCAGACCAGTCCATGGACCACACTTTGTATCATACTGCCCAAGGTCAACACAAAAAAACCTGTTGCCATTGAGTCGATTCCAGCGCATAGCGACCCTATAGGACAGAATAACCTGCCCCATAGGGTTTCCAAGGAGCGGCTGGTGGATTTGAACTGCCGACCATTTGGTTAGCAGCCAAGCTCTTAACCACTGTGCCACCAGGGCTCCTGCCCAAGGTCAGGGGTTGGCAAACTATGGCTAGTGGGCTACGTCCATCCTACCACCTATTTTGTATCGCTTGCAAGCTAAGAATTATTTTTACATTTTTAAATGGTAAAAAAAATGAAAAGAATAATATTTTATGACACATGAAAATTAAATGAAATTCACATTTCAGCATCCCACAGTTAAATTGTTATTGGGAGCAGCCTTACTGATTTATGTATTGTCTATGGCTGCTTCTGCCCTGTAATGGTCAGGCAGAGGCAGGGATGAGCAACTGAGACAGACACCATATGACCCACGGAGCCTAAAATACTGACTGTCTGGCCCTTTACAGAAGAAGTTTGCTGACCCCTGCCCCAGGGCATGGCATGGAATTAGTAGTTAGTGGTATAGTTGAGAGTACAGACAGGGTCTGCATTTTAATGTGTGCTTTTGAATTATCATTGGCTGACATGTGTTGACAAACTTTGGGCTCAGCACCTTTGCAGACCTATTTATGTTCTCATTTAATCCTCGCACCAATCCCCTAACTTTTTATAAAAGTTAGATACCTTTAGACCCCTGCTGGGCTAATTAGATAGCTTTACTTCTCCCTTTTAAAAACTGAGTTTTGTTTTTTTAACCCCGTATCTGGTGAATTAAAAATGATTAAATATTTTTTCAAGGAATCCCTGGGTGGTGTAAATGGTTAATGCTCTCAGCTGCCAACTAAAAGGTTGGAGGTTCGAGTCTGCCTACAGGTGCCTTGGAAGAAAGATCTGGCAACCTACTTCCAGAAAATTAGCCATTGAAAACCCTTTGGATCACACTTCTACTCTGACACACATGGGGTCTCCGTGAGTCGAAGTTGAGTCGCCAGCAACTGGTTAAAACAAAAAAAAACCACAACTAAACTTTAAGATAATGGCAGATTCCTATCACAAAATAGGAAAGATATAAGAGGTAAAGTACTGATTACAATAAAAAAAGATTAGAGCTTTAAGTGACTTTTGGAGGTGCAGTAAGGCTTTCAGTATTTTGTCTCTACCACTCATTAAGCTGCAAAATGAAAGCACTCATATTATTGTCAAGCTCTGTTAAATGAACATATTCATTTATTTCTTGTTTAAAAGAGGTTTTAAAGTTCTTAAAGTATGCGGTAAAGAACTCAGCTTTTCATGGTAGCTGTTATTTCTTTGTTTCCTACCCTTTGCATGTCACCATTCAGCAACTAAAGCTGATAGTTATCAACTTTACATTTGATACAAACTAAATCTGCACATTGGCATTTTTTTTTTTCTTCTGGAATTAAAGTGTCACTGTAATTGCTCCAGTCATCATGATGAAAGAGTAACTACAGTTTTACATTGTGGTACTTCTATTTTATTCTACTTACTCCTGAGTCAGTTTATAAACATCGGGGAAATAATTGTACTCATTGTTTACATTCTAGAATGCAATAATATAGAAAGTTGTTGCAAGATCCCACTGCATCTTCTCAAACCATGGTTAGTTTTTATTGTATCCCAAGTCTGAAACTACACAAGATCTAATGCAAGAGATGCAGATGCACACCATCCTAGCAGCTGTGTCCTAATTCTGTGTGGCTGTTTATTCCTTTGTGCATTATAACAAAGCCATTGATTGATGTCTGATGCATTAAAAGAAGAGGAAGAGCTTTATAAACAGCAGGGCTTATTACTTAATAATATATGAGGATTGCCTTCCACATGTTTCAGAGAATATATATATACTTTATCATGGAACTGTTAATGAAAATTTGGGGATCATCAACAGTAGTTGCCCAGGTGTTTTTAGACACTGTATAACCTGTGTTTAACCACTCATTATTTGAATTTAATATTTCTATTTTGTTTGAAATGTATACTAACTTATAATGGTAAATAGCAACATGTGTTCTCGTCAGGAATGGGCAAAATCTTACCTATTTAAACTGTTAGAATTACTTGTAATTGAAGTGTGCTTATTTGAACTAGTTTTTAATATATTTATTAGTCAAATCATTGGTTGGATAGTATTACAGCACCCTCCCCCACCCCACCCCCATACACGCACTCACACATCAGAGGTGACTGAGAAATGTTTTGGATTAATAAAATATATCTTGGTTTTACTTAAGCAGTGATTCTCTCGTTTGTAGGAGCCTCCATATCTAAGAATTAACTCTCTGTAGTACTTCCTATGCAATATAGCATATTCTACACTCATTTCTTAGCATATGTTATAGTGATTTTCTGTTTCTAAAAATTTCCAGTGGAAAGAATATTGTAGAAGGCAGTTCGTTTTTTGCAGCTAGCCCGCAGGGGATCAGAGTTGCATACCATATCTATGTCTGTGAAACTTCTTGGAAGCAAGTCAGTGTGTTATAGTGAGATTCGTATGTAAGCTGTGAGCCGTGAAAAGGCTTGCACGATTATGACAGCTATTCTGAGGACAGGGAGCGTTTGGAAATTCGGCAATAAAGCAGCAGCAGCAACAAGCAGCACCAGTGGTAGTAAAGACAGGGCAGCTTCACACTTCGCGTATTTCACAGTGAGAGTCAGTGAGCACGCAGCTTCCCATCCTGCCATCTGAGGAGGGAAACCAAAACCGTGTATTGCAAGATCTTCCTAGTTTCATGTTTATGATGTTAAGTCCTGTGATAATACTGTACCAGAAGTTGCCAACTGCGCTTCACTCTAGAGAGGATCCTTTGCTGCAGTCCTTTTTTTTTTTTTTTTTTGCCTATCTTTTTCTTTCTTCTTTTTTTTTTTGAAAGAGAAAAAATTGTGCAATGTATGTTTATGCCTACACCATGCCGAGGCAACACTTCGCAGTAAATCATCTGTGCATCCCTGAGGTCAGATACTGTTTCTGCTTTCCCTGCACAGTGCTGCTGCAGCACGGAGCGGATCCAAACATTCGGAACACTGATGGGAAGTCAGCCCTAGACTTGGCAGATCCTTCAGCAAAAGCTGTCCTTACAGGTAAGAAGACAGAGGGCTACCGAATCATGGTATTTACGGAGCTACTCGTTTGATGTTGTAAAATCTTTATGTACTGAATTTTTTTTCCCACTGATTAAGCTAAACAAATATATATGCCATCATCTACTGCTTCGTTATTGATTTGCTCTATTAACTGTCTTATTACTAGCTTTGCTGTCAGAAGTATGGATTACTTATTCTACTGAGAATTTCTGAGAAGTATAGCATTAAATGACAACATACATTATTCACTCATACTTTAGTCTTTTTTTTACGGTTTATGTCATAATTTTCCTGAACCTCATCCTCTCCGTTGATTCTTTCCAAGACCTTCACTGTTGAGCAAGCAAGGGCATTTGTATTGCTGTAAAAGTCGTTTTGATCGGAAGGACAACCTGCTGCCTTATTACGTGGATCAATAGTTAAATAAAATATGTTACTGCTCTTCCCTTGACACCCATTTGTATTTTTATCATATGTTTTCACTTGTTTATCATGATAGCTAAGTAATTTTCAGCTGAGGCAATATATAGCTTTTTTACCTCAGATGACACAAATTTTTGACTTAAGTATTAATTTTATTAAGGTAAATGTGAAGAGCCAGCAAAGAGGAAATGTTAGAATACAAAAGATCTCTCATAACAATATAGAAAATAATGCTGTAAGTGATACGACATTGAGCAACTGTTTTCATTGGTCTTCATCCTCAAAATGCTGCATTGGATCTATTTTTGTTTTTATTCTTAGCAACTAAGTTCTGCTCCCTTTGCCCTCTTTTTCTTAACTGACCTTTGCAGTTTGGAGCCTGTTTGTCACTGCAGTGCTAGCAGTATTATTTCAGATTGTGTGGAAGTAAATGACTTTTAACTACCTTTTAAGTTTGCCCATGCTAGAAGAAAATAAATCTTTTGTTCACTTTTAAATTCAGAGTCCATGCTATGCATTTCTAACAGATTCTGAGGTGAATGGACTATGTTTATGTACAGAAAGCTTTGAAAAATATATGCAGGTTTGTTTAATTACTCTGCATGGAAAAACAACTTCCCACTGTGCCGAAATTAATACAATCTCTGCTAAATCAGAGCAATATGATTTTTGTCAATTAATAAAAGGTTAGGTGATTCAGTTGCTGAATCAAGATACCATGCATTAGAGGAATAAAGCTATTTTAATCCAGTGTAGATAAGGAGAAATTTAAATATAAACGTACAATTTTAAAGAATGAAATTAAAATATATAGCCTCAGGCCTTCTTAAAGCCTTTCAGTCTCTTTTTCTAACAAAGCCCCGGGCAACAATCACAGCTTTAGAGTGGTCTCTGACCAAAGAGAAATATAGTCATAGAGGTATATATAAATGCTGACCAAGACTTGTCTCTACAGCTTAGTGTTCTCCCTCTAACCTTTTCTTCTCTTGTTAGATTAATTTAGTTCAATACTGTTTTGAGATCCACGTTCACTTTTTTAAAAGGCAAAGTTTAAATATACATTACTAACAATGAGAAGCTGTCTCCTAATTGGTAAGGAATTTTAGAGGAGACTATAGGCTGTTGGTAGTTTGAGAAAGAGCTGTGGCAGTGGTAACTCACAAAGACTGAAGATTCCTGGAGAACAGCTGCCATAGCTTTTAAACTTCATTCGAAGAGCACCGGGCATTTCACTTTTCTTAGATAGGAAGAGATTAAACTCTTCTTGGTCATAATACTGATTTCATTAGTTGTTCTTTTTAAGAATATCGACTTCTTTGAACATGATACGCAACTTTTCTGATTTAAAAGAAAAGCAAATTTTAATAATAGTTAATTTTGTTGAAAATATAAACTAGTGGTAGTTACACATTTCTGTTAAAGAATGCAGTGAAATAACAGTTAAGTGAAATATATTCCAGAATGTTTTTTCTGCCCATGCAGGTTTTGTACTACACAGGTGTTTCCAGTGGAATTATGGTGGAAGTATTATTTCCAAAGCTAAAGTAAAAAGAGTAAGCATTGATAAAAAGGGTATCTTTTGGAAGGAATGCCTTAATTTAGAATTAGGAGAGGTTCTTCTGGCTGATGTGTCATTCTTTATTTTTATGCCAGATGCAGTTGTGCCACTGCTTTCACTTGAGAGTGAAGTTTCTGTTCTTCATTTTTTCTCTGTGGTAATTTATTTGCTGAAAATCACTTCTCAATACCCACTTTTATGTTACTGCTTTTTCATGCATTAGGCCAGACTGTGTACAGGTGATTTGTATCTTCCTTAAAGGAAGCTGGCAAAGTGAAAATCACATTTTGCAGAACATTAAAAAATATGTGAATGGCTAATACTGTTTTATACAGAAATAATGCCTGGATCTTTACAAAGCTATACAAAGCAACAGTATACCCTTAGTTTTACAGTTAAGGGACTCAGAATATAGCTATTTGCTTTGGATGGTGACCTTAGATATTTAAAAAAGAATAAACCAAAAAACCTAAACCCATTGCTGTCAAGTTAATTCCAACTCACAGCGACCCTATAGAACAGAGTAGAACTGCCCCATAGGGTTTCCAAGGAGTGGCTGGTGGATTCGAACTGTCGACCTTTTGGTTAGCAGTCAGTCTTAACCACTGTGCCACCGGGGCTCCATTTAAAAGAGAATACTTAATTGGAATTGTGTAAGTGAATGATATGGTTAAAAGAAATCATGAGTTTAGTTTAGTTTTGTTTTTTTAATGACTTTGAAGTTCTGAGTAGTCAACTGAAGAACTTGGAGGTGTTGTTTTATTTCCTCCCTTCTTTGGAGGAAATGAGGTCATTAAAAATCTATAACAGTCTATGTATATTTTATTGAGGAGCAGATTTTGGCGTGTTCTGATTTTTTGTTTTTAATAGCATTTTTTGGCAGTTTTTTCTGATGATAAACGGAATGCATTCATTGTGGGAATTAAGGAAAATAGGAAAAGCATGAAAAAGAAAAAAAATCTTAATTCTACCGTCTGGAGATAACCTTTTGGTATACCTTATTTATAGCCTTTTTTCTGTGAGCAACACACCCCACACTCTTCTTTCTCTTTAATGTAATCAGGCTTATACTATATGTGCTGTAAGCAATCTTTTAAAAATATTATTATTAATGTGAACATTCCCAGAAGGCACTAAGTATTCTTCTGCAACATGAGTTTCTAATGACGTCATAGTATGTCCTTCTGTCTTAGTTTTTTGAGCTAATCTTCTAGTGTTTAACATTTAAGTAATAGGTATTTTCAACCTTTATTCTTCCTTGTGAATTTAGAGTCTTTATCAATCCCTTTAAAATTCCACATCTTTACACTGTTCAGTCTTAACATCCAGACATATGGTATATCTCTGCATTCTTGACTTTGAAGTATGTGAGTGCTTGGAGAATAAGGCACTTCGCTTTTAAGAGGCTCCAGTGCCTGTGGTGGTATCATGGGAGAGCCACATTTAAGTTAAAGGTGGTTGACAAAGGGAATGTTCATTGGAGAGGGTGAGGTTGTAGAGGTGTTTGTTAATCATGAAAAGGAGATTCTGTGAGGAAGACTGGAAAGGAGAGAAGGTAGCAGTGGGAGAGTGAGTCAGAAAACAAGGCAGGTGACAGCAGATTGAGGTTAGGAGTTTGGGAAAGGATGGTTGACCAGAGGAACATTTAACATTGACAGGACCAAGGATGATGGCGATGTAAAGTGGGTGGATTTAGAGGGCTACTAGTTTGCCGAGATAATTGGTCCCAGTAGTTTCTTAGTAGATTTAGGGGTAGGAGGGTGGGTGTGACTGTTAAGGTTGTGTGTCGACTTGCCTGGGTCATGATTCTCAGTGGTTTGGCAGTTATGTAATGATGTAATCACTTTCATAATGAGATCTGATATAAAGTGATCACCTTCCTGATGGAATCTACTGTGAGCAGCCAATCAGTTGAAAGGGAATTTCCTTGTGGATGTGGCCTGCGTCTGATATATGTGGACTTTCTGGCAAAGCTTGTTGGCTTTTGCTCTGCTCTGGATCCTGCATTCAGCTCATCAGCATCTGACCTCAAGTTCTTGGGACTCGAGCTAGCAGCTTACCTGCAGATCTTGGGATTCGTTGGCCTCTGCAGCCTGTGAGTCAAAGACCTGTTGTCTGACCTGCCCATCTTGGATCTGCCAGCCCCTGCAGCTACGTGAGTCAGGAGAAGCCTCCAGCCTGACCCATGGACTTGTGACTTTCCAGCCTCTACAACCTCATGAGCCATTTCCCTAATATTCCTCTTTATTTATATATTTATATGCTTCACTGGTTTTGCTTCTCTAGAGAACCCAGACGAAGACTGTGGGTCTCTCTGTCTCCACTTTTCCTCACTCCATTGTCCTCATTGTAGCTGGAGTGATCTTTCTAAAGCATCAATCACATCATGACACCCATGATCAGAAAATTCTTTAATATATTCTCATTACACCCTGGATAAAATCCAAACCCTTTAACCATGGCCTGTCATGATGAACCCCTGGCTTACATTATCTCTGATCTCATCTTCTTCTATATTCTCCTTTGATCTCTTTGCTTCAGCTACAGCTGGATGCTTGCTGTTCATCAGGCAGATGAAGCCGTTTTTTGTGTCTGGGCTAATACATGCTGTTTACTGAAACTGGAACACTGCTCCTAGAACTTCGCATGGTTCATCAGCCTAATCTCTGCTTAAATGTCTAGTCTTCAGAGAGGTCTTCTTATCCCCCGATGCCATTACCCTACTTGACTTTTTCGTGGATTTACTGATACCTGAAATTGCATTACTTTTATTTGTTTATTTGACCCAATAGAATGAAAGTTTCACAGGGGTTTGGACTTTTGTCTGTCCTTGCTCATTACTTTGTCTTCAGGACTTAGTAGAGTGCCTGGTACATAAAATGATTAAATAAGCAAATACATCTAAGATCTGATTCCTGGTAGCTGAGGGCAGCATGTTTTCCAGGTCCTACAAATACCATTAATCATTTGGCCTCTCGAGCCATATTATAGTAGTCTTACTAACTTTTCTACTTCCTAAAAATTGTCTTGAGTTTCTTATACTCATTTGCACCCCTTAAAACATAAGTGCATTTCAAAAATTACTCTGGTATGATGGGTGAGGTATGTACTGAGCCTTTATCAACAGGTTTCTTGGATAGCTGCTTTAATTGATTTTGGAAAGATCAAACTACCTGTAGCTGCCACATCAGACTTCCAGATGTCAAACCAGGGCATAATTTTTATTCTTTTCTTTTGTCATTGCTCTGTTAATGCATGGTTTTTCACACTAGCTACACAACATTGTGGCATGTTGCATGTCACGTAGAATACATTTTTACTGGTTTATATTACTGAAGACAGATTTTTCATGCTCTTAATTTGCACTTTAGGAATTATTTATATCAGTTATCAGGAAGCCTAATAGTGTACCATGAATCCTGGAAAATAAACCATAAGAGGAAGTAAACTTCATCTTACTTTTGGAGCCCTGGTGGCACAATGGTTAAGCGTTTGGCTGCTAACCAGAAGGTCGGCAGTTCGAATCCACCAGCCACTCCTTGGAAACGGTGTGGGGCAGTTCTGCTCTGTCCTGTAGGGTGGTTATGAGTCAGAATAGACTCGATGGCAACAGGTTTTGTTTTGTTTTTGGTCTTACCTTTAAAGAAATGCTGTATGTTTGCCCATCTTAGTTTTATTAGGGAAAAAATTATGTTAAGACGAATTCCTGATTTTGAAAAACTTCCTTATAGCAAAAGAAGTTAAATTTTTTTTTATGTTAAAATAAAACAGTATAAATATTCATTTTAAAGATATGTGGAAAATGTTAATCCCTTAACTAATTTTAAAGAAAATTTTATTAGTAATTTGATCCATTCATTTTATAATTTTGGACGTAAGTAGGAAAGTTTAAGGGTTTGTTATTAAAAGTGGTTGAAACACTCTTTTTGAAACCTTAAAAACATGAAAATAGTTTATGAGAGGACTGTGAAACTAGTACCTTTTTAAAAGACCGTATATGACGTAGGGCACGCTGATTTACGTTTGGAAGTGTTGTTTGCACCTTATACAAACTATATTCTCTGAATCTAGTTCATTTCATCTTTTTACCACATATCTGATTTTAGTAGTTTTTATTGAACTGTTTTTCAGATTACTTGCAGCAAGCTAATAACAAAAAATAAACTTTCCTCTAGAAGTTAGATGACTTACTACAAAATACAACGACGGTAGTGATAATATTAACTGACACCACCTGAGTGCTCCTATGAGCTGGGCACGTGCTATTGGCATTGAATCCTCCCAGCAACACTAGGTATATATTGTCCCTGTACTCATTTTCACGGATGGAGAGATTAAGTTACTTTTGCAAGTTCACACAGCCATTAAAGGGAATTGTTGGAATTTGAACTCAAGCTTTTTGACTCCAGAATCACTGTGTTTGTATATGCAAACTCAGATATTTTACCCACTCATTCATTTGGAAGGATGTAGTATACAACATGTTTGAAAAATTGGACTGGCCTGTAAACTCAGGTTTAAATCCAATCTGTAAATATAATTTTTCACTTTCTTAAAGATTTTTCCTTTCAAAAGAAGAAAATTTGATTGATTACTATTATCTGCAAGATTCATCATTGTATTATTACATTAAAATGAATTAGATAATAAATTGATTTTTCCAACTTTATAAATTCTTACGAAATCTTTGCTCTCTAGTCAGTTGGCTGGATTGACATTCTTTTAATACCTTAAAAAACAGACAGTATTGATAATCCATAAGGAAAGATGTAGTATACAAACTGAGCTGTTCCTAGGTAAGAGGCAGCTCAAATAATGTAAACAGGCCTTACTTGAACTACAGGCTTACGTGCAGATGTGCACAAGCGTACACATACACACGCGTATGGAGTGGGAAGGAATAAAAATCGTCTTTTTGTTTAGATAACCCCAGTACTCTAGTACTTCAAGGTCTTTCCCTTTAACCTTTTTTGTATAATGTAAGCCAGTAGGCTTACATCTTTAAAGCCAGCGTGATCTTTCAACTCATCAAATATGACATACTTGTGAGACATAATAACTTGCTAGTGTATACCCCAGGAGAAACTGTCATTTTCCCTAGTGAACTGTAGCAACTGTGTGGCATTTTCTTTGGAATTTGGATTAGAGGTCCAACTACCATCAAATTGCTGTTGTTTTAAATGGTTCCTTTAAGATTTCTTAAAATAATTGCTACTAACAATGCTTTTTTAAAATAGCGCATGTAACATTAGATTTCATTGATGCTTTGGCATTGTAAGGATTAATAGCTCTGTTCGTAGAACTTTTTATATTTATATTAAACTGTTATTTTGACATAATTGTAGATTCACAAAAGAGCCCTTGTGGTGCAGTGATTTAAAGCGCTCAACTGTGAACCAAAAGGTTGGCGGTTCGAACCCATCTCCATGGGAGGAAGATGTGGTCAAGATCTGTCAAGATTTATAGCCTTAGAAACCCTGTGGGGCAGTTCTACTCTGTCCTGTAGGGTCACTATAAGTCAGAATTGACTGCAGTGGGTTTTTTTTTTTTTTTGGTTTGGTGTATTATTTAATGAAAATTCAACTACTATTTTTGCTTCAAAATTGCATCTTAAACCACTGGCTAATGCAGTTGAGCTATTTATATAATTTATCTGTTATTGCTAATGGCAAGCTTTCCTATTGTTATTTCCCCTGAGTTTAATTTTTTTTATTTGAAAAATTTCCAACCTACAGAAAAGATAAATGTTCAATGAATACCTGTGTACTTTTCTCTTAGATTCACCAATTGTTAGCATTTTGCCAGGTTTACTTTTGCTCTTTTTCTCTTCGTATATGTTTTGTTTCATTTTCATCTTTAAACCATTTGAGAGTTACTTGCAGACATCGTGGTACTTAATGCTTAAATACTTCAGCATGTACTACTGAGAACAAGAGTATTCTCCTATATAACCAGAATACCATTATCATACCTGGGAAATTAAGCATTAATATAGTGCTATTATCTAACAGACAAGTCATCCTCCTACTGTTTTATAGATTTCTTGGTCTGTGGCCTTTCCTATCAATACCAGGTAACTCCCTCTCTTTAAACAGCTTTTGAGCCCATTCCTGGACACCTATCATTGATACATCATTTCAGCTCTCCCTAGTTATCACCCCTCTTCTACAGATGCACTTAGTAGCCACTGAAGTGTTTGCCTTTTTTCTTTTATATCTTTTACTTTTGGTTTAATGACATTACTATTATCTGTGTCTGTGTTGTTTGTTACAGAGATATTTGGCTGTAAGTAGTAAGTATGGAAACAGTGCATTACCACTTACATTGCTGTTGTTAGTGCCCACGTAGTCGACTTCAACTCATGGTGTCCTATGTGTGTAGAGTAGAACTGCTCTTTAAGGTTAAGTGCTTAATAAATGCATGATCAAACTGTTTTAAGTCAAATTAAAACTGTTAAATATCTCTTACAAAAAGGTATTGCTGACCTTCTGAAAAGAGTTTCATACATTAGTGATAAAAATTGGTTTTTCTAACAATTTATGATTTTCAAAAATATATAAGCAAAAGGTTATTCATTATTTATAATTGGAAACTGTTGGAGTCCTGGTGGAGCAATGGTTAAGCACTCAGCTGCTAATCGAAATGTTGGCTGTTCAAACCCACCTGCTACTCCGTAGGAGGAAAGACTTAACAATCTCCCATAAAGATTGCAGCCTAAGAAACCCTATGGGGCAGTTCTAGTTTGTCCTGTAGGGTCTCTGTAAGTCAGAATCGACTCGATGGCACACAACAACAACCACCACAACCCAAATGCCCAAATAGAGAAGATTAGTTCAATAATCTCTGGTACATACGCACAGTAGAGTCCTTCTTAGCTGTAAAATAATGAAGTCATCTATGAACTAATGGCAAGATTTCTAGGGTATATGTTATGTGAAGCAAACTATGTTATCTTTTTTGTAAGAAACAAAATGGTGTAGCCAGTCTCCAAGAGGGTCTCCAATTACCCTGTCTGCTGATACTCACTCCTATGTGTAGTCACCACCCACATAGTACCAGAATTGTTCTGTGTGACCAATAGCATACTGCAGAGGATATGGTATGTCACTTCTAAGATTAGATCATAAATGACTGTGGCTTTCGTCTTGGGTTCTGTCTTTCTCATTCTCTTGGATCACTTTCTCTGGAGGAAATAAGCTACCATGTAGTCAGCTGCCCTATGGAGAAGCCCATGTGGTAAGGACAGAGTTCTTCTTGTCCAACAGCCAGTGAGAAACTGAGGCCTTCTAGCAACCACATGAGAAAAGCTGGAAACAGATTCCCAGCTCCCTTGGAGCCTGAGAGATTGTAGCACTAGTCTACAGCTTGACTGTACCCTTGTGAGAAACACTGAACCAGAATCATTCAGCTAAGCTGCTCCCAGATTTCTGACTCTCAGAGAAACTATATGAGATAATAAATGTTTGTTGTTTTAAGCTGCTAATTCTTGAGGCAGTTTGTTAGGCAGAAATAGATTACTAATACACAATAGGAAATTAAAAGGAGACACATTCAATTGCTTATTTTTTTTACAGAAAGAAACACACAAATGATATACCAAAAACATTAAAATTAGTTATTTACGAGGGGCGAGGAGTCTGTGGTGAAGGGACAGGGTAGGGAAGACTTTTCCTAGAGTATACCTTTTTGGTATAATTTTAATTTCTGGAATTATGGTACTGTTCTACATTTTCAAAAAAATAAAATTAAATCAACAAAGACGGGGAAAAAAGCAGACCTAAAATTTGAATGCAAACAGAAACAAATGAACCAGCTATCTTTCCAATAAATAAACACACTGAAGGAAATAAAAAGGAATAATCTAAGTAACGTTGACTTTGTATCTTCAAATGGGGGAAAAAAAGAAAAAGAGAGTTTGAAACTAACCTTGAATTATTTTTAATAAGTTTTTTTTTTTTTTTGAAGTGAAAGAGAATTCTGCAACTTCATTATGATTGTCATAGGATTGAGCAAATGAATAATTGTGTTGGGGGCAAGGGTTCTTACTATGAAATGAGAAATATACAAATGTGGAATGAGGGGAAGATAAAGGAGAACCTTGTGGAGTTGTACTGAAATTGTAGGTATCAGAATCATGGGGGGAAAAAAATCTCCCAGCTCTGTCTGCAGAAAAGACCTAGAAGCAGTGACACCCCAGTAGCAATGGAGCACACCTCCTTTCCAGATTTTGGTTTCTATGTGCTATTCCCATTAAAAGTCACCAGAACTCCTTGGGAAAAAAAAAAAAAAAAGATTTCAGGGCTAGGTCAAAGAAGGTACAAGGTGAGCTTGGACCATCTTAATTGTGCTGGAAAATAAGGAAGTGCCCCCCAGAAAGAAAAAGTATCAATGAAGTATCAAAGTATCAAAAGACACAGGAACCAGCTTGAAGGGGCTCCCACTACCAAATCTGGGACAATTTAAGCATCAAAATAAATAATGGTGGTAAAGATTGGTTAAGGCAAGATTCATTAGTGGATTCTCAATTCCAGAAGCCAAGTTTGATAAGGAGCAGCAGTATATCTGCATGGTTCTCAATGTGTTTATCCACATATTGATTGTTAGGAAAACTGACTAGACAGTGGAGAAGTTTGACAATACCTTTACTAGGTGATCAAGATTAACATCATCAATGAAAGTCAAATAAACCCGGTGTGCTGGTGGGTACAATACCTGAAAGGAACACATTTATTATGTTATATTCTAGTCAGGGATGCATAACTAAATCTCGTGAGAAAAATTACACAAATTACTTTTTAGGCACATCCTGCAAAATAATTGGCCTGTATTTTTTTTTAAATGTCAATGTCTTGAAAGACAAAAAGTGGCTAAGGAACTACCCCGGATTAAAGCAGACTAAAGAGACTTGACAACTAAATGCAAAATATATGATACTGGGCTGGAGGGGGAAAATACAATTTATGGGTATTATTGAACAGTTGACAACTTTGGAATATGTATTGTATATTAGATTGAACTATTGTACCACTGTTAACTTTCCTGGATTTAATTTCTGTACTATGGTTACATAAGAAATATCCTTGTTTTTAGGAAGTAGACAGTGAAATAATAAAAGGCCAGGAAACACAATGTATTTCAACCTTCACAAATGGTTCATAAAAATTTATTACATAGAGAAATACAGGGGAGCGAAAAGAGAGGATAGAAAGCATTTGTGGCAAAATTATTAAAAATTGGTGAATCTGGTTAAAGGATGTATAGGACTCTTGTACTAATTTTGCGATTTTTCTGATAGTTTGAAATTATTTCAAATGAAAAGTTTTAAAACCTTATCACTCTGGGCAAAAAAAAAAAGTAACACAGTTTGGTCAATAAATTATACGGTCACCATATCTATGCTTTTTTTTTTTTTTAATTCTTCAACCACAGATAGCCTCTTTAAATTACTACTGTTTAGGAAAAGTTCAATCTTTTTCTTTACATTTTTACTTCTAGCTGTATTGATGTTCTTTCCTTTTTATTATTGTCCCCAAATTAAACGCCTGTTTCTGTTCTATGAATAAAGGTCAAAGTTCCTTTGCTCCATTTAAATCAGAGCATTATCTTATGACGTTGTGTAATTGTTACTCTCCTTGTTTTCGTCTCGTTCTGAAGAAAGGTCTTGGACATTCAATTTGCTGAGATTGTTTTGAAGCAAATGGCACCTTTTTTCTTTTCCCCAAGAACACAGTAAACTCAGTGTTCCTGGTTGAGTGGGAATACATTCACTTTTATTCTTTGAGGATATATTACCTTAAGTGATCACTAGATAAGTACTAACTAATTCCCATGAAGCTTTCTAACCAAATAAACCTTAGCTTCGTGAATATGTCTCTGGTATGTAGGTGAGCAGCATTTTCCCTTTTCAGGGAGAGGATTGGACTTACTTAGAGTGCCAGTTGTTTAGAGTATCTCAAAATTGTGCATTTCATTATCAGTTTTTCTCTGACAGTTTTAGAATTGCTGGACGTTTTTTATGTGGAAATTGAAAGTCATCTGAATTGATGGCCTGACAGGGCGTGGGGAGAAATACAGTAAACCACATGCCCAAATCTCTTTGAATTGAAGTAGAAAATGTATAATTATTCGAACTGACTATGAATATTGTTTTATATCTGGGATTTTTTTTTTAAGAAGAAGAATTTAGGAAATTAATTAAACAGAAAATCTGCCCCTATGTAAGGAATGGTTTACAAATAGACTGTTCATTGATTTGTAGATTATCAGAATTTATTTTATCTTTACCAGTTTGAATCTTATTTTTTTTTCTTTCTGAAGAGAAGTAATGTCTTGTGGCCAGTTTTTGTTTATACTTTTCCCTTCAGGATTTTTCTTTGTGATGAAAAATTCATTCCTATTTATAATTCTAGTTATATGTACTTGGCCTCAGTGTTTGGAAACGGGCCCCAGGTGAGTGAAAAAGGAAACTTTTTTTCTCTATTGATGTTCTAATCTTTCCACATGTTGTTTTTCTGTTATTCTGTTACTCTGAGAGTGAATGATGTATCGCTTATGACAGGACATAAAAACGAATCTTGGTTTTAGAAGTTATTAGAATGCCAGTGGCAATAACCAATCATGGGAGAGTATCCTTTCTCCAGAAGAGCAGCAAAGTTTGTGACCTTGTTTGCAAAATAAGTCCACTTTCATTTTTAAAGTCTAATAAGGTGAAATAAAATAACTGCATGCCTATACTCTTTGTAAAACAAAAACATACAAAGAAGAAATATTAATGATGGTTTATGCTAGAGAAGGCTAGCCAGGAGTGCAGAAGGGAAAGGAACTCAATAAAGAACAGAGGCAATATTGAAATACTTTATACTTAGTATCATCATACCAAAGGTTTGCAATTTTATTCACTGCTTTCTTTTAAGGAAATATTTTTATACACACATTTCTCAAGATTTTATTAGAGAACATTTGATAGCTTAAAGGACTAATTTTTCATAGAAAGTTTTTAGATCTTTTTATGTTTCTCTGTGTTTAAGGAGTCCCTGTGTGGCACAATAGTTAAGCTTGGCTCCTAACTGAAAGGTTTGTAGTTTGAACCCACCCAAAGGCACCTTGGAAGAAAGCTCTGACGATCTGCTTCCACAAGATCACAGCCATGAAAACTCTATGGATTGCAGATCTACTCTGGAACGCACAGGGTTGCCATGAGTCAGAATTGACTCTATGGCAACTGTTTGGCCTTTAGTTGATGTTTACCTTAGTCATCACACTCATTTCAATGTTACTTACTCTGTCGATTATTCAGAGTGTACTTGGGGCTAAATGTTATACTTAAATGTTGTAAGTACCCCTAGATACCCAAAAGGTCCTCACTCCTGAGGTTCGCCCTTCAGCCAAAGATTAGACGGGCCCATAAAACCAAATGAGACTAAATAGGCACACCAGCCCAGGGAGAAGGAAGAGAAGTCAGGAGGGGCAGGAAGGCTGGTAATGGGGAACCCAAGGTTGAGAAGGGGAGAGTGTTGACACGTCGTAGGGTCGGCAACCAATGTCACAAAACAATATGTGTACTAACTGTTTAATGAGAAACTAATTTGCTCTGTAAACCTTCATTTAAAGCACAATAAAAAAAAATTAAAATGTTGTAAGTAGTGCAATTATGGCAGTTGTTGACCTAAGGACCTTTCATCTTCTGAAGAAGAAAACAGTCTTCGTTGTGTAGCTACATCCCTGTAGATGTACAAATACGTACATTTTGCATGACTTCTATTATTTTCTAGAACAAACAGTATCTCATGTTGTTGATTGATGGTTTTTGTTTTTTTTTCTGAAGTGAGAATAGAAATAATTATTCTAAATATTTTTAGCTTTAGGTCCTTATGTGATGCTTTTCAGAGAAAAATAGCTAAAACACAATTTGCCCAAGCAATGAAGTTCGTCTCCCCTAAGAAATACTTGAATTTGTAACATAGAGGATTCTTTTAAATGTTTTAAAAGACGTATGAGCAGAAAGGAGATTAGCATATTATTTAGAATGAAAAAAATAGAACATGATGTACAGAAGGCATTGTCCTAGCCCTTTAGGAGATTTCAAACTGAGCAACTGATACATTTTCATAGAGTAATAAAAGTGATTGATTTATTTAGAACTCTCTTTTCTTTAAAACTGTACTAATTTTTACCATATTTTAACAAAAGACAAAAAAAAAAAAAAGATCAAAATTTATTAATTTTGCCCAGGGTGTGGGATTTTAGTTATATTTGTCTAATTCCTTGGCAAAGCCTAAACTTTTGAAATTTATTCACAATCATTCAGTGCTTGGACATTTCAACAATATCCTCATCAAACAATTCTGTAGCCCATGCTTAAATGACTTTTTGACTTTTTGAATCAACTTATTCCAGTATTTCAGGTTTAGGTATTTTGTTGGGTCTTCTTTTACTTTGAACTGCAATCCAGTCATGTAACTTTCTCCATTAGTCCTAATTTTACCCTAATCCTTTGTACTCTGGCAGTTCTTTAAGTATTTGGAGATAGCTATTAGGCCATTTCAAACTCTTTTCCAGCTCTCCCTACAAAGAAAAAAAGTAGATATGTTTTTAGTGTTTATACTACAAAGCACCAAAGCTCTACGTTTTTGTTTTATCTTCTACGTACTATGCATGTCCTAGGTTCTACACATATCCTAGGTACTTAGGTTGTTTTCTGGCTCAGTATTCTATGCCTGCTGTCTGTGTTTTCACCTTGATAAAAGTCAACAGAAAACCACTTCGGGGCTTTGCGAGATGCTTTTGCTAAAAGTTCCTTCCTACTTAACAGATTTTTACTTTGAGTTACAGGGATAAAGTAGTTTTAGTTTAGGAAAGAGGAATAGCTGATGTGTGAAATTTTATATCCTTTAAAACGTAGACGGCAGAAAAGTAGCAGGACAAAAATCGCTAAAGCAGGGCATAATTTAGAAGTCTCCTTTTCCTAAGTACTCAGTGGAGCATAATGTGCAAAAGATTGCCCAACAGTCATACTGTTTAAGGTACGATGATAACTGAATCATAAGCTCCTTGAGGAGCGAGTGTTCGTGTGTTTGTTTGGGTTTGGTTTCTTGGTGCTCCCAGAACTTTGTGTGGTGCTTGTGGTGGGTATGTAACGAAATCAGCGTCAGCGGTGTTTTTGTTATTGTTGGGTGCCGTGGAGTCGATTCCGACTCATAGCGACCCCATGTGACAGAGTAGAACTCCCTCATAAGGTTTTCTTGGCTACAGTCTTTACAAAAGGAGATCACCAGATCTTTCTCCCGTAGAACTGCTTTGAGTTCAAACCTCCAACCTTTTGGTTAGCAGCCAAGCCACCAGGGCTCCTTTCAGTTATGCTAGTCATTGATTTTATGTATACGTGTGTGTGTGTGTGTGTGTGTGTGTGTGTGTGTGTGTGTGAGTCTACGCCGCATATACACACAGACACACACACACTCACATCTACCCTCATTCTAGACAGTAATTTCCTGCGTTCATGTTTTGCAGGAGAACTCTGATCACTTCATGCCTCCTGATAGACACGGAAGGCAGTGCTGTCTGTCTGGTAGAATGATACTCTTGTTGCCGAGAACAGGCTAGAGAAGAATGGTATTTTTTTTCTTTTGCCTAGTTTGTTTATTGTACTTATTTCGAAAGTAACTGGAGAGTGAAATTGAATGAGGTCATTTGGTTGGACACTGTTGAGCCAAAGTATGGAAAAATGGAATATTCTAAATGGAAAAATATTAGACAGAAAATACAAAGCCTCAAAGGGGATAGAGAACAACCCAGGGTATTGCAGTTAACTGCTGAGTTAGTGGCATTAGCGATTTCTGCAGAGAATCGATTGTTCCTTCTCCTGTGCTCCATAAGTTTACACATCGTATTAAAAATCATTTGTGGGTCTGTCTTCCTTGTCTGACTTGAGCTCCTTGAAGTCAAGAACCATATCTTATATTCATTCTTCTATTTTAGGAAGGCTCAGTGCATTTTATTGAAAAAAGAAAAAGAAAAAAGGAATACCTTTATCTTTCTCCCCCATCACTGGAGTCATATATCTTTCTTAAAGAGAGTGTTTTATCAAGAGGAAAGTGCCATTGTAACTACCAGAGGAGTCTGTTATATCTAGGCTTAAAACTAAGAATGAAACTATCACAAGATTGCATTGAAACTATCACAAGATTGCATAGGAAATCCTGATAGTAGTAGAATGTAGTTTTAGAAAATAGTATCATACATAAAACAGGATGAATAAACATATAATCTGATGTGGCAGTTTAAAGTTGCTAAATTAAAATATGTTTTAATTCAGTGAAAAAATTGTTATAGCCTTATCCATAGAAACCATCACTCACCTGTCAGTTTGTCATACTGTGGTGGCTTGTGTGTTGCAGTGTTGCTGGAAGCTATGCCACAGTATTTCAAATACTAGCAGGGTCACTCATGGTGGACAGGTTTCAGCACAGCTTCTAGACGAAGACTAGGAAGAAGGACCTGGCGGTTTACTTCTGAAAAAAATCAGCCAGTGAAAACTTTATAAATAGCAACGGAACATTGTTTTATATAATGCCAGAAGATGAACCTCTCAGGTTGGAAGGCACTCAAAATACAACTGGGGAAGAGCTGCCTCCTCAAAGTAGAGTCAACTTTAATGATGTGGATGGAGTAAAGCTTTTGGGACCAACCTGGAGTTAGAAAACCAAAAGGGAAGAACGTGCTCAGCATTTCTCAAGCTGAAAGAACTGAAGAAAAATTCAAGCCTTAAGTTACAATGCTGAAGGAGTCTGTGAGCAAAATATTAAATGACACAGGAAGCATCAAAAGAAGATGGAAGGAATACACAGAGTCACTGTACCAAATAGAATTGGTTGATGTTCAGCCATTTCAGGAGGCAGCATATATGGTCAAGAACTGATGGTATTGAAAGAAGAAGTCCAAGCTGCACTGAAGGCATTGGTGAAAAACAAGGCTCCAGGAATTGGGAGAATACTAACTGAGATGTTTCAGAAAAACAGATGCAGTGCTAGAGGTGCTCACTCATCTATGTCAAGAAATTTGGAAGAGAGCTACCTGCCCAACTGGCTGGAAGAGGTCCATATATGTGCCCATTCCAAAGAAAGGCGATCCAACGGAATGTGGAAATTATCGAACAGTATCATTGATGTCACACTCAAGTAAAATTTTGCTGATGACAATTAAAAAATGGTTGCAGCAGTACACTGACGGGGAACTTCCAGAAATTCAAGCCGGATCAGAAGAGGACATGAAACGAAGGATATCCATTACTGATATTGGATGGATCTTGGCTGAGAGCAGAAAATACCAGAAAGATGTTTAGTTGTGTTTTATTGACTATGCAAAGGCATTGACTGTGTGGATCATGAAACAAATTATGGATAACATTGCAAAGAATGGGAATTCCAGAACACTTAATTGCGCATGAGAAACCTGTGCATAGACTAAGAGGCAGTTGTTTGGACAGAACAAGGGGATACTGCATGGTTTAAAATCAGGAAAGTTGTGTGTCAGGGTTGTATCCTTTCACCATGCTTATTCTATCTGTATGCTGAGCAAATAATCAGAGAAGCTGGACTATATGAAGCAGAGCACAGCATTAGAATTGGAGGAAGACTCATTAACAACCTGTGATTTACAGATGATACAAACTTGCTTGCTGTCTTGGGGAAGAAGAACAGAGAGCTCCTTGGAAGCAAGGATGGCTAGACTTTGTCTCATGTACTTTGGATATGTTATCAGGAGGGACCACTTCCTGGAGAAAGACATCGTGCTTGGTAAAGTAGAGGGCCAGCAAAAGAGAGGAAGACCCTCAATAAGATGGATTGACACAGTGGCTGCAGTGATGGGCTCAAGCATAGCAATGATTGTGAGGATGGCACAGGACTGGGCATTGTTTCATTCTGTTGTACGTGAGTTGATAGGGTTGCTGTGAGTTGGAATGGACTTAGTGGCACCTAACAACAACAACAACGTACATACATACAAATGTACTTTCCAGTACAAAATTTGGTTTCCTATAGCTTGTTAGCATTTTAGAACATATATTTTACCCCTGAAAGCAAGACAAATATTTTTGAGGAGAGAGCTATTTGAATTACTGTGAGAACAAAATAAAAAATTAATATTAGTCAAAAAAACTAATAAAATATTTAGCTGTTCATATTATGAAAAGGACTTGTCATTTTCCTCTTCTTTTTCAGGGAGAATATTGGATTAATTATAAGTGGTAAATAAGATGAAGTGGAGATTTCGTGTTTTTAGAAGTCATAGAGATTATTTTCTACACTTCACTAGCAGAACACAAAATAAAAATACTGAAGAAATGAGTGATGACTAATTACAAATAAGTAATAATTGTTTTTAATTGAGTAAAATATCAAAGTTAAATTTTCATGTATTCAATTAGCATAAGAACTTTTATTTTAATGTGCTTAAGAATAAGTGAAGTGATTGTCATATGTGTGTGTATATGCGTTTGCTTTATTGAATGTCATCAGTCAAAGACCACTAAGACCACACCTGCAGCCAGATAAAGTTAGATTTATTTTGTTGGTTGCCACAAAGGAGAACACATTCCAGAGAAGCTTTCTTTAAAACATTTTAGAAAAGGGGGGGAGGGAGAAGTTTTTTGTTTTTTTGTTTAAATAGGTTTTAGGTTTATGCTAAAATGTTTCTAAAGAGGGATGAAGAAAGGTGGGATTACCCTTGGATTGGGAACTCTCAGGAGCCCTGGTGGCACAGTGGTTAAGAGCTTGGCTGCTAACCAAAAGGTCAGCAGTTCGAATCCACCAGCCGCTCCTTGGAAACCCTGTGAGGCAGTTCTACTCTGTCCTGTAGGATCGCTGTAAGTCGGAATCGACTTGAAGGCAATGAGTTTTCAGTGGGGAACTCTGAAGACATTGGGAAGTTCAGCAATTGGATATCTCAGTAATCTTTGTTCAGGAGGTAGGAGGAATGAAGCCAGGCTTGTGATATCATTGAGAAGGCAGCAATCATTCAGAGAAAGGATTATTTGTCACTTTTACATCTGTGGCATGGCCTTGTATAGAAACATTGTTTTATATGGCCTTGCCCGTGTCCTGTGGAAAGCAGTCATTATCAGCGAGGCTGATTTTCACTTCCTCCATATTTGATGTAGTGCTGGTCCTAGATTAATTTTATTTTTAATTTGTCTCAAATCTCCTACTTTAAAATACTGACTGTTTATGTGCATATTAACCTTCAGTAAGGACTGCTCCTTTGCAGGGTTGGTACATTTCTGTGGAAGATAAATACAGATTTGTCAAAATCAATATATATTTCATGAAATCATTATATCTAAAGTAGATAGAAAATTAAAATTAATAAAAAATAAAAATGAAAACAAGTTCATATTTCTCATTATCTTTTATCATTACTGACCTATGGATATACTTGGAGACGCTGGAAGTCCATAAGTCACCAGCTAGAATTTAAGAAGTATCAAATACCATCAAGACAGGAACTTACCAATATATGCTTCCTTCTTTTGGAGTGAGATTATTTTCTCTAACGTTGTTGTTAGCTGCCTTTGAGTTGGCCCCCGGCCTCACGGCTGTGTGAGGAGGTAGAAGTAGATATTTACTCCTCATCAGTTTCTTTTGCTGGGGGGGAGGCATATGGAGGAGAAGGGAAAGCAGATCTGCATGGTTTTTCTATTTATCTTTCAGTAGCTTTCACTTTTTCTTGGAAATTTTTTCCACTTGTTTGTTAATGTGGTACATCAATTTCTATAGCCTTCTTCTCCTGTTGCGATTAAAATTTTCTAGGGACCCAGCAAAATTTTTAAGGCAGTAAGATAAAATGCCTACCCACCTTTTCCTTTAAATAAAAACCGTGTTATTCTAGATAAAGTTACTAGGGTATAGAGGAATCTGTTTTCCCAGATTGTTTAAAAGTTAGTTCTTTTTAATCAAAATTCTTTTGCTGATGTTAATGAAAAGAGGCGCTGTCT
>NW_004444045.1:257092-260661 GCF_000243295.1 Trichechus manatus latirostris
TTGTTTGGAATATGCCTCAGGCCATGTTTTTAAGATGTAGGAGTTGGAGACTTCTGAGCCACTGAAGACTGATTAGAATCTCCCCTCCCTTTTTTTTTTTTTTTTTTAATAAGGTGGGAAGGGAACAAAGCACATTTTCAACATTCGTGAATCAAATTACTATTTTTTTATGCTGACAAAGTTTGTTGGTTAAGGGTACTTATCATAGAAAGACAAAGATTTGTCCTTAGGGTCTGCTGTACCCAGGAACTCAAATGATTTAGTTTGTATCGACTGTCACTGATTCTCTAACACACTCACCTCCTTTCTGTCCCACTCAGCACCTGCTTTCCTCTTCTCTTAGCCCTCCTCTCCTGACTCCTGTGCTCCGCCGCCGAGTCCTGCCCACTTCCTGCTGCTTCTCTTCCCTTCTGCCCCTCCCCTGTTCTCTCTGTTCCCTTTTCCAGGGCCAGATGGCCACAGCCCTCCATCTCCATTTTCTGTCTGTGTGTTTTTGTTCTCTTAGGCTCTTTCTGTGCTGAGGAACATGGCCATTGGCAGCTCTGGGGCCACTACTTTAGATCCCTTATTCTTTGAGCGTAAAAAGAGAGCTCTTTTCCCAGTGTCATAGTGAAAAATCTCAGGGAAGAACTTGGAGCTCCTTGAGTCAAGTGCTTATACCTGGAACAGTCACTGTTCTGTGGGTAAGGTATGATGATTGCCTGGATGGAGCAGGGCACCTTGACTGGGAACTCCATCAGGGTCGCATGACATGAGTAGAGGAGGAACAGTTTTCCCAACAAGGGAGCAAGGGAGTACCAGGAGAAGGGGGTAAAAGACATTTAACCACCCATTGCTGTCGAGTCAATTCCGACTCATAGCGACCCCATAGGACGCAGTAGAACTGCCTCCAGAGGGTTTCCAAGGAGCGCCTGGTGGATTCAAACTGCCGACCATGTGGTTAGCAGCCATAGCTCTTAACCACTACACCACCAGAGTTTCCAAAAAGGCATTTGGGCAGACAAAAATAACACATTTAGTGTGCCCTTCTATTCAGATTTGTATTCTTCCCTAGTTGATTCCTAACCGAGTATTAATTAAAAAATGGCATATTTCTTGTGTTAAAAAGCATTCTTTTACCAAAAAAAATTAAATTTTAATTTCTTTGTAACTGAAAGGAGATATGAATGTGGGTACTCAGAATTTCAGAGTAATCTCCCTTAACTTTCAGAATAAACAAACATGTTTTTATTGATTAAAAAAAAGTTTTTTATATCATTGCAAACTTAGCCAAAAAGTAAAGTAACTGTTATTCTTTAGATACTCACCATATATTTTTCAAACAGCCTACAAAAGAAGATCCATGCCAGAGAAAATTATATTTATTGATTTATAGACTATAACTCTAGGTGATAAATTGCATGTGTCTTTTTGAAGAAAATTTGTGTTCCTAGTAGCTTTTAGGGAATACATTAGAAAGTATAATCTACTTTCCATTTATAGAGGAGCATTAATAGAGAGACAGCATTTCTTGTGGTTAAAACTCCCTGATCTGCCATTTACTAGCTGTGGTGAGCACAATAATGGCCCCCCAGAGATGTCCACATACCAATCCCTGGAACCTGTGAATATGTTACTTGATAGGATAAAAGGGACTTTGCAGATGTAATGAAGTTAAGGATCTTGAGATGATGAGCTTATCTTGAGTATCTGGGTGCACCCATTATAATCCCAAGGGTTCTTATAAAAAACACCAACGAGGCGGGAGGAGGGAAGCCGAGGTCAGAGTGATGCAGGACCGTAAGCCAGAGTGTGGGTAACTTCTCAAGGCTGGAAAAGGCAAGTAGAGTAAAATGAATTCTCCCCTAGAGCCTGCAGAAGGAACAAAGCCTTACTAACCTATTTTAGACTTCTGACCTCCTGAACGGGAGGAGAATAAATTTATGTTTTAAGGCATAAGCTTTGTCGTAATTTGTTACAGCAGCAATAGGAAACCACTACACTAGCTGTGCAACCTTGTATTGCTTAGTTTTCTCCTTCATGAAAATGGAGATAATAACAGCACCAGTCGCAGAGTGTTTTTGGAGGATTAAATGAGTCTTTGAAGGAAGATACCTGTAAAATAGTAAATAACGTCTGTGTGTTGTTGTTAGTTACTGTCGAGTCAGTTCCAGCTTATGGTGACCCCATGTACAACAGAACAAAACATCGGCTGGTTCGGCACCACTTCATGACCCTTGGTATGCTAGAGTTGGTTGTTACTGCCACGGTATTTTGAGTGCCTTCCAACATAGGGGCTCATCTTTTAGCGCTATATCGGCAATATACTGTTATGATCCATAAGGGTTTTATTTTTGGACGTAGATCACCAGGCCTTTCCTAGTCTCTTAGTCTGGAAGCCCTGCCAAAACCTGCCACCGTGAATGACTCTGCTAGCATTAGAAATACTGGTGGCATAATTTCCAGCATCAGAGCAACAGGCAAGCCCCTACAATACGACAAACTGACAGACGATGGTGGAATGTATATATAAGTGTCTATCTAATACGTATAAAATCGAGCCAAACTTAAGAGACTCGATGATGAATCTGATGAAGAGCAGCAGTAAAGAATACATGCAAAATGCTATTTAAGTTTGTGATAATGAAGAAGTGTAAACAACTGCAACATAACAAAAGTCACACATATTTTCAGGGATCTGGAAAAGGACCTTAGATTTAGGGGTTAGCTAATTGAATCCCTTACTCCATAAGGACTCTATACTATATTTCTGTGGGCTCTCTAACGTAAGTAATTCTTGTTGGATAACTCAAATGGTTAGAAGTATTTCTTCCATTTATTAAGCCAAATACAGTAAATTTCTTTTTGGCACTATACTATATAAGGCTAAGCATTTTTTTTGTCTCTCTGTTTCCTACCCACCCACCCCCGCCCCAGCCAAATACTGACAGTGATAGTCAGGACCCTTCCTGTAACTATAACCACCACCTCTATCACCTCAGGCTTTTATATTTTAGGGTTAATATTCCATTCCTCCCCTTTTTTAAAAAATTCTGCTTAGACAGCATAAGTTTCCATTTACTTTTTTTTTATAAGTTTGTCACATTGATTCATTGAGTATACTGCCATACTAGCTTCTGAGTATTTAAATAGGCTAGTCTTAAGTCAGCCTTTAATCTTTCTTCACTTACATGTTTGAATAGTTGACTTTTTTTTTTAGAATCTAATAGCAGGATGGGGCCCTGTGATGCAGTAGTTAAGCATTTGGCTGCTAACCAAAAGGTCAGCAGTTCGAATCCACCTCCTGCTCCTCAGAAGCCCTATGGGGCAATTCTACTCTGTCCTATTGAGTCACTATGAGTTGGAATTGACTGGATGGCAGCAGGTTTGGTTTTGGTTTTACAGTGGGATATTACATTTGTCCTCATCAAATAGTCTTCACGTTCTTCATGTAATGTTGCCATCGGTTGCCAGAGGTACACTATTTTGTATCTTAAACGCAGGCTCCTCAAGACCAGATTTTGTTCTTCTGTGCTATCTAGATAGCTGGCTGTTCCTTTTTTCATACTTCCATTTCTTTTAAGTTAGTC
>NW_004444045.1:261761-264123 GCF_000243295.1 Trichechus manatus latirostris
GTCCTTAATATCTGTGAATTCTCATTACTGTGTCTGTCTTTAAAAGCCCTAGATTAACTAGTAAGAAAAGCCTTATTTTGTATCATTCTAGTTGTTATTGCTCAGTATTTATTATGTTTTACTCTCCTCTGTTTGAGTCTCTAGCCTTCTCAGAATCTTTACCTCACAAACTTCATTACTGGATTTTTTTCCTTCTCTAACTGCATTCCTAACTCTACTTTTTACTACCCTTCTCCTTCTCTCCTACTTTTCTGCTTTCCCTCCTTTTCCCTTTTTTTCTCACTGTCTCCCAGCTATCACTCACTCCACACCAAATGTCCAGGGGTCATGCTCTACATCTCTAAAGTTCCTTATACTTAGGAGACTTATCTCACTCAGAGTGAATGCGCTCCTACTTTAGTAATAGTTTTTACTCAGTTTTGTAATCTTGCGGCTCATGATAGTTTTAGACGTGCACTGTCAAGTATGATAATCACTAGTTACACAGGGCTATTGAGCTCGTGAAATGGGCCTAATGCTACATACTGAAATGACAATATTGTGGATACTTTGGGTTAAATAAAATGTATTAAAATTGCAAGTCATGTGTCGCTTAACGTCCACGATACGTTCTGTGAAATAGGACGTTACGTGGTTTGTATGTTGTGCGAACACCGTATTATTTACAGGCAGTCTCTGGGTTATGTGCCTAGCCCCTCCCTCTGTTTTACCCACCAGAGGAGCAGGAGCAACCCAAGCCTGGCAGCCCCCAGTGCTTGGCCTCCAGACAAAGCCTGAGAGCTGTATCCACTGGATACAGGAGACTGAGCTTGCTGGGTGTGCTGCTGCAGGCCTGGTGGGGGCTGCGCTGGCAGCTAGATGGGGACTTTGTGCACCTCCGGGCGGGGGGGCGTACATGGGGGCATGGAGAGGTGGCCCTGACCACCACTGCCTTATATGTGAGGCTGCTTCTTGATCATGTGCAGCTGCCACCGCCGCCCAGAGCCAAGGAGACAGGATAGGAGGAGCCGTGGTAGGTGAGCCCTGCACCTGGAGTGAACTGCTGCATGGCTACTGAGCAGGTGAACGAAGTCAGGAGGAGGGGAAGGTGGAGTAGGAGGCCATCTGGGGACTGGGATGTTCCCTGGAGCCTCGCTGCTCCTTCACTCTGGGGGTTTGAGGTCTTCAAAACCATTAGGAGGGAATAATAAACAAAGGAGAGCTGCTTTCCCCTTAAAAAAAAAGGGGGGGGGGAACGTTGCCTAAACAGACGTTATGCTGTGCATAACTGTGATTTCTTCTGTTTAATTTTTTTTTTAACATGGCTACTAGAAAATTTAAAATTACATGTATGGCTTAGATTATATTTGTCTTAGCATTTTTTAGATACTGTAAATGAAAATGTATTAGGAGATTCATTAACAAAAAATAACAGAAAAATAAATTATAAATTTAAAACTTAACATGCAAAGCGTTCTGGGGCCATTTTGGGTAGATGCAAATTATCTTTGCACATATCAGTAGACCCAGATAACAAAATCGAAAACCAAACCCGTCTAGTCAATTCCGACTCATAGCCACCCTGTAGGACAGAGTAGAAAAGATCCATAGGATTTCCAAGGCTGTAATCTTTACAAAAGCAGACTGCCACGTCTTTCTCCCATGGAGTGGCCATTGGGTTCAAACCACCAACCTTTTGATTAGCAACCAGAGCGCTTAACCACTGCACCACCAAGGCTCCATAAGCATTGCTATATTACTGCACAGTCTGGTTGAAGTTCGTAATAACTGTCAAGAAAGTTTAAATTATGTTTGGAATATTTCATTTTTGAATGCAGAGAAGCGTTATAATATACTGCAGAAAAATTCTGTCAAAAACAAGAATTAAAAGGCTAAATTAGCAGTTATATTGAAAACTTGACTATCTCAAGTGATTTAGGCCATGTGTTCCAAGAGTTAATTTTTAAGTTAGCAGCATTTTAGTAAAGCTAAGTGATGATTTTGATATTAGGGTAGCTGATAAATTCAAGGAAGGAAAACGAATCTATTAAAAAGTATACATACTAAAATATTAAAAAATACCTTTTATCTTTAGAAATTTTCTTAATATTTTCACATGAAGTATTTATATTAAAAATCATTATTTCAGGAAGAATTCATTTCTTGTGGATTTTTTTTTAAACCAGTATTTAATTTTGATCTGTTCATTCAAGAAACTGTTTTGTATGTAGTTCCCACAATCTCAGAGCTATGAGCATATTGTGGTTTGTAGAAACCATACTGTTATCTGTGAAAAAGCAATTACTTTCCTGAAGTTCTTGCTCTTATCAGGATTTGTTGGTCCCTCAGTGCGTCAGCCCACTGAAGGCTGAAGTTCGATGAG
>NW_004444045.1:265131-266597 GCF_000243295.1 Trichechus manatus latirostris
ACAATACTGTAGTAGTACCATGGATCTTGAATCAGTAGGAGAGAAAGTGATGGAATTAGAGCTTGCACACCAGCAGTGGCACAAATATCTTACTCATTTAGCAGACTGAAGTGCATGCTGATGGAAGTATATTACCCATGTGAACTTTGTCTGCCAGATGTATTGAGGAAAAAAATGGCTGAAAACCACTTTTAGGAGAAAACAGAGCTAGGCACTATGTCCTTGAAATTTCTAGTTTAGGTGTTTACCATTAAGAGTACTTGTGTGCATGTATGCCTGTATAAAGAAAACATTAAGATCAGGGGAATGATAGTTCCTAACTGTTTTTCGGACCATGGACGGACCATGAACGACTTTAAGGAGCCAATGAAAGTGGCTATAGACCCACTTCCTAGGGAGGAAAAAAAAATACATGTTTGAACATAAACTCAAATTTTTGCCTAAAATTTCAGGGTTTTTACAGATTTGTTGAATTCTGTGAAGTTACCAGAGGTTAAGAACCCCGACTTCACTCATTGACTGTAAATATAATCTTAGAACAGACTTGGTAAGAGAAATTCATTTGATATCCTAATTTTATACATGATTCAGTGAAGATCCAGAAGAGGCAAATAACTTGCCTAAAAATTTAAAACTATGTCAGGACAAAACTAGGACTGGAGTCTGTGTCCTTTGGCAGTGTTTTTCATTGGAGTTATATGGAGTGAGTTCATGAAGAAAGTCATTTATAAGCTTGACCATACATTTTTGGTAGGATTTTTACAAGTGGAGATGGATTGGGAGTTGAATAATTGCCAACATAAAAGAAGTTCAGGAAAATGTAAGATTCGTTTGGGGAAAAGCAAGTGGTAGAGATTTTATAGTATGTGTTGAGAGGGTGAGGTGTAGGGGAGAACATTGAAAAATAAATTGAAAAAATAAATTGGGTCCATATTTTAAAGGATCTTGAATGTCAGCCTTAAGAGTTGAACATTATTTTGTAAGGCATAGGAACAGGGACTTCTATTGATTTTTTTTTTTTTAAATGACTTCCTGTTCCTATGCCTTACAAAATAATGTTCAACTCTTAAGCCTGATATTCAGGAGTGAAGTAAGCTAATTAATCTAATAACTCTGAATTATGAGCTGGAGACATTGAAGATCAGTTATGGGACTATTATAGAAGATGGTAAAAGAATAAAGTACATAAATGGTGGCAGTAAGAATGGAAAGAATGCCAGGTAGAGAGAAGGCATTAAATGGATCACAATACAGCAGAATTTGTTGTAATTTGATATGTTAATTTAATGTGTGATGAGAACTGTGTTACATAGCTATAAATTAATGATAAAATTGAAAATATTTATATCAATGTTAGATTAATACTTTATCCAGTAATCTTTCTGAACATAATCATATTAGCAATCACTTTGCTGATTCAGTTTGTACTTAATGGATATTTTACTAGGGATTCAGACTCCACATAC
>NW_004444045.1:267458-286024 GCF_000243295.1 Trichechus manatus latirostris
TGAATTATATACTCTTACATTAATAACAATGACGTGAGTTATCCCTTCTTGTCTTTTGTGTATGCTGATATATGTCTACCTAATTATCAATTCTTAGAAGGTAGAAGTTAGATTTATATAATTTTCAATGCTTTCTATCTATCCTTTTATTGAATGATTATGAAGATTTTCCTTGTTCCTCTTATTTTTTTTAAGAAAGCTGCTTAGATTAACCTGCAGTAGGCATTGCTTCATGCATACGGCCTTGCCGGGACGTTCAGACTCTGACAGTAACATTAGCTCGTTTTTTCAGGGTTAGGTTTTAGTTTATGCATTATCCATAACTCTTGTAGAATTTGCCTGTAAGAAATGTTTGCTACCGTTTCTAAACAGAGATGGGAATGCATATATACTGTGAACCAAAGGCAAAAAACAAAAAAAACTGTTTTCTGTCTGTTTAAAAAAATATGTGCATGCATACAGAAGACAGGTCAAATAAGAAACAAGGAATCGAAAGGTGTGCAGATTAATTCAGGTTAGGTGAATTGGCTCCTCGAAGGTGCAGGATTGGGATTTCCAGGTGTCAGGTTGTGGCAGTACTGTTAGATTTCTCATCAGGCAACTTTCTCTCTTATATTCTTATTCTTTTTATAGGTGGCAGGTCCATATTTCAGAATTAAGTATTTCTCAGATTTTAAAAAAGACATGGCTTGGCAGTTTCTTACAAAGTTAAACATACACTTACCATACAATCAATCCAGCAGTCTTGCTTCTAGGTATTTATCCAAGAGAAATGAAAACATGCCAGTACAAAAATCTGTACTGAATGTTTATAATTCTTTTAAAAAAAATGTTCATCAGCTGATGAATGGATAAGCAAATTCAGGTGCATGCATGTTATGGAATACTATTCAACAATAAAAAAGAACAGGTGACTGATAGGTCCAACCACCTGGATGATTCTCGAAAGCATTATGCTAATAAAAGAAGCCAGACTCAAAAGATTACGTGTGATTCCAGTCTGTAAAAAGTTTACATAAAAGGACAGAAATCTGATGCATAGTTACCATGGAGTGGGATTGGGATAGGAGGTTGACTACAGATGGGCATTAGGAACTTTTTGGAGTGATGGCGATGTTCTATATCTTGATTGTAGTGGTGATGACACAATTAAGTTTGTCAAAATTCACAGAACTGAACACCTAAAAAGGGTGAATTTTACTGTATGTTAATTATACTTCAAGCAAATAAATAAGACTTATTTCTACCATATGTTACCTAATAACCCCCACAGAGTCTGGGAATGTGCCCTGTAATCAAGCATTGATATTTTTGTAGTGAAACATATTGCTCTGTACACTAAGTGGGTCAAATTTTGCTGCCAAAAGAGTTTTTAGAGCTTTTTGGGGTTTTGGATTTGCATATAAAGGAGTATGGATCGATGCTATAGAAAAGAGCCACTAGTGTAGAACAAAGAATAAAAATCTATTGACTAAATTATTTTCTATGAAATATGGATGTTACTTTTCAAAACCACTCTTTTTGGAACAATCATGAGAAAATTGAATGTCCTCTTTCCTCCGACCCCCACCTGCCATCTTTGGTAATAGTGGGCATTCCTATCACCCAGGCGCAGTCATGGCTTCACAGTCTGTTCACTTAGAACAAGGGTTCACTCTCTACTTCCTTTCAGCGCTCCCTCTCCTTTCTTATTTCCTTTTTAATCTAGCAAAAGGTCCTTTGCTCTGCCACATTGTCTAAAAGGTTGTTTTCTTTTGAAGTACACTTTGCAAAATGTCGCATTGGGTAACAAATGCTTGGAGAAATAACCTCTCTTGGCTTTTAATATCCAATTTCAGAGAATGCGTATATCACTTAGTATTTCCTTTTGTGGCCAGTGTGTCTTTATATTTACGTCTCCAAGTTTTAATACCCACATGTTTAACAAAAAAATTTGCAGAGAAAAGTCTTGAGTTACATTCCAAGTACAATTGACGGAATATCAGAAACAAATCATAAGTGATTTGAAACGTCTGCTGATTGTCAGTAAATGGGGTACGTGTCTTAGATGTTGCTGGGGCTCAGAGGTCATACCACTGCATACAAAGAAACTGATGTTAACAACCATATTCTATTTTGATTGCATTATATGTTTTGGCAGAGCCTTTGTTATATATGAGTATTATATTGTGTTTTAGAAATGTTTTAGGGCATTGGTTGAGTTTTTTGTGCTGACATGTAATATGCTGTAATTTTAATGATTCAAATGTTGTTATATAGGATAATATAGTTGTATTTGGTGGCCTTTTGCCTTTGAAAATTTGTTTTCTGTTGTCCTGCTGGGTTGCAGCATTTCCATTTTCCTAAGGAATTGGAAAAATCTGGTCTAATAACCCTATCGATTTATGCCTGGTTTTATACTTTGGTAAGCTTTTTGTCTTTAAAAGAATCTTACCAATGAAATAGTAATATCTATAATTAAAAGAGCAGAACTGTACAAAAACAAATGCCACTTCTTCTGAAAGAGTTGTTTTCATTTAGCATCTAGTTAAAGGTTTACCAAAAATTTAGAATTGTAGCCAAGTAGATAGTATAGGTTGGGTAAAATTACTGCTTACTCTAAAGTCCCCAGGTACCACTTTTAAACAGACTAGTACAGATTTTTTTTTACCCCAGATAATTTTATGTTTTCTTTAAAGCTTGTTTAGGGCAATATTAAAACCATCTGTTCAACTCTTTTATTAAAACCATTAGAACCATCTGACCAATATTGAGAATTAAATACAGGGTGAGAATTTTAGATCCGAAATGTTAGTATCATTTAACCCTTACCCCTTATTTTCCCAGTGACAATACTATGGAGGCTCCCTTGAGTATAAAGTGATTTGCCTGAGGCCACACGAGTAAACCAGTGGTAGAGCTAGAACTCAGTCCAGATTTTATATCATCCAATCCAGGGTTTTTCTTTGTGTTTCATGCTAATGAATTAGTTTGATATTCATTTGGGGAAAACAATGTTTGTTTTATAGAGTTTTGGCAGTGGCAATTTTAAGAATAAGAAGAATTTGGAAAGTAGTTTATTAGGATAAAAGATAACTTTTTAAATAGTCATTAAGAATACTATAAAGGGCAAAAATGTGGAACACAGTTTCAAATTCTAATGGACTCTAGACTTTCTGGGGCGATGGAGGTTATATGAACCCCTGAAACTATTGCCCTGAGATAATCTTTGAACCTTGAACCGAAAATGTCCCCTGAAGTCTTCTTAAAGCCGAACAATAGTTAAGCTTGACTAGTAAAAAGGTCTGCCTTGAGCATTATGCTCCTTTAAGAACTATCTGTATGGGATCAAATTGACAACAGCAACTGGAAAGATTAGATGGGAACCTTAGGGGGCCGTGAGTTTATATTAATGAGGGAAGAACAACTCAGAAAAGGAAGGTGAGAATGGTTATACAACTCGAAGAATATAATCAAGGTCACTGAATGGTACATGTAGAAACTGTTGGTGTATGTTTTGCTATGTATATTCTCAACAACAATAAAATAAATAAACAATTTAAAGAAAAAACAAGAATACTATAGAGCAAGGTGGTCCAGTCAAAGCTTCAGCAGTTCTACCTTGTGTTCTCTGTGCACTGTTCAGTATGGTAGGCACTAGCCAGATGTGTCCACGGAATACATGAAATATGGCTAGTGCCATTGAGGAACACTGTTTTTATTTCTGTATGATTTTAATTAATTTAAATGTAAATTGTCACCTGATGCTAATGGTGACTGTACTGGATAGCTGAGTTTAGAGGTTGTGGTGGGATTATAGCACAGTTGATGTTTAATGTTAGTTAGTGTTAATAGAAGGATCTAATTGCTTTTGGTGGAAGATCTAACTTCTTTAGAACATTAGATTATCTCCTAGTGCTTTAGTTAATAAGTTCCTTCCACAGCCAGAGAGCTGGTTCTAAATTTTCAAACTTTTTAGTGAAAACACAGTGATATTTTTCACCTAAATTAATATTTTATTCCCGATATAGGCTGTCAGTTTAGCTACAAGATTCAGTTCAACTCTTTTATTTGCTGGTACTTGATGAGGAAATATCTGTGTCAGAATTATCAGTTCACTGTACTACTGAGCACTTAGCAACATGAGTCCCTACTTTACTTGATAACTGAGATTCTTTACTGAATTCTTTATGTAGCTCTTCCCTTGAAACATCTATTAAGTTCAGGAATTAAAGCATGCTGTAGGAAACGCAAAATGCACTGATCATTTTAATAGACATAACAGAATGAATTTTCTTCATTTTTAGTCTCTTGGCAAAAAGTGTTAAAGCAAACTAAAAGATAAAACTTGTAAACATAGTAATGGTATTTGCCTATTTTTACAAGCTTACGTGAAAGTTTAAATGCTTTGAAATAGTTTTAATGGATATTTTTGACTTACTTTATACTTTTATGTTTAATCTGTTTAATTCTAAAAATTGTCATTGTTTTAAAGATTGCCTTACTGTTATGATTATTTTGTTCCTCCTTTTTTTTTTTTTTTAACCTATATCACTTCTTCCAAAGTTCAAATTTGGTTAGTTTGTGCTCACACATTAGGCTAGTTCAAGGCCTGACGGATTGTGGATACTCACGGAAACCGTAGACAATTCATTTAACTACACTGGTGCCAGTTTAATTAGCTGTGAAGGAATATTTTGCCGATGATCTCTTAGGAGAGCGATTTAAAAATTGGGGTCGGGGTGGCAGGAGAAAAGGATGACTTTCAAATTACACTCCACACACACTCTGTTGATCATTACATATAATGAGAGATGTTACTAAGAGGCATATATTACGCATGATTTGAAAAGAAATGTCAGAATTATATAGTAGTCCGTATTACTTTAAGGATTTGTGTTTGCAATCTACCCATTTTATTCCTTCTCAACAAAGATAAATGACTCATTAAAAAATTTTTTTTTGTTTTATTGTGGTGAAAATATACACAACAAACATACAGCAGTTCAACAATTCCTATGTGTACGTTGTTGTTACGTGCCATCAAGTCAGTTACTACTCATAGTGACCCTGTGTACAACAGAACGAAATGCTGCCTGGTCCAGCGCCATCCTCACATCGTTGCCATGTTTGAGCCCATTGTTGCAGCCACCGTGTCAGTCCATCTCACTGAGGGTCTTCTTCATTTTCGCTGACCGTCTACTTTATCTATGACCCTCTACTTTATGCGTATAATTCAGTGCAAATGACTCATTTTTACAAAACTAAGTCCACTTTTGGTCCTATTGTGTCCTGATAAAAGGGGCAAAAGTCCTTTAAAATGAAGTTGAGATAGGTCAATAGTCATGACTTGTACTCACTGATGTAGGTTTTCTTCATTTTTATTCAAAAGGTAATATTGCCTTTATACTAAGCAGAAGAGTTATTTCTGACTACCTCAAACAGAAAGGGAAGTTTTATTTTTAACCTTCATTCTGATAACATAGCTGTTTCACACATTAACTTGTTTGTGTATGTGAGTATATGCATATGTTATACATATATGTGTGTCTATGGTGATAGCAACAATGTGAGGATGGCGCAGGACGGGGCAGTGTTTTGTTCTGTTGTACAGAGTTTCGCTATGAGCCAGAACTGACTCATGCTACCTAACAACAGCATGGTGATCTGCTTCCCAAAGGTCACAGCCTTGAAAACCCTATGGAGCAGTTCTACTCTGCACACATGGGGTTGCCATGAGTCAGAATCGTCTTGACAGCAGCTACCAACAACATTATATATATATGTAGAACATAAAACATCACTAGTTATTTGACCAATAAAAACAATGCAGGCATTGCAGAGTAAGCTTTGTGGTTTTTTTTTTTTTTTTTTAAATCCCACTTAACTTTATTCTAATCAAAGAAAAATATTTTAAGCCATCTATTTTCTGTATCCCTGGCTGCTGTTATCTTGACTGTAATTGTCTCGTTTCCTTTCTGGGTGATCTATTGCTAGTATTTATCTGGATGTTATTAAAGAATCTAAGTACCCCATAGAGCACCATAGTCTCAGCTGGAATACTTTCTGATCCTAGGCTAAAATGAAATAGAACTGTTGCTTTGGCTGTTAAATAAGTAGCTCAGATTTGCTGTCAGAATGCGTCAGAAACTTTGAATTCGTTATGCTAGTTGTCCCTGCAAGGTGGCATTTGAAAGATAGCTTTGACTGTTTATGGATTGTGGTCCTTGGGCACCAGATAGTGGATGTTGGAATGTATTGCAGAAAAGCTGATGAAAGTGCACGATCTCTAAGAATAAGAGTAGGAAGTCATTTGTAGTACCTGTGTCTGACTCTGTTGGATGCACTTACATATTTGCTTTCGAAAGCTTTGGTTTATTATCAGTTTATCCAGTAGGGAATAACATTCTTGCAAAAATGCACCTTTTGGTGAAAACATCAATAATCTATGCTTTATGAGAAGTTTATGTAGGTGGACTGATTTGAACTTTGGGGATCCCAAATACTTTGTTTGCAGTTTTAATACCTAGCAGATTAGAGTCATGTTTCACTCTGACTTAAATTTCAATAGTAGCTACTTTTAGTTCATAATCTTAATGTGTTTTTAAGGTATATCAGTGAATTTATACTTACTCCAAAATGTAAACTATGTCAGAATTCATTGTTTTCTTTTTTCTTCCTCCTTCTCTCCCTCACTTCCTTCATTTCTCTCTCTCTCTCTCTTTCTTTTTTTTTGGGGGGTGGGGTGAAGGGGTACCTTCCTCTCCAACAAAAAAGCTCATTAAGATAGAGTATGGAAATACTTTATGTAATTACAAACTTATAGATCTTTAAATATATCTCACACTCTTAATTGTTCAAGTATTTCAGTATTTCATCATTGCTTTCAAAGTGAAGTTCAAACTTCTCACCTTAGAGAGCTGTGCATGATCTTTCCGTTTCTTGTCTGCCTCATGCTCACCCATTCCCCTGCAAGTGTCCTTTGCTTCAGGTTTACATAGCCACTCTTTTCTGTTCTCATTTCTTTTACTCTGGTTGCTTCCTTCTCCCTCACGCTTCTTCACCTGAGGAGCACCTGTTCCTTCAAGACTCTGCTCAAGTTTTTCCTATTCTAGGAAGCCTTCCTTGAACCTTGACTACCCTGCCTCTTGTTAACCACATTTAGACTAGCCTGTGAGCTCTTATAGCACACTTTCATAAGATTTTTTTCATTTTCTACGGTAATCATTTGTTTACTTGTCTGTTTCCTTTAAGAGACTAATATCCTTTGGGGTCAGAGATGATAGATAGTGCCTTTTTTGGTTTGACTCTGACACTTAGACTTTTCAAATGACTATTTGGTGACTGATTGAGTGAATGACTTTTGTATATGTGTCCATAGTTTGATTTGCTTTGATCTTAATTCTTAAGGTATTTGAGGATGAGTTACACCATTTTCCTCACAAAGAGCTTTTTAAATAGACTCTAACTGCCCTATTGCTACCTAAAATGTTTATTAAAGGTAGGCCTTTAACTTTGGGAAGTAAGAGCCTTACTGGCTAGAGGATATAATAATATGGATTTTACACTGTCAATCAATTAGGTAAAGCATCTGAAATGTCATTTATGGGAAATTTGAAAGACCAACTGCTATGATCATGAAATCATGCATTCTAACTTATCAATATATATTTTGAACCTGTGACTTTATTAGTATACAAAATTCTGTTAGAAGAGAATAGCTATTTGAAAGCTTTCTCCTTATTGGAAAATATCTGGTTTGTTACAGTTTCTAGATCTTAATTTAATCTTAATCTAAGAGGCAAGACAAAGTTTGAGCTAAAAGAACATTTACTAATGATGGGTTATAGTAAATAACTGAAACATGTGTTTGGTGGTCCTGACGTGTCCTTCTAGTATTTGCATCGGTATTCTGCATTCTATACCAAAAAAGAAATAAAATGCAATGGTAATACTTTAAAAATAATATAAGCTAGTTTCATAATAGAATTATAACATTTTAATTTAATTTAAAATTTTATTTCTTACACATATACTTTGTATTTACTTGCATATAATTATTTGCTAAGACATTTTGTGTGATTATTTCTTTAATTTTATAGCAAACTGAGTCAGCATATTACAGCTGAATCATAGTCCTGGCTGTTCTTTTTATTTATTGAGTGAACTAACGCTATATTATTAAAATTTCTTGTCCTTCAATTGAGCTTGCAAAAGAAACTTGTTTGTTAGATCTTGACCACCCCAACATATTTGCTATTGAAGATTTTTAATTATGTTTCTATTTTCAGTCTGTTATAGATTTAAAAACCCACTGTGAAAAAATAGAATGGAGAAAAATTACCTGCATCTCAGTAGTTTGGTATCTGCTCATTCTCAGAGACCCCATCCTCCTTTAAAAAAAAATTTTTAATATTTATTATTGGTTAAAATTTGATACTGAATTTGTAGAGTATAAGAGATTACAGCACTTTAGAATATTACTGTCATTTAAGAATGTGTTCATTGTTTTGGGTTTTGGGGCGCTGTCTCCAAGAGGTTCATAGCATTTGGTACGTAGTTCACGTATTTCTAGTCTACAGACCTACACTATAGAGGCAAAGGCTTCGTGGTTCTGATATTTGCATTTTCTACTGCTATAAAGCTCAACAATGACAATGTTTTTTTAAAAAAACTTTCCATGCCATTACAAATAAAACAGAGTGTTTTGAAGACTAGTAATTTGTACCTTTAAAGAGCCAGATTATTTTGCTTTTGTCTCAGAATGTATTATGCTTCACAAGTATACTGTGACAGCCTGAATAAAAAAGGGGGGAGGGGACATTGTCTTCAGCTGGCATGCTGTTATCAGAGGGAATGTGTTTCTGGACACGAGATTTAGCATTCATTGGTTGTCTGAAGAAAGCTATTTCATCTGAGGATTGGACAAGAAGCTGCGTCAATTTGCTGCCCGTCTCCAAGGCACTGGTGATGCTGCCTTCACAAGCTGGCTAACGTCACGGCTCCATCACCCAGCGGGGTGTGGACTCTCTTTTTCTGTTCTTCTCTATTTAATTCTCTATTTGCTGCCGACTGCATTTCTTAATCTGTCTTCTGCCAAATGCTAACAGCATGATATTTTGCAATCATCTAGGTGAATACAAGAAAGACGAACTCCTAGAAGCTGCTAGGTAAGTAATTCCATTCATTTTAAGTGAGTATAATGCATTTAAGAGAGAAGGGAGGGACGGCGAGTGGAGGACTATAAAAATTATAGCATGTTATTGTCTTGCTTGGATTTTATGTGATAATGTGGAGAAAACCTTATACAAAATCTTTGTGTACTTTTTTTTACATGATTAGTATATTTAATGATAAAATCTTTCAATATAGTGATGATTGTAAGGTTCATTTTACTGGAAACATTTCTTAAGGTGCCCAGCTTTTCGAATGATATTGTTGGAGTATTTAAATGCCAATGTCTTCATTTCTCTCTAAAAATTTTCCTAGCAAAGCTTGAATGAGGGGCATAAAGTAAATGTTAACATTCTCATCTGTTTTCTTTTGTTCTTCGTCATTTATAATTTAATTGATTAGCTCTTTATGGCATCTTGTAGGTATTTTTCACTCCAGTGTTTTAGATCACTTGTCAGAATAAAGTTTGTTTATAATTAAGAAGGTGACTTTATGAAGATAAATTAAACAAATAATGTAAAAGCTACATTATCCAAGACGTACCACCATATAATGATTAAGATGAATTAATTAGAAATAAACTAATCCAGTTTAATATAGCTAAAGAGACTCAATGAGATCCATATAAAAGATTATCAAAGCAACAAGATTATCTTCCAGTCTTGTGAAAAAATGCCCATGTATGTTCATAAGAACATCTATAATTTATAGGAATTGACTTATTACCTTTTATAGGAGTGGTAATGAAGACAAACTAATGGCGTTACTGACTCCTCTCAATGTGAATTGCCATGCAAGTGATGGACGAAAGGTAAGTTATTTAAAATATGATATCCCCTTCCCTAATTTCTTTTTAATTTTCATTTAATTTTTTTTGAGTTGGCATATATGTGTACACACACACATATATATGCCTATATTTTTACTGGCATCTTTTCACTGCAAAATGAAATCCTGCTGTATCTGTTATTGGCAGTTGTGACATATTCATAGAGCTACTGAAGCATGGATCTCAAGCAAGCCTTTTCTCTTATATGTCAGACACTGAAAGTTGTTTGTGAAATGGAACTGCAGCTCTGTCATTAATTAATATTATAACAACATATATTATTTTCTGCATATGATGATGGAAATTGGAAATATTTATGTTCTATTTACCCATCATGGTTGGAATATTCGCGGTTTTTTGATTTCTTATTTGGAAGATTTATTTGCTAGATGCCAACACTTTTCCACTTAAAGCTGAGAAAATGTTCATGATTTTAGATGTAACAGCCCTGCTTTTTTGTTTGCTGTTGTTTTTATTGGCTATGTTTTTGTGGTATATTAAAAGAAAACAGATTAAAGCAAAGAGCAATATTCTGCGTGAATATACAGCTGTCATGATGTAAGGTAATATGTAAAATGTACAGCTGGCAGCTTCATTATCTGCTGCGTTTTCTTGCTGGATATAAACTGAAATGTAATCCTTTATAGTCTTTGGTGATTGACTGCAAAGTTTTGCAGTGATTTACCTAATAGACATTGAAAACTAAAGCACTCTGTACTGTAAAGGCTTTTTGTAAATGACAGTTAGTTTTGAATGTTAGAGAATGGCTTTTATATCTTAAAAACCTAAAATATTTTCAGAGATACACTGCAAATATTGAGGAAAAGAACTCTGTGCCTAATGTTTAAAGAATGAGCGCTTTTGAAATTATTTATAGTGGAAATGTGATATGGCAAATATCAAGGACTGGTTCCCACTTAGAAGTAATAAACTGTTTTGCCTTTTAAAAAATCACTTTTCTGAAAGTAGTGATTTTATAGATTAAAATTACTTGATTTTCCTTAATTGCCTCCCCACTTTTTTCTACGCTGATGAAATCCATTTAATAGCAGCAAGGAATCGAATCCCTCAAAACATAATATAGGTTATTTGTTATTGTAGATGGCTCGTATATTATGTCAGATGGTCCAATAAGTGTTCAGTTACACCAGATAATTTGAGGAGAGACTTCTGTTTTCATGGAAGATTAAATCATGTATATCAAGCTATAAACTAGCAAAGATTTACTCAGTACTCTTACTGACTTTTGGGAGTTGTTTGAAAATAACTAGTCATTTTTCCTTCAATTTTGAAGTTGCTTTTGGAATTTTAACACTTTTGTGTGTACTTTGAGCTCCAGATTCTGTTTGGATCCCCTCAAAAGATAAAGTGACCTCTATCACTGTGTAGAAAAGGGCCTTCTTAGCTGTGGTAAGTGCGGCTATGTCTTTTAAGCTTAGGTCTTTTAGAGCCCAGCCTGCTTCAGTTTTCCACAGCCATTTTAATACTGCGGAGTTTATGTGAAATTACTATAGCATAGTCTATTTCCATACCAGCCTTATTCTTCCATCCTTACCCATATAACTTGACAGTGCCATTCCTAGTGCAGTAAATCCTAGTAAATAAGGAGCATGAACACTAATACTTAACAAATTATCCTCTTCTCCCTGCCTCACCCTCTGCACAAATGTATAGAACTCCTTTATTTTTTCTTCTTCCTTCTTTACTTTAGCTGGAACCAGTATATTCCTCATCCAGATTCCTATGGCTTCTTGTCTGTACTACTCTCATGACATTTACCACAGGGTTCCTTGAATTGTAGTTGTTCACACATGTGTTTTTCTTAGGCTTTTCTGTTAGCTCCCTTTGTATTTTGCACAAGACCAGTCCTGGCACTTTGCATGTAGCAGAAGCTGAAGATGCAAATAATGTTCCCTGGTAAACATAATTGTATCCTCTGAGTGAGAAAAATTCTTTGCCATTTAGAATACTAAGTCAGAAATATGTTAATGGTGGATTTTATATTTTCTATTGTTATTATTCTAGTATCAATCGATTTACTTATTTTTGGGTAATTGTATCATGAAGGTTTGGTTAAGCTTTTGTCTGCTAACCAAAAGGTTGGAGGTTCAAATCCACCAGGTGCTCCTTGGAAACCCTATGGGGCAGTTCAGCTCTTTTCTATAGGGTCACTATGAGTCGGAATCGACTCGCCGGCAATGAATTTGAGTTTTTTTTTATTATTTTTTATACCATACGGAGAACTATATATTTTAATGTGCAGAACATTTTAAAGAACATGCCTCAAATATTATTATAATACTCAAGGATTCACAAAATATAAATAATCCAATAATTCTCTAAAATGTGGTCTTATAGTTTTTTAGAGTTACCAGTTTTCTCAAATTAGATAGAAAAAGAAAATTAGACTTAAGCATTTATGCGGTTTTCGTGCTGCACATTTAACATAGAAAATCATTCACGATTGTCATCTGTATGCAAAATACAAATATAATTTCATATTAAAATTGAATAATGTTTGCATTTAGATATTATCCTAGCTTGTGTCACAGAATAATTCATATTAAATACACCAGTTGCAGTAAAGCCACCGAGTGATAAATATTCTGGGTGCTGGGGGATTGAGGCAAGATCCCTTAATTATGACAGTATTTTTTGTTTTCTTTATGTTAGTGCCTTGAAAATGTGTTAGCAGATCTAGCTGTTAAAATACATGTCTCTTTCTTGGATATTTAGTATCTTTTCAGGCCATTTGCATGTGTTTAAAATTAGAAAGTCAGATTGTGTATTAATGAGAGGATAAAGGTACTTTTTCATATATAATAAGTCAAGTATACAGAGTTGTATTTCTTTAATTTGCATTTAGAATATAGTGTAGATTGAAGTCCTAATGAATAACTGAGACCTTGCCTGTCTCTGGTTTTACTATATTCCTGGTTTGTAAATTTAAAAAGCCCGTGGAAATGTCAGTTTTGTAATGTTTTCAGAAAAGAAATGTTATTTATACATTGACTGGTAGGTGGAAAATTTGCCTAGAGATATATGGGGGTTTTACACTTCATTGTTCCTTTTTAATGTAATACGTGGGCTTATATAATGATTTTGTAAATTTTAAATAATCTCTTAATTCTATACTGACTTGATGATTACCTAATTAGATAATATGTGAATGGTTGATTTTTTTATTTCTCACAGACATTTATTTTTTGTAACCAGTGGAATTCTGAAAATAGTGAAGCATCAGTAAGGTTTTACATACTTTATATTGTTATATTATGCTTTTACTACTTTACATGTATATGAAAGTTGGAGCTTGGCTACTCTAGAAATTCTCAGGTTTTTGTTTGTTTTCCAAGAAGACAAAGGCAGATATTATTTGGTAATGTTTTGCTTTAAAATGCTACTTTCATATAATAATATACATACTCAGTGATGGCCACTTCAGAAACATAGGGCCATAGATATAATTTACTTTTCTCCTCTCTCCTGCCCATTATGATTAGCCATCACATTCCACAATTCCTTGTTTTGAATTGCAGGGAAGTGCAGCCAGAACCTTAAAATACTGTTCCTTTTCTAGAATTCTTTCTTCTTGTTTTTTTCCTTAAGCTAGACCTGTTTTGTTGATCTTTAATCTACCTTTACAGTATTTTCTATCAAAATATGGCGTTTTATTAGCGATATATTCTCATCGTGTTTAATATTAAATTCAACATGTTGGTATCCTCTAGTTTTTGAACAAATAAAAATTCATTTTTACAACAAATAGAAACCAATATTTGACTATATCATAAATTACTCCATCACTCAGCCCTTTTGAGAGTTCTGTTTGGTTCCTCTCTGTGTTATTTCCTTTCCTGGCTGCCTTTGTCCCCTTCTAAAATAAATGTCCTAGGCTCAGCCCATCCTGATAATAACAACAGATAGTTTGGGGTGGAGGATTACAATGGTTCCTAAATAGGGATAATATGTATCTTTACATTCATCTACTGTACCTACTGTTGCTGTGATTATATGTCCCCAAATATTGAAAGTAACTGATATTTTGATTGGTGCTTTATTTGTATGATGCATTGTAATTTCTAACATTTCAAGTTATTTTCTGCCCCTCTAATTCATTCAATACTCAATATCTACTGTGTACAGGAGATAAAGAAACATGGTTAATGGTACCAGTTCACAAGAAGCTTAAAATTTGGTAGTTAAAATGATTAAACCATTATCCAGGACATCGAAGCTAATGCACTAAAAAGGTGTGATTCCTTTTCCTGTGATACAGTATAAAGGATACGTGGAAGATGAGTTTTTTGGTTTTTTCTTCTGGCCCATTTTTTCTTAAAGCATCAGTATTTAGACATGTATATCCGTCTGTAAGAAACTGCAAATTTAGATGAGCAGACAATTGGAGAAGTGTTATTTAAATTTGGAAAGATTAACTAAAAGATTTCTTTTTTATTTTATTTTATTTTTATTGTGCTTTAAGTGAAAGTTTGCAATTCAACTCAGTTTTTCATACAAAAATATATACACACGTTACTATGTGACCCTCGTTGCTCTCCCTATCCTGTGACAGCACACTCCTCCTTTCCAGCCCAGATTTCTCATGTCCATTCAACCAGCTTCTGTCCCGTTTTGCCTTCTCATCTCACCTCTGGACAGGATCTGTCCATTTAGTCTCATGTATCTACTTGAGCTAAGAAGCACTCTCTTCATGAGCATCATTTTATATCCCATAGTCCAGTCAAGTCTTTGTCTGAAGAGTTGACATCGGGAATGGTTTCAGTTTTGGGCTAATGGAGAGTCCGGAGGCCATGTCTTCCGGGGTCCCTCCAGTCTCAGTCAGACCATTACGTCTGGTCTTTTTACTAGAAGTTGAGTTCTGCGCCCCACTTTTTTCCTGCTCTGTCAGGGACTCCGTTGTGTTCCCTGTCAAGGCAGTCCTTGGTGGTAGCTGGGCACCATCCAGCTCTTCTGGTCTCAGGCTGGTGAAGTCTCTGGTTTATGTGGCCCTTTCTGTCTCTTGGACTAATATTTTCCTTGTGTCTTTGGTGTTCTTAATTCTGAAGGATTTCTTTAAATGTCAGATTTCTAACTATGTAAATGTTTGCTTCCATAAAATAATTTATCATGAATAAGACTCCGGAAACAGAATAGCAAAGTGTTTAAAAAAACCATTTTCAAATGGAGATCAGTCAGAAGTAAAGTAGAACCTAGCACCATCTCTTGAAAACACAATACAAAAGCTGTGTGTGATGCAGTTGAAAGAACAAATAGGCTGTGGGGTCAGACAGATTGGGTTCTGTTCCCTGCTCTTGCACTTTCTAAGTCTATGATGATGACAGTCTTCAGTTTACTCATTCATAAATGCAGATAATCATACCCATTCCACGAGATATTTGACAAGATTAAGTGAAATAGTGTGATCAATGTATGTAGTACAACTTGTAACATACAGTAGAACCTCAGTGAATTAGATTTCTACTTCTTTCGTAAGTTTTTGAAACTTGAATGTATTTAGAATAGTTACATACATGCTTTTGAGTACTCCAACACTCCCTCACTATCCCACTTAAATTGTCCTTATTATCCAAGCTCGTATCCATGTGTCATGTAGGTAAGAATAAGCTGTAAGTTACCAGAAAATCATCAAAGCATAGAATTGAATTCTTTTGGAGGTTGACCTCCTACCTCCTCACCCAACATCACATTTAGTAAATAAATTTATTTAAATTAACAGCTTATAAATTTAGAACTATGTCCTTGAAAACACACACTCATTTTTAAGAACAGATTTATGAAAAATTACTATCTGGCTGAAAATAATGCCACAGTATTTGAGTTCCATGAAGAACATCCAGTGAAGCATTAGAAATTGTAAGATAAGTGCATTTTTTTGTGTTTGTATGTAAGTTTTTAGGGTTATATATGTTTGTGGTGGAACCCTGGTGGTGCACTGTTTAAGAGCTTGGGTGCTAACCAAAAGGTCGGTAGTTCAAATCCACCAGCCATTCCTTGGGAAATCCTATGGGGCAGTTCTACTCCGTCCTGTAGGGTTGCTGTGAGTCAGAATTGACTCGATGGCAATGGGTTTGGGTTTGGTATATTTGTGGTATTGTAATATAAATAGAATTTCTCAGTATTCTTGGTTTACAGCCCTCTCCCTCAGTGTAACTCTTCTCTAAATATCTTGTTTGACCAGGATTTTAACAATGTTTATGTGGTAAATTGTTATTTTGAGGACCCCTCAATAGGCCATGACGCCATTATTCATGACCTTGTCTAGTCCCCTCCCACACTGACTCTGAGCGAGGCCTGTGCTGTAATGAATGAAATAGGTGGAGTCCTATGTCAGTTCTAGGACTACTCCTTGAATTGGCCTGGCAGCTTCCAGTTTCTTAACTCTGGGAATGCTCTTTCTTGGAACCCAGCTGCTATGCCCTGAGGCAGCCCAAGAAGCCATATAGAGAGGCCCATCTGGCTAATAAGCCCAACTGCGCTTCTTGTCCAGCTTCCAGGTGACATCAGCCATCTTAGCACCCTAGCTTACACTACATGGGGCAGAAAACTGCCCAGTCCACCCACCATTGTTGGAGGGTTTGTTATGGACTAATAGATAACTGAAATACCCTATTATAAGAAAACGTAACTCAATGTTTATTACCAGTTGAGCAAGAAATATGTCTTTTTTCAGATGGATAACTAAAAATGGTTCTTTTATAACTACTTGGAAGAATAAGAGAGGATTTAAAAATATCTCCCCAAATATACTTATTTATGTCTTACAATTTAAGTTGTTTTTTGTTTTCTTAGAATGGAGAAAATAATTTCCTGTGCATCTTTTTGGAGACATGGTATTGAGGGAAAGAGCAGGAACTTGAAGCTAGAAGACCAAGTTTTAAGTTACGACTACTAGTAACATGATCACCGCAGGTTTTATTGTATCTCTGAGTTTTTTGGCAGCCTAAAAAGTGAAGGGTTTGGCTCAGATAAGCTCTAAAGTACCTTTCAACTTTTAACATTGAGGATTTCAATGTGTTTTGTCATTCTTCATTACAGTTAGGAATAATTACTTGTAATACTGAGTTGGATTGTGTAAGAGTCTGTAGAGTCACACTGGACAAAACACTCATGGTATCTGGAATAAAGTTTATATGGAACCTTTTTTCTCTTTAAGAAAGTGCTAGCATGACCTCCGGGCACATACCTAGCTCCCCCTGGCCTTTAGTGCCCCTATCATCCTCCTTTGTCCTTGCCAAAATCTTGGTAGATAAAAGGTCATGCCAGTTTTTAATTCCCAGCTTCTATGGATCGTAGTTCAGATGTTACTTAGGATTAGAAGAAGGTCAAAATACAATAAGTCTATATAAGGAAACTCTTCAGGTACCTTAGATTTTATTATATATCTCATCAAATCACTTGCTTAGAGTACATCTTACTGAGCAATGCATGTCTTATTGTAATGGAGAAATCCCTTAAAGCAAGTTCTCTTGCCTTCTTATGTTGGGATACATATTGTATAAAATCTTTGTTTCTGTATATTCATTTTGTAACAATGAGGGCTTGAAAACATCTTTTTTATTTTTCATCAGGGAATCATTTCTACTAAAACAGTATTTTGTCAAGTGTGACATTTCTGCTGGTGAGGGTAATTAGTACCCATGCTAACTGGGCTGTATCTCTCCCCTTGAAAAAAGAATTTTCAGTAGAAAGGGACCACAGTGTTAGAAAGCAAGTGGGAAAACTTAGAAGTTCATTTTAGCTTTACTTAGCCAGCCTCTTCCAGCTTTGGGTTTTCCTACACTCATATCAACAACAGCAACACTTACATCCAGAAGCACACGTTTCCTGCAGTTGACTGCATTAGACTGTAAGTACTGAATTATTGCTGTTAAATTATTAAAATTTGATTTATAGGTCAAATTACAAAGGTGACACTTCAGCATATCTTGTTAAAATTGTTGAAATCTAGGTTTAAAGTGTTTTCCTGCCTCTGCAAGTAGACCAAACTTTTTATTAGTAGGGTGGATTACAAATACAGCAGTAACTTGAAAAACAACCGCAGGTTAGAGTGGCAGGGGAACAGGAACCGGCAGAAACACGCAAGGTAGCCTCAGTGGTATTGCTGGTGTCCTGCTTCTTCAGTTGAGTGGAAAGGTGGGCGGTGTTTATTATTAGGCTTCATAACTTATATACTATTTATATATCAGCTATTGCATGATAAAGATATTTAAAAACATCCTTACAATGGTTATTTGTATACTCTTTTTTGTTTAAACAAACAAACTTTTCATTTGATAGCATTTGACAGTATAGTATTCTGGAAAAAGTTCGTAAATCCCTCTAGTAAAGGGTGAACCTTAATGTGTAGAAAGGCTTATTTAAGTGCAAAGAGAAGTTTGATTTCAGGAAATTCTTCCAGCCTGATGAGAAGTAGCAAAAAGAGACTGAAGAGTTATTAATTGATTTAGGAACTCTGAAATTATCTGTTGCTTGAATTAACATGATTAGAAATAGTTGTTTAGCCCCAGTACAAAACCAGTATGAACTATTCATTTCTTAATTCATTGTTTACCAGTAACCTGGT
>NW_004444045.1:286571-291857 GCF_000243295.1 Trichechus manatus latirostris
TTGTGCCACCAGGGCTCCAGAAATAAAGGCTCAGGAAGACTATTTTTCTATCTCACTCTCTCTCATACATATGCATCCATTCACTCACTAAACCAAAAAACCAAACCCATTACCGTCCAGTCAATTTTGACTCAGCGATTCACTCACTAGTTCAATTAAATTAGAATTGTAAAAGGAAATTTCTAAAAGTATCAAGAATCCTTATACTGTACCATTTAGAAGAAAACTCTTTCATTGACCAACAAAACATTTTTCTCTATTAAGGATGGCACGAATAGTAAAACCTTAGAAATATACTATAAATATCATGCACAATCACTTGAAATGTATATGTGAGTCGACATACTAGTAAATTTGGGAACAGACTAATTCTAAATATAAAATATTTCATATTTCAATTTTCCTTTTATAAAGATGCTTTAATTTTTGGTAATATGATAATGCCCTATTTCGATACCATAGAAATGCCTGCTGAAGTACTCTTCTAGTTTTAGAAAGGGTTCAGTGCCTGTTAGAATTGGGGAAGAGGGGCAGAGAACAGAGCTAGAGATCTCTGCTCTTAGTGGTCTTTGGTTGCTGCATTCATATATGCAAACCCAGAACAAGAACGACCTTGTCATTGAAGGAACTTCGAGGGGGCAGCATCTCTCTAAAATTCTTGGAGCTGTTAAGAACTCAAACCCATTGCCATGGATTAGATTTCGACTCCGCATAGCGACCCTTTAGGACAGAGTAGAACTTACCCCATGGAGTTTCCAATGCAGTAATCTTTACAGAAGCAGACTGCCACATCTCTATCCTGCAGAGTGGCTGGTGGGTTTGAACTTCCAACCTTTCAGTTAGCAGCCGATTGCTTTAACCACCTTGCCACCAGGGCTCCTTGTTGCCGTCGAGTCAGTCTGACTCGTAGCGACCCTATAGGCCAGAGTAGTACTGCCCCATAGAGTTTCCAAGGAATGGCTGGTGGATTCAAACTGCCGACCTTTTGGTTAGCAGCCAAACGCTTAACCACTGTGCCACCAGAACCTCACCAGATCAGCTAAGGAATTTGTGAGTCCCCCAGTTTACAAGTTATTTTGACTGTCTAATGATCTAACATGAAATAATTCCCTGCTAGGTAATCTTTCAATGTGCATCTTGTTTACTGTTTCATGAATGAGTCATCTGTCTGTTATACATTAGTTAGACTCTCTGATGCTGAAGTTTGTAAACCTAAGATTGCAAATATTAATTATAAAAAGGAATTCATGTGATGTTTGCGTAGTATGAACGCTTTTCTCCTTAAAGTATATAACAGCATGTTACTATCAGACCAAGAAACCTGGTTTCCGTAACGTCTGCCAGCTGTTTCTCGTTAAACAATGCAAAAACTAATGTCACACCTTCTGAGAGTGCTAAGCATTTTTTTTTCCATACAAACCCTATGAGAGGATGCTGGAAACTCATTTTCATGCATATATTTCAATTCTGCTGATTCTGAGGCTGGAAAAGGGAAACACAAATTGCTGGCTGTTAAAAAATCCCCTTGGAGTTTTCACAATGATAATGTTAAGTTAAAATTGAATTAAGCTGGTGTTCAGAGCTTTATTCTCTCAAAGATTACCCTATGGAGTTTTTGTTCTTTCTTGTCTTATTTCCTTTCCTCTTTCTTTCTATACCCAGTACCTGCACTTAAAATAAAAATAGTCCCTTTATAGTCTCACTTGAAAAATAAATTTTTACTATATAAGGCATTTGAAATACCGAACCTTGTTTAATATTTCATAAATTGTGCACATTTCGAATGCCTTGAGTTCCTTCCTAAAGATTAGTACATATGGTTACTTTGGAAGAACATCCTCTCCGAGGCTATAGAATTCCAAACAACTAGTATTCTATCTCTGTTTGTGTAGTCTGTGTCAAATTCATAGAATGTTCTTTGGAAGAGGCCTTAAATGGCAGCTAGTCCAACCTCCCAGGGAAAAGGTAGAACCTTCACTGTTAGCTCTGACAGGTTGTCATCTAGGCTGTTCCTGGATATGTGAAAAAAATGAGAGCTCAGACCACATGTGGATCTGGCATCTGATCCATCCGTCATACTTTGTTGTGGTTGTTAGTCGCCGTGGAGTTGATTCTGACTCGTGGTGACCCCGTGTGTGCAGAGTAGAACGGCTCCTCAAGGCTGTGACCTTTTAGAAGCAGATCACCTGGCCTGTCTCCTGAGGCGGCTCTGGGTGGGTTCAAACCACCAACCTTTCCGCTAGTAGTTGAGCATTAACCATTTGCACTGCTCAGGGATACCTTGTCATACTTTACATAGGTTTAATCAACTAGAGGGTGACCAGGAAGGTAGTCAGGAAATTTATTCTGTGAGAAGCAGTTTAGGTAACTGGTGAGGTTTAGTTTAAGAAGAGACCAAAATGAGTATCTTCTAGAGGTAAGTAGAAAAATACTGTACTGGCGAGGAGGCTGAATAAATTTTGCCCTCTAATTTCAATATTCTTTTACTCTTCCTTGCCCTGTATTACCTAGTATTTTTATATAGTTTCTTTCATTAAGAGGTCCCACATTTCTGGGGCCTTCATCCAATGATATGGTCACACTGTAATTATTGATAAGAGTTTAATGTGTGATGACCTGTGGCCTCAAAGTGTTGAGATAGTCAGAACTACCAAGGAGGTCCCTGCCCTGCAGGATGAACTCTTCCTGCCGTTCAGCCAGACTAGTCCGTTTCTGAACACCCTATGCAGAACCTGAGCGCCCGGCCAAAGAGGTTAATCGAAATCTTAAACATAGCGAAGGAGAGTCCTTAAGTCAGACTGCTGGGATTTGATCCCTGACTTTGTTAACTTGCTGTATTAACCTCCTTGTTCCTCAGTTTCCTCATTTGTTATGTGGAGATAATAATAGTTCCTAGCTTAGGTGGTTGTTGTATAAACAAGTTAATACGTATAATACAGTCAGAACAGTGCTTGGTATATAGAACGTGCCTATTATTTAGCTATTATTGTCAATAAAGTACTTCGTATTTTCAAAATGTTTTTATATCTTCTATGTCATTTTAGCCTCAAAACAGCTCTGTGAGGAAGCTGGGACTATTGTTGCACTTCTCCCCTCCGTTATAGAGATTATGACTTAAAAACATATTTTAATATGTTAAAACAACCTTAGGCTACAGAAATGGTATCCTGTGTAATAACAAGGAACTAATGCTCCTGACACAGTCCACTGTGTTGAGACCACATCTGTCATTAGGCGTGATTAGCACCGTGCTTTAGAGAATCACTGACAAGAGGACCAGGATCATCTCATCCCTTTGGGAGCAAGGGAGAATGAAGAGAACAGGATACAAGGAAAAGATTAGTCCGAAGGACTAATTGTCCACAGCTACCAAGGCCTCCACTGGACCGAGCCCAGTACAGCTAGATGGTGCCCGGCTACCACCACTGACTGCTCTGACCAGGATCACAACAGAGGGTTCTGGACAGAGCTGGAGAAGGATGTAGAGCATAATTCTAACTCACAAAAAAAAAGACCAGATTTACTGCCTAAAGGAGACTGGAGAAACCTCAAGAGTATGGCCCGCAGACACCCTTTTAGCTCAGTGGTGAAGTTACCTCCGAGGTTCACTGTTCAGCCTGGGAGTGGACAGCCCCGTAAAACCAAATGAGACTAACGAGGTAAAGGAGTCCAGTGACAAGGGCCAGAAGGCAGAAGGGCAGAATGCAGAAGGGGACAAAGAAGCTGGTGATAGGGAACCCAAGGTTGAGTAAGGATATTGTTGATGTGTTGTGAGATTGTTAACCATTGTCATAGGGCAACATTTGTAGTAACTGTTAAATGAAAAACTATTTTGTTCTGTAAGCCTTCATCTTAAGTGAGAATAACAGAACAATTGGAAGAGCATAGTCAATGTCACTGAACTGTGCATGCAGAAATTTTTGAAATGATGTATGTTTGGCTATGTGTATTTTTGCCAAAAAAAAAAAAAAAGGTTGAGAAGTTAGAGGGTTGATATGTTGTGGGGTTGTTAACCAGTGTCATAAAACAACATGTGCACTACTGTTTCACGAGAAACTATTTGTTCTGTAAGCCTTCACCTGAAGTACAATTAAAAAATAAAATAAATAAATAAATAAGAGGACCAGGACCAGAGAAGTCTTATAACGGGGAAGAAAGCATATTATTATAAGAGGATCTAGTAATTGTAATCTATAGAAGAGAGAAGTTAGAGGACACCTAGTTTTTAGAAAGGTGTGAATAGAGTAGCTGTTTGTTTGTTCCATTCTACTTTGTAATGTCAATTTTTAGTCTCCAGATGGTTTCTCATTTCAGATCTCTTTGTAAAAGCTCAAGAGTTGAGAAACTTCAAGGAGACTGCCTAACCTTCATTATGGTACTACTTAAACCATCCCTTCAAAAGACAGGCATCAGCAATAATATATGTTTATTTCTGTGGACTCGTGCCCGTATTGATTCTCTAGCTTTTCATTTGTTTAGATTCTGATCTAAATATCACTGTCTCAAGAGCTTCTTAGCTGTACCTAGCCAGCAGTTTAATCATGCCTCAGTGCCTGAGGGAAATTTTATAACCTCTGTGTTTTTTACATTTTCGTAGGAACTTTGTATTAATGGCTGTTTTACTATTTTATTTGTAAAACAGAAACACTGATCTATCTTAACTAAGTGATAGGTTTGAATGAGATGTGTCAAGATAGGCAGAGTAGAGGTGGAACAACTTAAATGTCCGTTTATAAACTTGATAAATAACTATGTACACCCAAAAGAAATATGATACAGCGATTACAGAGACTAAGATAGACTTATATGTGCTAACATACTAAAAGAAAAAAGCAAATTGTAGAAGAGTATGTATACTATGTACCTATTAGTGTAAAAACAGCAGCAACAGAAAGAACTCAGAGAAAATGCACATAAACGCCAATAAACCCGGAAAAATATCTCAAGTGATACTTGTGAAACTGTTAACAGTGATTACCTTTGGGAAAGGAGGTTTGCTGGGCTGGAGGTAGAAATAGAGAAAACTCTTTGCTTTTTATTATATACCTTTCAGTACAATTTGAATTTTCACAGAGAGAATATGTTATTATCATAGTTTAAAAGGAATTCTACTGGAGAGGGAATGGTGAACAAATGAGACCAATTAAAACTGAATAAATCCCAGCAACAATAGAAGACAAAGTATTCCTGAGGAGTAGGTTTTGCGGGGGGAATACTAGGAGCTCAGTTTTGGACATAATAAGCATGAGGTACCTACTAGATATCCATATAGTGATATCAAGTTGG
>NW_004444045.1:293271-294464 GCF_000243295.1 Trichechus manatus latirostris
AGCAGCACTGTGAAACTAAGACGGCTAGGATGAGTGACTTCATCCTCATTTACACACGAAACTGAGGTACATAGGCAATATGGCTTTTACAGGGTTTTGTAAGGTCTAGGAATGTAATAAGATTTCTTCACATTCTATTCAGGACTTCCTTAAATTCCGCATGGTCTCATTATTAGCTGTGTGTTGCTTGAAAGTATTTTCTAAACTTACAGACGATCAGAACATATAAAATTTATGGAATGCCTTAAAAACACTACTAGATAAGATAGCACAATACGTAGTACTTCTTTTATATCTTGACATTTGGAGTACGTGAAGAAAATAAATTGAAAATCTTATTAAATTTTAAGGCCCCAAATAGGAAACAGGAAAAATGAAGGAAAGTGCACTGAAAAAGTATTAGACCTTGTGTGAAAAGCTGTTACAGTATTTCAACTTCAAGTAAATGAGCAAATGTGGAAAAATTACTGTGGGTGCAAAGAAGCTTTTAATTAAAATAATGTTATTTCTGATTAACAGAAAAGGTGAAAAGTTTGATTATTTTAATTACCGTATTGAATTTAACAGAGATTAATAACTTGGTTCAAATTTAAATGTGACAGGTATTAGTTGGGAAGAAACTGTATTTTCCTCTTGTATTTTTACTATTTTTATCAAGATATCAAGATATATGGAGTCCTGGCGGTGAAGTGGTTAAGAGCTCGGCTGCTAACCACAAGGTCGGCAGTTTGAATCCGCTAGCCACTTCTTGGAAACCCTTTGAGGCAGTTTTCCTCTGTCCTGTAAGGTTGCTATGAGTCAGAATTGACTCGCCAGCGGTGGATTTGGTATGTGGTACATGAAATACAAGATATGTATTACCTTGATATATTTCATTGCATTCAGTGTCACACATTTGTTTTGATCCATTACTAGCAGCCATATGGAATGAATAGAGTACGTTGTCCTTTTTGTGTCCACTAAAGTTTCTTAAAATAGTTCTTTAGGGATGCTTTTCAACCTTTTCTCTTAAAGAGAAATTTCGAGAACTAGATTTTCAGGTAAAGCCTTATGATGGAATTACGATTTAAAAGTTAAAACTTGAAAGATGCGCAGGATTTGACTAAAGTAAGGGAGACTGTGTCTAGTCAGGGGGTGTGTGTGAAGTGAAATGTCTTCTCAGAACAGCGAGGACGATTCACGTTACAAAGAAA
>NW_004444045.1:296406-309188 GCF_000243295.1 Trichechus manatus latirostris
GTATTTTTCTGTGTATATTAACATCCATTGTGCTTAAATCTAAATGAATGCGGATTAAATAGCAAAGCAAAAATTATTTACCTGAAGAAGGGACCGTGATTCCTTTTCTTTTTTCTTTTCTTTTCTAGTCTACTCCTTTACATCTAGCAGCGGGCTACAACAGAGTTCGAATAGTTCAACTTCTTCTTCAGCATGGTGCTGACGTTCATGCAAAAGACAAAGGGTAGGTGTATCATTTTATTCCTTTAGTGGGTTTGTTCGTGGCTTGTTATGTGTTTTGTTTCCATCATCTGTTACTCTAACATTTTTAAGCTCTAAGCAGAGAAAGTCACATATCCCAGTTCTTTACAGCTTGTAGCACTTTAAAAATGTTTACAGCTTTGACAGCAAACTTCATTTTCATGCTTCTGTTTATTAAGGATACTTCTCATAAGTCAGTTTAATTTTATTACAGTTCTGTTATTTGAAGTTGAGTTATTTCCCTCAATTGCAGTTATTAAATTTTCAACTCTTAAACTGTGTTTCAGAAAAACAGATAAAACAAATAGAAAATTCTGATAGTCCAGTAGCATAGATGTCCTATTTGTCATATATTGAAAGGATCATCTCTTAATAATAAACCAAAATCATAAGTATAAAACATTCTTTTTTTTTTTTCCGGATGAAATAGCAAACATCTAAACTGAGAAAACCGAAGCGGTCCTTCTGAAAGTTGACATGGGGGAGGTGGTAGGAGGAAAGCAAGAAAGCAGTTATGTTGTTTATTTTACGAATGAATGAATTTTGGAAAATTTTGTGCCAGTTTTCTATCTAGAATCCAGTGATATTGTATGAATTGAGTCCGCTCTCCTATGTGGTGGGCTAACACTTCTCATTATCCTACCTTAAGATGCTTAAAGCTAATTGAACCTACTACCCAGGTACAGCAGATTATATTATACCCTTTGTGATTAACAGAATAGAGAAGACATACCCTGAAGGAAGGTTTCTTCCACTTTGCCCCTTTCCATATCGGGAACATAAAATGAAGAACTCAGGACCTGAGACAATTATCAGAAGGGGAATCTATCCATTTCAACTCTGCACTTTTAGGTGTTTTGTTTCTCTCTTGGCTTTGCCAGGTTTTATACCATAAGTGAAGTGTCCCAGTAGTATAGGGACATAAATGCCTGATGCTCTTGTACATCTCTCTTTCCTTGTGCGCATCTGAAAACAGATGGGTGTACAATAGGTGAGTCGTCAAGACAAGTACACCACAGAAAAAGGGGGCATCTGACTCATTTAGAACAGTACTTTGTTTTGCAAGTTATAATAGTTGAAATATTTGATTCATATGCTGGAAATTACTGTGAAAGTGACCAAAATAATAGGAATATTTCAATTTACTACCAATTAATTTTTTTTTTTTTTTTGGTAAATACTTAATAGGTAAAGCACACAATTGCCAGTTAGCAGATGTTCTTCTGTTTCCCTAAATGTTCTTTAAATTGGTATTTTTATTATTGTTGTTAAGGATTATGATAAACATAACATGTTGGTGCATAAGCTGTGCTTTGAATTTCCTTTTCAAAACTTAAAGTATTTTTAATATAATTATGTTGGGATTTAGTAGATTTTTGTTTCTTAGTACTTCATGGATAAGTGACTCCGGGTTGTTGGACATTAAGTATTTTAATTTGCCTTTTTTTATTTAGTGGACTTGTGCCTCTTCATAATGCATGTTCATATGGACATTATGAAGTCACAGAACTGTTGCTAAAGGTAGGAGAAATTAAAAATTTTGAATATTTTTTCCTTGTTGTTTTTTAACTTGTAATAAATTTTCATGTTTTTTTGGGTAATAAGATTTTTAAGAGAATAAAATAGTTTTAAAAATATTATCATTGCCTTAAAAACTTAAAACATTCTATTAAACTTACTTTCAGCTGTTTTTAAAGCTGAAATTAAAACATCTATTGCCATTTCTAAGAATTGTAACTAAAATTTATAGTGAAATTAATGTGTTCTGAGTTTTTTTGATCCAGTGAAATGATCACTGACCTGAAACTTTTTTTCTCAATTCAGCATGGAGCTTGTGTTAATGCTATGGATCTTTGGCAGTTCACTCCACTACATGAGGCTGCTTCCAAGAATCGTGTAGAAGTTTGCTCTTTGTTACTTAGTCATGGTGCAGATCCTACCTTAGTCAACTGCCATGGCAAAAGTGCTGTGGATATGGCTCCCACTCCTGAGCTCCGGGAGAGATTGACTTGTATGTATTTATATCCTAAACTCTGTATTGCTTGTTGCAAATTGAAATACCACATTTCTGTTTCGTTATTAGTGTTTTGTCTAATTTAGATAATATTCTTCAGTTCTTGCAGGTTTATAATCTTCATTTCTAAACATATACTTTTCTTCATGAATTCCACAGGAATCTTATCTTGTATACATAGTTTGTATATATTTTGTGTTTATTTAAACCTAGTTCTAATTCATATGTTGAGACTCCTTTTTTTTTAAAGGCTAATGAGAATGAGCCAATCCACAACCATTTATCGAATACCTGTTTTGTGCCAGGCTCTGAAGATGCAACAGTGAACAAAACAGAAAAAAAATCTCCAAGCTCATAGAGCTTATATTCTTGTGCTATTGGTGATAGATAATATCTACCATTTTCGAGCCCTATTTCCCAAGCCCTGTGTAAGCACCTGACCCATACTATCTCATTTAAGCTTTATGTTTCATTTTTAAATTAAAGAATAATTTGCATATAGTATAATTCATCCTTTTTAGTATATAGTTCTGGGAGTTTGGACAGGTACATACAGTCATGTAACCGGCACTGCAGTCAATGTTAATTATTTCAGGATGGATGAATTTTTGAAAACTTTGTACCAGTTTTCCATGTAGTCTCCAAGGATATAAGAATTGGGGCTGCTATGCTATGTGATAGGCTAACGTTTCTCATTTTCTCACCTTAAGTTCTGTCACCCCCCACATTTCTACATGTTCCTTTATAGTCAGCTCCTCTTAAGAATCCTTTTAGTGGAGGCATTTTGACTCTGCATCTCCATTTCTAGACACTTGCTTAGAGAAGTTAATTTAAACGCCTAAGAAAATCTTTGCTAAGTGGTAAGTTAATGAAAAGGCACAGTCAAAATGATGCTGGCATCATTTATGTTTCAACAGGTTTAAATTTAGTTGTCTTAACCCAAGAAGAGTTCCCTGCAATTTTGATCTGGTTTAAGTGGAAATTTAAACTTATTTTGGTACTTGACCAGATGACATCTAGCAGATTACACATTAGCACAGACCAGATTGCAACTGGGCAGATGTCTCTGTGATGAATCCTTTTAGTGGTGCATTTATTCTCTCTCCCACCCGTACGACTCTCACCATATGCTGTCTTGCGTTATATAGTTCATTTTTCTATATGTGTGTTCTATCTTGCCAATGAAATTTAAATTCTTAGAAAGACCTTTGGTTTTATTATTCTTTGTCTTCTTAGCACCTGCACAATGCCTTGTACCTAATAAAAATGTGTTGATGGCATTTGTATTTGGGCCTATATATCTACCTACCCCCAGCCTGGCTCAGTGTATTGTGCATAGTATGTGCTCAGCAAGTTTACTGAATTAAATTTAACTGAACTTAAAACTTATAATTTTATCTTTTTCTCATTTCCTTTCTTGTAGTTTATATCCTGGGCTCAACTTTGTCCCCGTGTCACCAACTGACTCTTTTTCTTCCTTTCAGACTTTTTTTTTAAATTATGAGTATTATTATATGTTTTTATATTGCATTTCACTGCTCTTTCTTATTCCATGTAGACATGAAAATTAAACCTAAATTTATATAGTTTTATAAAAGGCGCAGTCCCGACTGGCATACTCTTCAAGCTTTTTAATATCTATTTTATTAAATAAGATTCTGCCAAGGAATTATTCGAAGAAAACAACTTAACGAAGTTGAACCTTCTCTAACTGCAGTTTTCATTACCATGTCCACTGGTTTATACTATGCATTCACATTTACATTTTTTTTTCTTTAAAGAAAATCATATAGGAAACAAAATCAATACTTTTATCATGTCCATTGATAAAACATTTTCCTCACACACATATTTTCTGCTCTTTCTTACCTTTTTATTTGTTGTCTTTATGAAGCCAAATAAAAAAGGTAGTTTTAATTCTGTGCATATTGAGAGTTGAAAATACTGGAAGTAGCTTTGATTCTTGTTTTAAAAATATATTTAGAAAGAGTAACTCTTAGGCATTTTATAAATACTAAGTTTTCAGGGTAAGTTTGAGTCATTTTACAGTTTTACTACCTTCTCAACAAGATAACTTCTTTGAGGTACCAAAACAATCTTTATGTTACTTTTACATTTAGATATTTAGAAGGACAGTTATAAGTTGACAGATTTTCCCTCCTCTGGGTTATTTATTTTTAATCTTAAGTATTTGCCAATAAAATATTTTTTTTATTTGAAAATCAGTTTGGGCCAGAATCTTTACTTCTTTTCTAAAAGATAAGGACTATTTTACATCTTGCTATTTAAGAAAATGTCATGCTGTTTAATTGCATTATATTTTCTTAATTTGCTTAGTGCTGCAAACAGTCTTATTTTTTATGTTTTTTGTAAATTTACTTGCTGATTTTCTTCTAAGCCATATTTCTTGGACTTAAAGGAGTAATTTAAAGATAATGTTGCTTTTATCTCTTTGATACTTTTAGAATATTTGTCATTAGAGAAAAAGCCAGTATGATTTGAATTCAGCTTAAGTTTTTCTAGACTGGTGATTTAGGCACAACTGTATTTTTTGCTTGACATCAGTTTTCAGTACATTACTTTCCTTTGCAGTTGTCAGAATCCAGCCCCTTATGTATGACAGTTTACAATTCTCTCACTTCATTTGTCCCTAACTTAATCATTAATATGAAAATCTATAATTTTGTTATTTGAATTTACTGGCTTGCTATCATTTCATTTGACCTTGATTTTTTTGTTTCTGAAGTTAAGCACTAAACTTTGAGGAATTTAGAAATGATAAAGTACCACTACACAGGAAGTTGTTTTTTATTAAAAAAAAAAAAAAATTTTTTTTTCCTCCCATGATTTATTTTGTAAATATTCCAGGGCTTTGAACCGATTCTTCCCAGTTGAGACATGGCCGAGAAAGCGAAACCAGAACTGACCTGCAGCTTTGAACCGATTCTTCCCAGTTGAGACATGGCCGAGAAAGCGAAACCAGAACTGACCTGCATTTTTTAAATTCAGCTAAACCAGAATGGGAAAAATTATAAGTTAAAACCCTACTAGAAACCTAATCTCCCTCTTAGAAAACAGTGGGAGCGTATGTGTTGCATAGTAACAAAATCTCTGACCCACAGGATTTTGAGCAGAGTCCAAAATAGCGGTGACCTGCTCAAAGATGGCAGCTGACTGCTCTGCTTTGAATGTGTGTTACTCTCCACAGTCCTGCCAATAATCCAGTCTCACGCACCAGCCTTCTGAAAGGGCTCACTATGCCTATTCCGAGTCTCCCATTCCAGGGCTTTGAGCCATAATTTTTCCCGTTATTGTTCCTGATCACCCTAATTGTAAAAATTCGGGTCTGTTCCAGTTTCGCTTCATCAGCTATGGTGAACCGGTTCAGAGCCCTGAAATATTCAGCATTCATGCAATAAATATTTCTTTACTGAGTATCTCCTATGTTCCAAGCACTATGCTAGGTGATGGGGCTACCATAACAAATAAGACAGTGAGGTATGTCCTATGATAAGACTAAATGCAAGTGCTGTGGACCTCATAAGAAGGAATTCTCACCCAGTAATGGGGAAGCTCAGGAAGGCTGATCCAGAGTATTGAAACTGAGATCTTAAACCATGAGTAGTAGTTAATGGGGAGTGTGTGTGTGTACACATGAGTGTCTGTGTGCCTCTGTCTTTTGAGGGAGAGAGGGGAGCAGTGATAGAGCCCTCAGAGGAGAGTGGAGAAAGGAAAAGGGAAAGAAAGAACATCGTACCGGGCAGATGCAAAGGCCTGAGCCTAGGAGGGCCTGAAATAGTTAATAAATCTGTTAGGTCACACATCATTAGTAACTTTTTAGAGCAATTTTCAGCATTTTGTTAAGTTGGCGATAAGTTGGCATCTCAAAATACAAACCAAACTTGTAAAATGGTAAATAAGACCAACACGTTGTTTTCTGGTTTATGCAATTAATTTAACAATGGCTTTTTTAAAAATTCGCTGACCTACTTTTGTAAATAATACATAAAGTATTAAATGTTCTTTGAAAAATTTTCCAACTCTGGTACTTCCTCCATAATTCAGTTCTTTTCAGTGTCAAGACAATCACTATTAATCTTTCGGTGACTATTTCTCTAAATGTCTTTATCTGTATCACTACTTAATAATTGGTTGTGGTGGCAGTAGTAGGCGTAGCAATGACACCAAAAAATTGAGTCAGTGCTTGCTTCGGCAGCACATATACTAAAATTGGAATGATACAGAGAAGATTAGCATGGCCCCTGTGCAAGGATGACACACAAATTCGTGAAGCGTTCCATATTTTTTGTAAAACCAAATGAGACTAACAAGGTACAGGAGTCCAGTGACTAGGGCCAGAAGGCAGAAGGGGACAAGGAAGCTGGTGATAGGGAACCCAAGGTTGAGTAAAGATATTGTTGATATGTTGTGAGATTGTTAACCATTGTCATAGGGCAACATTTGTAATAACTGTTAAATGAGAAACTATTTTTGTTCTGTAAGCCTTCATCTTAAGTGAGAATAACAGCACAATTGGAAGAGCGTAGTCAATGTCACTGAACTGTGCATGCAGAAATTTTTGAAATGATGTATGTTTGGCTATGTATATTTTCACCAAGAAAAAAGGGGGGTTGAGAAGTTAGAGGGTTGATATGTTGTGGGGTTGTTAACCAACGTTATAAAACAACATGTGTACTTCTGTTTCATGAGAAACTATTTGTTCTGTAAGCCTTCACCTGAAGTACAATAAAAAAAAAAAAAATTAAGTCAGCCTATCCTTAGTTTTTTGCTACTTGAATTTTTCATTTAACATTACTATCTACTTTCAAGCCAGTATATATATGTTTAAAGCTGGGGCCACTTAGATGTCCACCGAAAGGAAACCGATTAAATAATTTATGGCATACTCACACACTGGAATACTTTACAGCTTTAGGTACTCTCAGTTTTTTAAATTTTGCTTCAGTGAGTATCTTTGTGTGCGTATCTTTAGGGACTGTAAGAATCTAAATCAATCTTCTCTCAGAACATATATATTTCAAAATTTTTTCATTAATCTGCACCTCTGTCATATCGTCATATTGCTCCTGTTGCCAAAATAGAGGAATATGTAAAATTAATAGTTCTACTACTTATTTGTAGTTATGTGAAAGATTTTTATAAATATTAAATCTTTATTATGTCAATCATTATTTCACTAACAGATGAATTTAAAGGTCATTCCTTACTACAAGCGGCCAGAGAAGCAGACCTAGCCAAAGTTAAAAAAACACTTGCTTTGGAAATCATTAATTTCAAACAACCTCAGTCTCATGAAACAGCCCTGGTAAGAGTCTATTGTTAATTCATTCCTTGGGTGTATAACAGTAATGCAAGCACAAAATATGATTTCCATTTCAGAAACCTTAAAGTAATTTTAGTACCTGAAATGCCAGGAATTTGCATTTTAATGTTGGTTGCATTGATTTTTAAATTTGGTTTGGGCAGTGATTCTTTTCATGGGTGAGGGAATAGACATTTGCTCAACTTTGATTTGGGATTTTTTTTTTTTTTACCTTTGTCTTTATACAGCCTATTATAACAAATCTACTTTGTAGCCAGTGCTTTCATAACTTACAAGATGTGATTTTCCCTATAGAATCTTCTTTTTCTTGTGGTTGCTAGATAAATACTATATTTGTTGTTCTCTAAAAGATTAAAGTGTATGTTCAGAGATACTCGCATCATCCTCTTGAACAATCGTATTCAAGGAGCTGATCACATCCGTTCTAGAAACGTGATGAGATTATGACCTTTCTGCTCCAGACCCAGATGAGCTTTATTCGTGTTTTCTCTTCTTTTGCACTTTCAGAACGATTAGTTCATTTTCCTTGACATTGACCACGTTAAGGCTCAGAGATGAGGCTGGTCAGTGGTTGTCACTTCTGAATTCAGAATTTAAGCAATATGTGATGCCTGTCTCACAGACCTCTACATGTGCTTTAGTTAACATTCTCACACCTCCCTGGCACAAAAAGGTGGTCAAACTTTAGTCAACATCTGCTGAAAAAAAACATTAAAAGAGTCATCAAACTGAAATGGGCTGACTACATGTGCATTTAATATGACTGTCAAACTGAGGTTTATGTACACTCCAGCCATACACACAGCATTGTGCCAGGAGGTACTTAGCCACAGAATAAACCTGACCTGCTTTCCCAGAGCATTCACTTCATTCAGTAGAAAGTAATTTTTAAATTTTAATATAAACATTAATATAAAATGAAGTAGAATACAAGAGTTGTATAAATATTAGGATAAAATAAAATTTCTAAGAATATGTCTTCCTCAAAGCTGCTTCAAGTCTTATCACATTCTTGCCATTCCTGAGACGTATATGCTTATTCACCTGTAGTGCTGGGCATACCTCTGTGGAAAAGTTTGAGAAATACTGACTTATGTGGCTGACAGTCTAATGAAGTATTGAGTAATTTTAGGTTTCCGTCGCTTTGGAGAGGCAGTATACTCATGCCTTCGATAGAATATGTATATACTGGGATGTTCATTTATTAGCTAAAGGAAAAGAAAGGAAGTCTCTCTAAATGTTTAATTAAGAGTATAATTTCACCTTGGTTTTAAGGCTACTGTTTTGTACTTGCAGTGTATTCAGAAGGAATTTTTATTTTCTCCATAATTTAAAGTTCGTAAGTGTTCTAATGTTCTTTGAGATAACAGTGTTCTAAATCGTCAGCAGATGCTATTTAAATTAGACATCTACTTTTAAATAGAAACTTCTGTTATTGACTTAGGTTTGTTTGTTTTCCAGCACTGTGCTGTGGCCTCCCTACATCCCAAGCGAAAACAAGTGACAGAATTGTTACTTCGAAAAGGAGCAAATGTTAATGAGAAAAATAAAGAGTAAGTGTAATTGCAGAAAGAGTTGCTCGATTCTTAAAGAGGAAGCCCAGTAAAGCTAGAGAGGAAATTACCTTTTCCTTTTCTGCTCCCTGTAGTTTCCTGACTCCCCTGCATGTGGCTGCTGAACGAGCTCACAATGATGTCATGGAAGTTCTGCATAAGCATGGAGCAAAGGTAAGGCACAGGCCTGCGAGAAAGTACCAGGCTCCGCCTTCAGTCACTTGCTACGCCTCTGACTGCTACTGTTCTCTCTAGTTTTTCTCAGTAAATGAATTTCATAAAGCACTGCTAGCTTGTATTTGAATTCATAGATTCTACTTTTAAGCTGATGTAAATCCTGTTAGTAGTAAAAATACTTGTGTTTTCTTTGTAACGGAATGTCATTCTTCTATAAAGCAAGTGAAATGTAGCTACAGTCTTATTGTGTGAAATATATTTCAACTTTACAGTATTTTAAGTGTATAGAATTGATATATTTTGATAGTCAACATTTCAGTGATGTTTATCATGAAACGATTTATGTAAATGATAGAAAGTCATAATATCTGACTAGAAATTCCTAAGATATTTATTTTAAAGCATATTTATATTCCTTCAAATTGCTACTGATGATAATTTTCTCAAATATCCTCTATACTGAAGAAGTATGAAATTTTAAATAATTATTTTCCATTAACATTATCTGAATGATATTCTCTGAAACCCTGTGAATCTCTTGAGGGAGGAAGGAAGCAAATTGGTTATTTTCAGAGGAGACTGGGACTTGGCAAAATCTTAAATCCTTAAGGGTGCATGTTTTAAAGGAGCAGTCTCCAAAGCAGGTGCTGACACCCTATGGGGCACACATGAGCCATTGGATGCAGGAAAAAATATTACAATTTTAGTTTATATTATTTTTATTTTATAATGAAGAAATTAAAAATTACTAATATTTAATACACAGATTAATGCTAGCACCCTCATTAGGTCCATGTGTCAGCTGGTGTGAATTGTGTCAGATGCTAAGGTTTACCTGAGGAAGAATGGGGTTTCCTGGTCTGGAGAGATTGCCAGTGGCAAACTCACTCATCTGTTCACTTTCAGCACGCTGTGACCTATTGCAGTTTACATGTGCCCAAATGAGTGGATTTATGGGTACTGTCCTAAATGTCGGAGCCCTGGTGGCACAGTGGTTAAGAGCTCGGCTACTAACCAAAAAGTCAGCAGCTCAGATCCACCAGCTTTTCCTTGGAAACCCTATGGGGTAGTTCTACTCTGTCCTGTAGGGTTGCTATGAGTCAGAATCAACTTGATGGCAGTGGGTTCAGTGGGTTTATTCTAAATGTTAGAACTATTGTAAATACCATACTTGATCATCAGAGGGCGTGGCCTTGAAAATCTTTTATATCCTAGAGAGATCCTCTGGTTATTTCATGGAATAATATTTTAAGGACTTGTCATACTTAGTGATTGTGCATTTTTCTTTTATGACAGGAAGAGGGTTGAAAATTTGCTGATAGTTCTGAGATGGCAAATGACTAGGACTTTTATGTAGGGTTTTTTTTTTTTTTTAAGAAACATAATCAGACTCTTAGAGGTAAAAGGTACATTTTTTAGTGAATGAGAAAGTAACTGCTTTCTTAAAGAAACTTAAACACAAAGGCAGCATTTTGAAAAGATTCTTAGAAAATGTCCTGTTTTGTGATTTTGTTGCTGAAAAATTACGTATATGTGTCACTCAGCCATCATAGCTACATAATTTTTTTTTTTTTTAAGTGAAAACAGTTTTCTAACCTGTTTAAAAGTTTTTCTTAATTTGTGTTTAGGTGGTTTTTGAACCTATTAAAAAACATTATAACACAACATCTCCGAATAAGTTTGCAAGAACATTGAGAAAGATGAAATTTTACTAGCAAATTTCAATTAAAACCATAGCATAATTAGTAAACTGTGTTAAAAATAAGGATTGTGTTTTAGTAACCATAGCTAACAGTGTACTTCCTCCATTGGTTCTACATACCTGTGTGATGTCTTCTCAGCTAATACAGCTATTGGAACCAGCTAGCAAAATAAACTGAACTTAGAATCAGACTTTCAAATTCCTACATCACAATTTTTTAATAAGATTTAAAAAAAAAATGTTTTTAATTAGAGCAAAAAGATATTTTGTGTCATTAGTAATTAAAATATTTAAAAATTTTTAATTATTTCATCCTTTGTAATTTGTTTTTTGCATAAATTTTATAAATGTTGCTAATATATTAATATAGCACTGCTTGCTTATGATTTATAAATACACACATATATAATATTGAGAGGGTTCTGAAAACATTTCTTTTAATCACAGGGTACATGATCCAAAATTTTGGATATCATTGTTTTAAAAGCACAATTGATGTTTTTAATTAAAAATCAGGATGGGATGAAATGAAAAGGGTGATAACAGATTTATTAGCGATTTTGTAGGTACAGCGATGGTATTTTTATAAAAACTATGTCTTGCTCTGTCAAGCAGAATATACTATAAAGTAAGTGAGCTTTCTGCTACACTTAAGAGCATCATATGTTGATCATTGACCTGTTTTTTAAAATGTTTTATGGCATTTATCATGTTCTTAATAAAACTATGAATAATGCCCTCCATTTTGAGAAGATACTATTTATTGTCTCCCAGAAGTCATTTTATTTCATAAAGGTCCAGTGAATAATAAAATTAATTTATAGCCTGTCCTAGTCAGCATTACTGTAGGTCAGCATTTTTCTGCCTTTCGTATGCACAGTACATTCTCTTCAGTAACGTCTCTGTTCATCAGCGGGGCATGTGTAGTTTTAAATACGCTGCCAGTGATGTAAAAGGACTTCTAGATTAGCATATCCTCCCTAGGCCTTCCACTATAGTTCAGCTAAATTGAGAATTCCTGCTAGTAGGCACTTTAAAAGCAGAAGAAAAGAATCATACTTAATCGAGGTTATGAACCAGTAGATGCCAACTGTCCATCATCCCATTCACTCATCCCTGTTTCCAAGACAGGAAGATATTCCTCAGGATGTATCTGGTGGTTAAGGTGTTAGTAAAAATTCTCTCTAGAAACCTGACTTATCTACTGTTAGACCCCAATTTTTGTTTGTTCTACATTTTCTTTCAGGGGAACTCATAGTTTTGATATGCTTTTGGGCAACATGATTTCCTTGATTCTGAAAGCACCTTCTGAACAAGCAGTCCTGCCCCTTAATTCGGATTCAGCCTTCTTACACTGCTTCCACTACCTTGCTGCCTTCCCCTGTTGGTGATGAGTCAGTCTCTAGGGCTGTTAAATCAAAAGAGTCAGAAGAATTTGCGAGAGATCTAATTACCACTAGCTCATTTGTCATTCTTGGACAGATAGAACTTATTAATAGTTTTATAAGTCAAAACACTGTTTTGTCCAAAGTTTGGTGATAAATACAAAGTCTGAGTTTATTGTGCATTTGAAACTAAACATATTTCCTGTCTAACTTAGGCATGCTTTTCAGTCTAGAATGCTCTACTTTCTAGCTTTGTGGCCTTGGACTTAATTTCCCTGAGCCTCTATTGATTCATGTGGTGATATGTGAGTGTTAATATTTCCCCTACATTTTTTTTTTTTTAATCAAATGAGCAAATTTGTGCCTG
>NW_004444045.1:309288-310725 GCF_000243295.1 Trichechus manatus latirostris
AATTATCCAAATTTTTGGTTAAGACATATGTCATCCCATTATAATTGTTTTTTGATCTACTAACTCAAAAAATATCGAGATGGACAATGATCAGGACTGTGTGCTAGATACTACAGGAAATACCAGTTTAGAAATTAATGCAGTTACTAAATTTGAAGCTGATCGTGAACCAGTTTAGTGTTGTTAATAATAAAGAAGGAAGAGAAAGACGAAAGCCACTTATGAAGGAATAATAGTATTACATGGAAATGCAGTGGGTGTTAGAATGGACTTCGAACCTGGTGGTACCATTAATGGAAATGAGAATGCTAGACAGAAAAGCTTTTTTCCTCTACCTTGATAATGATTTTGTACTTAGCTTTAATACAACAGAGGAGCATTTAGATATAACTAGCAGTTGGAAATACAGCACTAGAGTATGACAGAGAGTAGGTTAGAATTAGAAATATCTCTTGGGGTGCCATCCTCAGAGTCATCATTAGAACTTAAGCCCCAGCTACATATGGTATTATTAATTTATAAAAACAAAAAGTTTAATTCAGAAGCGGTTTCTTTCATACATAAAAGCACTGTCATTTCCCCCACTAGTGAGCATCTGTTAAATGTGTGGAACGTGAAGAAATAGCTTTTGGTTGTTCATATGTCTTGCTTTGACAGATTTATTTATATTGTGTGTAAGAAGAAATTGCATCAATAGTAATTTGACATTTAATGGGCGTATTTCTCACATTGAGAAGTAATCAAGAGAGAGTCTTTGCTCCCTTTGGAGAAATGCGTTAGCTCATTATAAGGATTTTATTAATGCTGTTGTAGAGGTAGATTGATAAATAAATTCTATTAGCCCAAAAGCGTTAAAGTACATTCAAAGATATTATAGATCCAGAGCATCTTTTATAATTCAAATAAGATCTGAGGTTTGATCTCATCAAAATAAAATTTGAAAGGGCCAATGTCTTAGAGATATTTTAGTTACCAGTAACAGAGACCAACTGAGTCTAGATTAAACACAAATGGAAATATGTTTTATACTTATATAAATCTGTATTTGTACCTGTGCCTACTTTAATCACCCCTGCCCGTCTAGGACTGTAGGTGGGAGCCTGCACCACACATTTGGTGACCGACTATCTGGCCACCTGAGCTGAATCCATACAAGAAAAGTAAACGGACTCCTGGGCTCACATACCTAGTAACAGATCTAACCACCTGGTGGCAGGATGTTAGAGCTTCAAAGGCACCAATAATCAAACTAGCTCACACGAGCAGCTTATTTGGGCATGTGAAAACAAAACAAAACAAGAAGCTAGGACACAATAAGCAAACATAAAATAAATTAATATGATGACTTATTGATGGCTCAGAGACAGCAGTCAGGATCAAATCACATAAAGAGGCAGACCATGATGGCTTCAGCAAGCTCCCAAAATAAAGAATCAA
>NW_004444045.1:312288-338768 GCF_000243295.1 Trichechus manatus latirostris
CCATCAGGGCCAGGGCTTTTTTTGTTGGGAGTCTTTAAATTACCTTTTCAATCTCTTCTTTTGTTATCGGTTTATTTAGTTGTTCTACCTCTGTTTGTGTTAGTTTAGGTAGGTAGTGTGTTTCTAGAAATTTGTATATTTCCTCTAGGTTTTCAAATTTGTTAGAGTATAACCATTTTTGTAACTGATAGGATAGTAGAGATTAGAGTAATAAATCCAAACCTGTGAACGCCTCCTTTAAACAATTGGAGAAGCTATAATTAATTCTCTGGGATCACATTGGCTTCAAAATATCATCTTTCTTCACTGAGAGACTAGATTATAACAGTAATACAAATCCTGTCAGATGACCCGTTTAAAAATTGGGAAGGGACGTTGGTCTATAGGTATAAAAGATACTTACTGCTGCCCTCTAAAAACAAAATTACCACTTACTTTGGAAGGCAGACACATTTTTGCACTTCTGTGCTTTGAACTACTCCAGAATAGATTGAGAAAAAAGTTAGGTTGACCACTTTTTTGAGAATCTTAACTGTATCCCATGACTGATTGATAAAAGAGTAAACAAAGGTAAAACATTAAGGGTGTTGATAAAACTAAACGTAAGAGGAAATTAGAGTCTTTACTTTTCTTTTTTAATTTCAAATCAATTGAAAGGTCTTTAATGACTCAAGCAGATAGTTTATTTCCCATCCAGTAAACATTTTATCCCTTCTTCCTTGATGTAGAACAGAGGTCAGCAAACTTTTTCTTTAAGTCCAGAAAGTAAATATTTTAGGCTTTGCAAGGCCAAGAGACAAAATCTAGGGTATTATATAGAAATATTCATATAGCCATTTAAAATGTAATCATTTAAAAATATAAAAACCGTTCTTACCTTGCTGTGAAAAGCAGACAGCTGGTTGGAATTGGCCCGTTAGTCAGTTGCCAGTACTTTCTGTAGAAGTCTATTTTGTTAATATATGGGAGATCATGTGCTTCAGGATGGATCTGAATCAGTTCTGGTAATCTACTGTCCTTGCTAATAATTGGTGTAGATAATAGATTCAGGACACATTTCTGGCACCAGCCATAAGGAGATGTCTGCTGAGAAAGGTGTTAAAATAGATGTATGAGACTTCCTTGTGTGGGGGTAATATGTGGAGCTGCTGCAGTCATCCTTTGACCACAGAGGGACAACCATGGGGTCCCAAGGCTGGGGATCTGACAAGTTTATGTCATTCATTTCTCATGAGGAGTAATTCTTCCTCACAAAAACCTTTACTGAATGTCTCTATAATATTTTCCTTGTCTGTTATCCACTGTTGTTCTTTCTAAGTGGGTTATACACAGTATCACCAGCTTGTTCTTGTTTTGTTATTCTGTCTGTTCCACTGAATGAGTGCTTCTATTACATTACTTGCTGATACTTTTCTGTGACTTCTTTTAGTGCTTCAGTTTGTTGTCTGATACGCTCTCCATGGGTATTCTCTTGTTGCTGTGATATTTTTTAAGAGTTCAAAGTAAGAGTTATAGTGTTCTTTCATAATAAAAAGAGCTTACATTTGTTAAAGCAAAGCATTTTGTGTTACACTGGTTGTGTTGTACTTTATCTAAGGAAATTTGGTTTTCTGAAAACTAGAATACAGTACAATCTATAGGAATGAGTAAATGCCCTATACATATATAAACCACAAGGATGAGATGATATAAAGCTTCAATATATAATCACATTTTGGTTTTTAGCTTTCTAGAGTTATCAGTCCTCATCAAATAGTTCAAGTTTTTCCAACTAATTATAAAACGTTCTTTTTATAAATGAATTGTAATAACCATTTATACAGTTTTTTTCATTCATTAAAAGACATTTGTGAAGCTCCAGCTATGTCCTAGACATTGTTGCTTCTTGAGGTTGGGAGTGGAGGAAAGAGTTACATTTGAGACTAAGTTACAGTCATTGCTCTTAAATATCTTAGAAGTTACATATAGCATCTAGCAGAGAGCCTCATGTCAGGAGGTTCTTAGTGTGTTTGTTGTACCCCTTCCTTAGGAGACATCGTGGAAGATGAACAACTTAGTTCCAATTTTGACAGTATGTACAAAGAAAGGAACGTAAATCAGGGAGAATAGCATGGTAGAGGTATGAAAATGTACCAGGGAGTCGTACTCAGGGCTCCCCTCTCCAAAAGAGGAGGGGAGACAAGAAAAATTAATTTAAATAATATCAGTGAGAGGTGATGGAGCCCTGGTGGTACAGTGGCTAAGAGCTTGGCTGTCATCTAAAAGGTCAGCAGTTCAAATCCACCAGCCACTCCTTGGAAACTCTGGAGCAGTTCTACTCTGCCCTGTAGGGTCACTATGAGTCAGAATCGACTGGATCGCAGTGGGTTTAGTAAGACATGACTTTGTCCACTATTTCAGCTTCATTAGCATGCACCTCAGAGTGAGTGAGAGATGAGACTAGTTAGTAAGAGATGAGACTAGTGAATCTGTTGTTTTCTGTATTGCACTTAGTTATACCACATTTATAGTGAAAACCTCTTCTTGCACATAGTATGTTTTTAACGTTCAAAGTTACTGTATGTACTTTACCTGGTGTTGAATTGATCTGCTCAGGTCCTGGAGGTAAAACTAGCTACCTTGAATTTACTGAGAAACTTTGTGTCTGTTTCCAATGTAGCATTTTGCGAAGGTGGTTGCAAGGGTTATCTTGACCAAAGGCAAATTTTACCTTTTGCAACGAGTATAGAGACTAACACCTTTGTAAAATGGGGTGCTGATAAGGCTGCAACACAGCAGGCCTAGCAGTTTGTAATGAAAAATGTAAGTAGGAAGGAAGGTAGCATAATAGTAGATCACACATGATCTTAAATTCATGCTATGAGATTCAGTTTTATTCAAAGGCACTGAAAAGTCACTTAAGTTTGAACCAAGTAATAAGTTGGTAAAATCTGCATTTTAGAGCGGTAATTTTGAAACCATGTACCCATGATTTATCAAGCTAGATTGGGGCTATCCATCACTATCATTGAATAATATAGCCTTAACAATTGATTTTTCTCCTAAGAATGTACTTGCTAAGGGAACAAAAATAGATGCTCAATTCCGTGTGCCTACCAAATGGTTTTTCAGATGAATGCACTGGACAGCCTTGGTCAGACTGCTTTGCATAGAGCCGCCTTAGCAGGTCACCTGCAGACCTGCCGCCTCCTGCTGAGTTACGGTTCTGACCCCACTGTCATCTCCTTACAAGGCTTCACAGCAGCACAGATGGGGAGTGAAGCAGTGCAGCAGATTCTGAGTGGTGAGTTAAGAGACAAATTGTATTTTATGCTCTTTATTCCATTTCCACTGATATACACAGACAAATTTTGCACCATTTGTTTTAAGTATTTCTTAGGAATTTTTTCTCTGCTTGAGTTTTTTTTTATGCCATTCCTTGCTTGTAGATGATCCTGTGGCCCTCCTCACCTCCCCTCCTTTTATTTTTTTTTGAGGGGGTTCATGAGAAGGAGGCAGATACCCTCTTTAATGTTTTTTTAGTTTTAAATTTAAAATATGGCTCATGGGCATTGCAGCCAAAAACAACCTGGAACTCAGATAAGCCGTGTGGGATTCTGCTAGCTCTGCTGGTGCTGCTGCTGTTAGTTGCTGTTGAGTTAGTGTGACTTATGGTGACCTCGTGTGCTGAGTAGAACTGGTCCAGAGGGTTTTCTAGGCTGTGGCCTTTGGAAACAGATCACCAGACCTGTCTTCCAAGGCGCCTCTGGGTGAATTCGAAACGCCAGCCTTTCAGCTAGTGGTCAGTTTACACTACCCAGGGCATCCTATGGTAGCTCTAAATCTATGAAGTAGAGAATATTACGAAGTATCCATATGGTAGTGACCTTTAATTGTTCTTACATATATAATATTCTGACTTGCTTTTTGTAATTCTTAACTTCATTGCACTATGAAGAAATTATCATCTTTTCTTGGTTTAATTATAAAATCTTACTGAATGTTACAGTTCCTAGCTGGTACGGTGTTAGATATTTTAACTAGTTTATTGAGGGAGATCAGACATAAAATTGATATGAACATGGACACTGCTTTCCTAAGCTCAAAGTTAGAGCAAATAAGACAGTCTACCTACTGAATAATGATGAAGCCAATAAGAAATTTAGTATAATTGGCTCATTTCTCCATCCCTTTAATTTCCTATCTGTTATATAATGATTATATTCTGACTTATCCAACTTCTGATGCCAGCTGTGTCAAGTGGAAATCTCAGAATCCCACTATTCTGTCCTCAGCCATGAAGATATAACTAATCCCCACTTCTTTACTTCTTTGTTCAGTTCCAACATCAGCTGCCCATGTGACACTTCTTTCTCTGACCCTGGCCTCTTGGAGCTAGGTCAGACCTCACAAGTTAAAAGGACACCATCCTTCAGATTGCCAAATAGGCAGATGCCAGCCACAAGTTTGAGAGCCCACATGACACCCTAATTTCTAACCTGCTGGCTCCTACCACTCCTTTCAGTTCAATAATTCACTGGAATGACTGGAATGAACTCATGGAAAGTGCTATACTTACGATTACAGCTTTATTATTTAAACAAACAAAAACAAAGGATGTAAACAGAGTCACATAGGGCAAGGTCGGGAGAGTTCCCAGTGCTGGGCTTCTGTATCCCAGAAGGTGTACTACCCTACCACATGCATTGATGTCTTTCACCAACCAGGAATCCCATGGAACTTGCTTGTTCAGTCCTTTATTGGGGCTTCATTGCAGAGGTATGACTGAGGCCTCATTGCAGAGGCATGATTGAGGCCTCATTGCAGAGGCATGATTCTTTGGACCATGTTTCCCTCCCTCCCTGAGGTCAGCTGATATCAGGCTACCAGGTAGTCTTTGCGGCCTGTCCAACTCCATGCTGATTTACACGAATCCTCAGATGTTGTTTAGATAAAAAAGGTACCTCAGTTACTCAGGACATTCCAAGAGTTTAGAGTTATCACTCAGGAACAAGGGCAGAGACCACATTGCTTTGGGTGAAGTTCAATTCTTTAACCCACAGTTATATAACAGTCTGGAAAAGTTCAGTGGAACAAGCTACAGACTGGTAGTCAGAAGTCTCTGGTTCCTTTTTCCTACCTATAGTCCAGAAGTTCTTAATTCTGTCAGGCACAGTATCCCATTTTTATAACAAATATTCTATAGCATCCCATTTATATACAGAAATGAAATTAATAGATATTATGACCTAACTACACAGATACCTTTCAAAAAATCTGTATTAAATGCCCTAACAGTAATATGGAGTCCTTGGATGGCACAAATGGTTAAGCATTCACCTGCTAGTTGAAAGGTTTGAACCCACCCAGAGGCACCTCAGAAGACAGGCCTGGCGATCTGCTTGCAAAAGGTCACAGCCTTGAAAACCCTATGGAGCAGGTCTATTCTGCACATATGGGGTCACCATGAGTTGGAATCAACTCCATGGTAACTGTGATGGTTAAGGTTCTATGTCAGCTTGTCTGAGCCATGATTCTCAGTAGTTTGGCAGTTATGTAATGATGTAGTTTGGCACTTATGTAATGTGACAGTTATGTAATGATGTGGTCGTCCTCCATGATGTGATCAGCCAGTCAGCTGTAAGGAGAGTTTTCTTGTGGGTGTGGCCTGCATCCCGTGTGTATATATATGGACATTCTGGCAAAGCTTGCTCGCTTACTCTGGATCCTGCATCCGGCTCATCATCATCTGATTTCTGGTTCTTGGGACTTGAGCCAGCAGCCTGCTGTACCGTCTGCTGATCTTGGGATTTGTTTTAAGTAGCTAATTATTATTATGTAATAACTTCGTCATGACTACCCTGGATGAAAACATGGATCCCACGGATATCTAAAGGACCCCAAGAAGTAAGGCCCAGTTGAGAATGACTGCTATACACTAAAATGCAGAACTTTCCAAGGCTTATGGAGATTATATGTGTCGTTAGAGCTGGATCAGAGCTTAATCAGCCTCATGAGAGTACTTGTGCAACATTGTGAAAGCTGTTGATTAGGGCTTATTTTCCTTATGCTAGTTCATTCTTAGATAGTGATCGTTCTAGGTCAGTCTTAGATCTTGATCTTTAGATTTACCTAGGCATTTTCACTATCGAAATGAATAAAGGAATAAGGTTTTCTATTATGGGATTTCAAGCTTGAACTATTGAAAGCATGTCTTCATTAACTTTCTGTATCTACAGAGCAGTCAACATTTTTAAAAGAAGATACCACTCATTGACTAGGAAATATTTTTGCCTTCTCAATAAATTCTAATTACTTCTAAAAGGTGTGACTTGTTAAAACAGTCTAAATTTTTCTCTTGTGTCTTCTACTGAGAATTATTTAGTAATGAATTTTAAGTTAGTTTTTATTAGATATAACCATAAATCAGATAAACTATAGGTATTGCAAGAAGCCCCTAGTGGTGCAGTGATTAAAGCACTCGGCTGCTAATGGAAAAGTCAGTGGATCAAACCCACCAGCTGCTCTGCAGGAGAAAGATGTGGTGGTCTGCTTCTGTAAAGATTACATCCTTAGAAAGCCTGTGGGGAGTTCTACCCTGTTCTGTAGGGACACTATGAGTCTGAATCGTTTCCATGACAATGGATATTGCTATTGCATCAAAATTGCTCAGTAATACTATGCATAATTTTTAGAGATAATTGACAAAATGGGGAGGAAATGACTGAATAAATTAAGCAGATTATATCCATATAGTGTTTTTTAAATGTCTTCTAAATGAATGCAATTGGAATATATGACTTCTGGTAAAAGATAAAATTAAATACTGAAAATCACAGATTATATATATTTTTTCAGTTATTTTGATAATTGCATTTAAAAACTTGACTTTTGAAATAAAATACTATATAGATAATTAAATACTAATTTAGAACATGCCAGGAGTTTTTAGTTTAATTCTTAAAGTTCTTTATTGTTCTGGAAAGATAATACAAATAATAGAATTATATAATAATAGCTTTGAAAGATTTTTAAAAAATGGGAATTGTTTGAAAGAGGATATAATTTTTAAACTAATATTTTTACCAGGAATTTGTGTGTTTACCATTCGTGGATCGTGTACTAACTGAACTTTTCAATTACACATTTACTAATCCAATTCCAAGTTATGTTTATAATGACTCTTAAAGGAATGCATCAAACATACAGGATGTATATAAGTTGTTGGGAGTTTGTTTCGGGTAAAACTTTAAAGATTCATGTAACTACACCTGTTAAATACTGAGCTTGAGATCCACCTTTAGAAATGTGTACTTTCAGCTCTCAAGTCTGTAGTTGCCAATGGTTTAGATTAGTAAAGTTTTAATTATAAATTGCTGGCAACATTTATATAAAAATTAATGCCAGAGGAAAGAAAACAAGGCAGACAACTTCTCATAAATTAGCGTTTTAAAACAGCCTTTCAGCAGATTTGCCTTCTTTTTCTATATCTGCTTTGCTGCCCAATAGAATAGCCACTAGCTACATGTGGCTAAATTTAAATTAATTAAAAGTAAATAAAAGTTACAAATCAGTTCCTCAGTCACACTGACCATGTTACAAGTACCTGATAGCCACATTTAAACACAGATAAAGAGTTCTCAGAACTTACTTTGTAAAAGCAAGTCTCCTGAACAAAGCATGTTAGATGAGGAAGATCTGAAGTGTTTCTTCTGAAACCTAAAACCTTTTCATGGTATCACTCGATCTTCCCGCTTTGACAGTGGCTCAAGAAAGATGTCTCTGATCACAAGATATGCAGTCTTAAATCTGAAAGACTCACTTTAGAGGTGAAAAACTAAGCTGTTAAGCAATTAATCCAAAGTCACAGATAGTAGATCTAGGTCTCCTGAACCTCATTCCTTTTGTGTTATATGAGTGTGTGTACGTAAGTGCATTAGAAAAGGAACACGTAATGTCCATGAACATACTTTGGGTAATATAAATTGTTTTCTTTAAAAACCTATTTTATTTGGGCCAATGTGAAATGAACTTTCGGTTTGTTTGTATTGAATTAATCAAAATACCTCAATTGTTAACCTCATACTTCTGGGCTTATCAACCTGACTTAATTATATTCTATTTAGCATGGTATCACACCTCCCAATTATATAGACATTTAAATTTCCCTGAAGCCATTTAATAAATGTGAATTAAACAAGTATCTGTATTTAGGGTTTTTGTTGTTGTTGTTCACTTACTGTGCTTTCTAAGATTACTTTAATTTCAGGAGTAGTACTTCTGTTTTACATATGAGAAATCTGATGCCAAAAAAAGAAGAAGAAGAAGGCTAAATATGAAGTACTAAAAGTTTATTGAGTTCCCTAGCTTTTACGTAAGAAATCTATGGCAAAGCTTACTCTACGACAGTATGTGAAACCAGTGTATCGTAAAGATGTTCTTGATCTCATGGTCTTAGGTTTCCTTGCTCTCCTTTGCCAAATTTTGACCAGAGAATGTGAAGGACAGGGTAGTAGGGATGGAGAATTTGTCTCTTAAAATTTATTTAAATTTGGCTTAGGATGAGATGGGTGTTGATTGAAGTAATAAATCATTTATTTTTTACCTAAAAAAGGTTGAGTAAAAACCTATATTAGATCTCAGAAATTTCTGACCCCTTAATCTCTTCCCAACCACCAAGTACTTTTCTCTTCTTAACCAGGATTCTTCAGGGACCAGTAATGATCTTTCCTTTTTTTTTTTTTTTCTTTCTTCTAATGCAGAAAGTACACCTATACGCACCTCCGATGTTGACTATCGACTCTTAGAGGCTTCTAAAGCTGGAGACTTGGAAACTGTGAAGGTAAGTCAGTACTGTTGATGGCTTAGGCTGCACTATTCAATGTTTGCTAATCAATTTATTAATATTTTTAAACTTATAAGTAAAATTACTCAAGTCCAAACAATAAAAGTGATGACTCAAGTAGATCTGTAGACTGGAGAGAACTTTTAGTACTGAGAATTTCCAAGTATATGCCTTATATCCTATATATATATGTATTTGAAATTATATATATTAGAGGAGATAAGAACTGTGGATTAGTTCTGCAGTCAACCAGGGTTGGTCTCATAATGAGCTAAGAGAATGCTGGTCAGTACTTTTCCATATAGAGTTGATGAGATTGTGGGCTCTTTTTTTTTTACTACCCAGACTTCCTCCTATCATGTAAAAATTGTACCACCTGAAAAGTTCTTGTTTTTGTTCTTTCTTTTATGTCTTTTATGTAAGCAGTCACTTTTCTTCTGGTTATATGAAAACTCTTTTATTTTCACTTATATTAATTGTTATTTTTGGCCACATTCATGCATATGTAAGTAGTTCAAGCCCAGGTAATAGCATGATAAACTTTAAAGCAGTGTTTCGTAATCTTTTCCCAGAAATTCTCACATTTGCCCTAGGAAAGCATTGTTATGATCCCTCAACCATTTGGAATTATTTGTATGCAGAAGCTAGATAATCTTTTCTATGTAATTTCACTTGCCAAGAAAATTTTATTAATCTTTATTTGTGGCATAGAAATAATGGTTGTAGATTTAATTATTTTCAAATATAAAATTATATTCTAATATTCAATATACTTTTTAAAAAACACATACACTTCGCAGGTATAATCATTCACTTAGGGATGAAGTTAGCAGAGAGAGATTTGGTTTTGGTTTTGGTTTGGAGGTTGGTCTTGCAGTTTTGTTTTTATTTGTTTCTTTTTTTAAGAAAGGCTATTTATAAAATTGGTATTGAGCAACATACCAGGTTACTTTTGGCCAAGTAAACTTCATCACCTCTTACTAAGCAAACTGTATTTTTGTAATTTTTAGCAGAATAATTTTATTATTCTTGATGAGGTACATTGGTTGAAAATAACAGTTGTCAAAGAGTATAACACTCAGCTCTCTGTCAGAAGTAAAAGTAAAAAGTTTTATTGAAAGAATAGAACAGTTCAAACTGGGCAACACAATGCAAGATCACAAAATGTTCTGCTGTGCAGAAGACAAGCAGGAATTTTTATACAGTAAAAGCAGGAACTTACTGAACAAAAACCTGATTGGTTGACGTTTAAAATCAGTTAAGTAATGATCATAAGAAAAATCACCAGACTTCAGAGGTTTCTGTTATTTGACCATAACAGACCAACTGACCTCTTGAGTAAATTGATTAATGATCTGTTTTCTAACATGGTCTCTTAACTTTTGCAAACATTTGCAAGACCCCTTCCTGGGACATTCTTAAACAATCTTTATTGCAATCTTCACCGTTCGTGAAAAACAGTTCCTTTCTCTTGTCTATTTTAAATCATATGTTTCTCTCTGTAAGCATTTCTGAGAACTCTGGTCATGAGTTGGTTTTCTCAAAGTTAATGATAAGCTGGGAAAGCAGAAGTCAATATTAAGGCAAAATGAAGCTTGTTTCAAAATGGAGTTTGGCCCACACTTAAGTCTACCATCCCGGTACTGCCAAGCACCTCAGGTTTAAAGTGTTCCTTCACACAGTAAACACTTTCTAAGCTCTGTTGCTTAGAAATTTTATTTTTATTTCATTATGCAAACACTCCCACACTCTCTTCCATCGTATAACAGCATCCAAATTATTTAAAGAAGAATAGTAAATTTCCATTGTAATATACAGTGGAGAGAAATTTTAAAGTTCTCTGCCATCTAAAATTATGTAGTATTTTTTTTCTTAAAAATACTTTTATCATTTGCAATTTACCCTACTAAAAGAAAATTCTTGAATACAAAAGTGGTTAGAATTACTTTTCTGTATCACAGGATGATCTGCCCATTATAATTAAATTGATAGTTTTTAATTCTCTATTTTGTATGTAATAGGCAAATAAATATAGTTTTCAGGTTCCCTAAACAATTCATTCACAATGAAGGCCAAATATATTTTTAATCAATGGAATGGATGTGGAAAAGAAAACAAAACAGCAGAAATTAAGTGAGAATTAGGCTTGGTAAATCTCTTTCCCTAGAGGCTTTAGAAAAAGTGTTGTTGTGTTGTTGTTACGTGCCATCGAGTCGGTTCTGACTTTTAGTAACGGAATGAAACACTGCCCCGTCCTGTGCCATCCTCACAATCATTGCCATGCTTGAGCCCATTGTTACAACCACTGCGTCAGTCCATCTCGTTGAGGGTCTTCCTCTTTGTCACTGACCCTTTACCAAGCATGATGTCCTTCTCCAGGGACCGGCCCCTCCTGATATCATGTCCAAAGTATGTGAGATGAAGTCTCGCCATCCTTGCCTCTAAGGAGCTTTCTGGCTGTACTTCTTCCAAGACAGATTTGTTCGTTCTTTTGGCAGTGCGTGGTGTCTTCAATATATTTTGCCAACACCATAATTTAAAGGTGTCAATTCTTCTTCGATCTTCCATATTAGAAGAGAAGGCTATTTGCTGAGTAAAGTATTTGAAATTATGAAAAGTTGGTAGGAAGAATGTGAAATTGCATTAGAATTAAAAAAAATTGAAATACAATAGAAAATTAAAGATTTCCAAATATTAAAAAGAAAATATTTAATAATCAAGCTAAGCTTCTATTTTTGTAACCTGGCAAATATGAGTTGTATTTCATTTCCTACCTCATCCCTATTTTTCTAATATTATCTGTAAAAATAAATAATAACATTAATTTAGAATTTAAGCATCAGGAAGCAGCTTCTCTCATGTGAGACCCCCAAGGAAGGTAATTGCTACTAGTTGTTGCAGCCTTTTCTTTTTAGTTTACATACCAATTTATTTGTTTTTCTTTTATTACACTGTTTATTTTATTACTTATATATTAACATAGCCTCAGACTCATTGATACTTTTCGGTATAGAGTTGACGAGATTGTGGGCTCCTCCTTACTGCCTGCACTTCCTTCCTCTTATCATGTACAAATTGTACCACCTGAAAAAATCCTTGTTTTTATCCTACCAGAAAGAAGGTCCTACTGTGTACCTCAGTAAAAGCAGCCGTCTCCCCAGTTCTTGGTTTTTACTTAGTACTAGCTCATTACAGTGGCAGGAGCTGCAGCAAGTTTGGAGAATGCCTGCGAAGCTCTTGCCATCATACTTGTAGCCTAGAAAATACCACTGTTTCCTCTGCTTCATTTGCTTTTTTAAAATTTTCATTACTTTTCTTCTCACCACTTCCCTAAAATGGGTCACTTACCTGTTAGCCTCAGTTTATTTTCTGTAAACTAAGGATAATGATCAACTTCATAGATAGATAATTTATGCACTGAAAGAATATGAAGTTTTTTTATAAACTGTAAAGTGTAAATTATTCAAATGTTATTGTTGTATAATCCACCTGTCACCACTATTGATGCACCCGATTGTTCTTTGCCTTCCTTTCTGCCACTTCGTATGCAAACATAATTGAGCTTATCATTTTGATCGTGCTGAAATGGTAGCAGTCAAAGGGAGAGAAGGAAGCAGAGAAGATGTTTGAAGGATGTAGCCAAAAAAAATGAAAGTAAATGCCAAAAACTAGAGTATGATTAGAACCAGTTTGATTTGTAGTGTTAGACAAACTTCCTCCAGCAAATCAAGCACCGTTGTTGACTGCTTTGCTGCAGTGGATCCAAGGGCCAAATGGGTGGTCCAAGCAGAACTAAAATAATTTTCCCAGAGCCTTCCTGCTTGCTTGATCCACATGAGCAGAGACAAGAACTGTGGGTTAGTTCTGCAGTCAACCAGGGTTGGTCTCATTTGAGCAAAGGATGGCTAGGAGAACGCTAGTTAGCACAAGCAGGCATTCTGTGACAAGCAGTCTCAGCGTGGAAAGACTGATAGAAATGGAAAAGCAAAGCATCATTTACCTTGAAAATGCGTGCTTTATTGTGGATTTTTCTATTCAGTTAGGATTTTGGCTAGGAAGTATTAAAAAAGATTGAGTTGCTCTGTAAACAGTAAAAATATTTGTAGTCACTGTTAAGCCAAGCATAGTGCTGATTTTTACACATCATTTGTATTAGCTAATCTTTGCAAATAAATATTCATTAGAACATTACAGTTTATCCAAGATACTGTCGTATTTTAGAGCAAAATCTGTGAATAAATATTAATTTTTTGTGTGTATGTGTGTGTCTGTGCCTTAAAAGCAACTTTGCAGCCCTCAAAATGTGAATTGCAGAGATTTAGAGGGCCGGCATTCTACACCCTTACACTTTGCGGCTGGCTATAATCGTGTGTCTGTTGTGGAATACCTTCTACACCATGGTGCCGATGTCCATGCCAAAGACAAAGGGTATGTGTCAAAATTTAGCTGTTTGGGTTTATTTTCTTCATACTCTTAAAAATTCCTTTTTAAATATTTTTATATCTTTATCCTCATTAAAAAAGTAATGCATTTAAAAAAAAAAAAAAAACTTAAAGCATTGCAACAATATAGAAAGTGAAAATTACCTAACAGCCCACTCCCTAGAGATTACTACATTAAAATTTTGTACATAATCCTCCAGATTTTGTTAAATACGTATAACAGTGTACATGCTGTTGTGATGATGGTAGTGATTTTCCACACAAATGATGATGCCATTTGTACAGTCTGTTTTGCAATTTGCTTTTTTAACCCTCCAAAAAAAAAAACGAAAGCAAACCTGTTGCCCTTGTCTGGCCTTCGGTCAGTAGCGTGCAATGTGTCAAATCTATGCCCTTTATATTACCAGGGTAAAAATATTTAAATAATAAATCCTTATTTGGAAATGAACGACTATATATTAAAGACCAGAGGGAAATTATTTCTAAGTGGTGTTCAGTATAGTTGATGCCATAGAAGAATTGTATTATTTTTATTATAGGAATCATTTTAACTTAAAGTGTTGTTATATGACTTTAAAATAATTTTCTTTTGCTTAGCGGCTTGGTACCCCTTCATAATGCCTGTTCATACGGACACTATGAGGTAGCTGAGCTTTTAGTTAGGCATGGCGCATCTGTCAATGTGGCAGACTTATGGAAATTTACTCCTCTACATGAAGCAGCAGCTAAAGGAAAATATGAAATCTGCAAGCTCCTTTTAAAAGTATGTAATTTTTTAAAATATAAAGTACTTGTATTTATTTTTGGTTATTACTTTAAGTCAAATCAAAATACCTTTTATTCTATTAAGTACTGTAAGTGTTGTAGAGACTGCTTCCATTTTCTGTGTTGGGGGATGTTTAAGTGTGATATCATGATACTTGCACAGCTTTGAGTAGTGCCTGAAGTGCCTGTTTGAACTGAATTAAGTTCAGCTCATCAAACTTCATCAAGGTAGGTTTTGGAAAGAATTGAATTAGTCTGCATTGCTTATCTAATACAGTATTAATATCAGAAAAAAATTGTACAGGAGAGAAGGAAGTTTTTTATTCAAGTTTGATTTTTCCTAATGGCTCTTTTATTATTTTTAGTTTACCAGTTAATTCCTCATAATTAAGCATTATTTAATCATATACCATATTTTATGCAAATAATGCACACCTTCTATGTATTTTGTAAACTCACAATGCTATTTTTTTTTTTTTACAGCAACATGTAAAAAAAATTGGCATAGCTGTACTTAGGAAAATACCTCGAGGGGAAGGGCACAGTTAGAAAACAAGTGTAGAAGGTGCACGTTATTTGTGTAAAAATACAGTGTATCTTACAGGAACTTATTTTAATATCAGATTTTTATTAAAATGTAAGGTGTTGTTTCTATAAACAAAGTTCTATAAATTCTTGGTATATACATGAAATAGTAAAAACTAGTAGTTATATGTAACTTGTTTAATACTTTTGGGTTCTTTTTAAGTTAGCGGAAGTGAAAAATGGCCAGACATGTGTTTATGTAGTTTTCTCTTTTTTTTTTTAACTGAAGAAAAAATTTTTCCAGTTAAATATGAGTAAAATTTTTCTCCTACCACATTTACAGTATCAAATACGTTCTGTGAGTCTTAAGAGTAACACCATATTTGACGTTCATTTTTATTATCACTGGTTAATAAGAAATAAGTTCCAGGTCATTGATTTATTCCCAATATCCACAGTGGGCCAATAGCATTCTGTGTCAGGCCCATAATAAAAATTTTTGACTTGTATTTATTTTATTTCATAAGTATAGGTCATTAAACTTTTTAAATCAAGTTCATTATTAATACATTTGAACCTGATTTTCTGATAGATGTTAAGACTTAAAATGAAAAGTCTGCCAAGCGTTTTTCTCACTGATTGCATTTAGAATTAAGTGCTTTTCTCTCTTCTCTTTCATGATATCCCTGAATATCTTTACGTAATTCAAATCTGATCATATTAACATAGAGGCCATTCTCACAAGGAAGAAAGGTTTCCAGATGCAGCTTGCAGTATATTATGTATAAAGTAAAAGGCAGTCAGTGCCCCCCCCACTTTTCCGTCACCATTGATCCTGGGGCTTAGGGCTTTGGTTGAGCAGTAGTTAGAAAGCTTACCCAGTATATTTCTAAGTAGGGAATTCATGAATAGGAATTGGCAAAATAAACCGGGATATTGCCTTTGTTTTCCAAAATCTTGTAGAATAGATGTCTTTCTTTGGATGAGCAAAGGTGGATTAGATAAAAACAAAACAAAGCAAAACAAAAACCCCATAAAGCTTAAGAAATATGATACAGAAAACACAAACCCCATTTGATTTTTCTTCCTGAAGCATGGAGCAGATCCAACCAAAAAGAACAGAGATGGAAATACACCTCTGGATTTGGTGAAAGAAGGAGACACAGATATTCAGGACTTGCTCAGAGGGGATGCTGCCTTGCTGGATGCTGCCAAGAAAGGCTGCCTGGCAAGAGTGCAGAAGCTCTGTTCTCCCGAGAACATCAACTGCAGAGACACCCAGGGCAGGAACTCCACCCCTCTGCACCTGGCAGGTAAGCACCACAGGACTTCCAGGTATCGCCTCCTTTCCTGGACACCTAATACACCGTACCAAAAGTTGAAAGGAAGGCTGAGCATAAAGGGTACTACTTAGTAAAATGCTTTTGACATAATTTTATGTAATTTCTCATGTAAAGGCTCTTACTTATGTGATGATAATACTAGTTTTTGAAGCAAAAAGTATTAAAACCTTAAAACATTCTGGTCCTTATGTATATATATATATATATATAACACATTTGTGGTGTTCTCTCTCTCTCTCTTTTTTCTCTCTTTAAGCTGACATTTTTGCCTTTTTTTCATTCTAATAGCTGGCTACAATAACCTAGAAGTAGCTGAGTATCTTCTGGAGCACGGAGCGGATGTTAATGCCCAAGACAAAGGCGGTTTAATTCCTCTTCACAATGCAGCATCCTATGGGGTGAGCATGCTAACATTAGAGAAAACCTCAATGACATGTATTCCCTTGTTAAGCATACACTACACGGGAAGTAAGTAGCTGTCTAGCCAACAGCAGAATTTGGCATAATTTTAATCTTTTATTCAGTGTTTTGTCTTGCCTTCCCAGTTAAACTTAAATATCTTTTGCCCAAGGATCATACTTTTTATAGCTTTTTAGTCTCTTCACAGTATCTAGCACAATAATAGGTATGTAATTGGTGCTCAGTAATATTTCTTGACAGAATAAATTTTAATGCTACCTCAGGTAGATTTTAGAAACTATAATAGCTAGGAGGTTCCTATACCTGTTGCCCTCGAGTCAATTCCAACTCATAGTGACCCTATAGGACAGAGTAGAACTGCCCCATAGAGTTTCTAAGGATCAGCTAGTAGATTCAAACTGCCAACCTTTTGGTTAGCAGCCGAACTCTTAACTACTCTGCTGCAGGGCTCTGGAGGTTCCTATATAGTCATGGAAATTATGGTTACTTATATTTATCATCAACATCTAAAAAATGTTCAAGTAAGCTATTGATATATGTGGTTTTAAAGACACTGAGTGACTAGCTAAAACCCCACAGTGGAAGTCCAGAGTCATTCTTTCACAGCAGTATAATGTCAGTCATCTGCTCTAAGAGGAAGAAGAGTGTATTACGATGCCTTGATACCATTTGTTGGCACTTACTTCCTGGAAGTAATCAAGGCCCACTTTAGACCTGATGAATCACTGCAGTAGAAATAAAATACACGCGCACCTGCTTGTCTGTTCATCCACTTAATCACTATTTGACTGTAAAAACCCTCAGATGCCAGATTGTACATACCAGGTGTTCTCACAGTCGGAATCACTATTGATGAAGATAGTTTCTAGATTTGGAAAAAACTGACAAACTGTAAAGAAAAATGAAACTACCCACCTTCATGTCCTAATTCCCTATTTATTCCTACTACCTTCTCCCTTGCTCTTTATAGTGAGAATATCCTCATCTTCTCAGGCCCCCTGTGCAAAGATGAGGATTTCAGGGGGAGGACAAATTTTATATAAGGAAAACAGATAATCCACTTGTGAGTTGGACAGACAGAAAAGTATACTTCCAAGTGTGATATAAATTAATTGAAAATCATCAGATTTAATAAATATACTATATTTTCAGGCAAATAACGCATGCCTGTACGTTTGTTTGCCAACCGCACCCTCCCCCCACAAGGCATTTTCATAAGCGCGCTATGCCAATTTTTTTTTACAAGTTGCTGTAAAAAGAATTACAGTAGCGCACTTATGAAAATAACTTGCAGGGGGAGGACGTGGTTGGCAAACAAATGTAGAAGGCGCACGTTATTTGCTTAAAAATACAGTAATATTAATAATGGAATTCTTTCAGAACTCCAGTTTCTTATCTTCCCAAAGATGAATTAATCTTTTATTAGAATTGTCCTAATTTTAACCTTCCTTCCCATAAGATTCTCAATTTCAGTGTACAACAGATATTTCTGCTGAAATAAGATCTGGCATCCTAAGAATTTGCTTAAGTATTTACTGCTAACATACTACATATCCATTTATGTATAATCCTTTTACCTTTAAGTTATAACTATACATGTATATCACTTGGAGGATTAATTTTCAGCACTTCTTACCATGATCTTTCTCTCCATATTATATTCCACACATTCCTTTTGCTAAGCTTCAGTTGAGTTTACAAAGCTGATGGCATCAGTGGAATTTAAATCAGAGTCTTTTAACTTCTGCATAAATCTACTAATGAGTAAAGATATGTGTCAGCAAGAGAATTACAGTTCTTGACTTGATCTAATAAAGCCTATGTTGTACTGTCCACTGTATATACTACACGGATTTGTGTGTTTTTAAATATATCCCGTATGTTGTGGATGTAGGAAAGTTCTAGGCCATCAGCCTTTTCCTTTCACAATCTTTACAGTTGTCAGAAAGGATAAATAAAGTAAAACTTAATTTGTAAAATAAGTATTTTACTTTCTCATCTCAACTCTTCTCCTGTTCTGTCATTTGGTGACCAGTGTGCGGCGAACAGAGTTTTCAGTGGTTCTCTTTTGTGGCTAAATAGTAATGTAGTGTGCAGGCCAACCTTGTCTTATTCCTTGTGCCCTTCAAGCTATCTTACCATTAACTGAATAGGTGATGTAATCCAACCACTGTCCTGACCAGAGAGCCAATGTTTCGTTTCTGTACATTTATTTCACCATTATTGGTAACCCCTGCTCTGACTCCAGGTGACAAAAATCGTGAACATTTCTTTCATCATCTCTTTTTATGTTATCCTGTTTATTATCAAATCCCCACTGCTTAGCTCTTTGAAACTGAAAGGAAACTTACTGAGGTGAGAATGAACAGGCTGTTAGAGGGCATCTGATGGAGATTTTGATCAGGCTGGTTCATGCCATCCTTCTACTGAAGAATGCAGATGAGCTAAGTAATGTGTTTGTCGCAGGTACTGTTACCTCATTGTGTGGGTGGATTATTTAAGTCACTCTAATAATCCTTCATGTAGTAAACTTATAAATTAAAAAATCAAATACCTGTGAGTTAATTACTATGTACTGTTATTTACTAAAACCTTTACTTTGGTGGTATCTTGACCTTTTTTTCTGTTTCCATGTTTTTCACATATGCAACCCACTGCCCTCAATAATAGCTCTCATGACACACAGTGATTCTCAGCTGGCAGTAGGTAAGATTATCCTCCCCACCGAGAATCTCTGCTCCACAGAATAATTTTCTGTAATGTAATTTGTAAAACAGAATCTATTATCAGTTACTGTATCAAATCATATTTGTCTCAGTCTCAATTAATAGACTTAACCACATATATGTTAACTGCAATACAAACATTTTAAAAGCTACTTTCACTTTCTTTTTAACTAAAAGATTGTTATTGCCATTGTTGTTAGGTGCTGTTGAGTTGATTCCAGCTCATAGTGACCCTGTGTACAACAGAACGAAACACTGCCCAATCCTGCTCCATACTCACAATTGTTGTGAGGTTTGAGCCCATTGTTACAGCCACTGTGTATAGACATCTCATTTAAGGTCTTTCTTTTTTTTCACTGGCTCTCTGCTTTACCAAGCATGATGTCCTTCTCCAGGGACTGGTCCCTCCTAATAACATGTCCAAAGTACATGAGACATAGTCTCACCATCCTTGCTTCTAAGGAGTATTCTGGCTGTACTTCTTCCAAGACAGATTTGTTCGTTCTTTTCGCAGTCCATGGTATGCTCAGTATTCTTCACCAACACCATAATTCAAAGGTGTCAATTCTTCTTCGGTCTTCTTTATCCATTGTCCAGCTTTCACATGAATATGAGGCAATTGATAATATCATGGATTGGGTCAGGCACACCTTAATCCTCAAAGTGACATCTTTGCTTTTTTAACACTTGAAAGAGTTCTTTTGCCAGTGCATATGTCGTTTGATCTCTTGACAGCTGCTTCCATGGACATTGATCATGGATCCAAGTAAAATGAAATCTTTGACAGCTTCAATCTTTTCTTCGTTTATCATGATGTTGCTTATTGGTCCAGTTGTGAGGATTTTTGTTTTCTTTACGTTGAGATGTAATCCATACTGAAGGCTGTAGTCTTTGATTTTCATCAGTAAGTGCTCCAAGTCCTCTTCACTTTCAGCAAGCAGGCTTATGTTATCTGCATATCACAGGTTATAATGAGTCAGCCTCCAATCCTAATGCTATGTTCTTCATATAGTCCAGCTTCTCGGATTATTTGCTCAGCATACAGATTGAATAAGTATGGTGAAAGGATGCAACCCTGACATACAGCGTTCCTGATTTAAAACCACCCAGTATCCCCTTGTTCTGTTTGAACAACTGTCTCTTGGTCTATGTACAGGTTCCATGTGAGCACAATGAAGTGTTCTGGAATTCCAATTGTTTCCAGTGTTATCCATAATTTGTTGTGGTCCACACAGTCAAATGCCTTTGCATAGTCATTAAAACACAGGTAAACATCTTTCTGATATTCTTTAATGTCAGCCAAGATCCACCTGACATTAGCGATGATATTCCTCGTTCCATGTCCTCTTCTGAATCTGGCTTGAATTGGCAGTTCCCTGTTGATATACTGCTACAATCATTTTTAATTATCTTCAGCAAAATTTTACCTGTGTGTGATATTAATGATATTGTTCAATAATTTCCACATTCTTTTGGATCACCTTTCTTTGGAATGGACACAAATATGAACATCTTCCAGTTGGTTGGCCAGGTAGCTGTCTTTGAAATTTCTTGTCATAGGTGCGTGAGCACTTCCAGTGTTGCATTTGTTTGTTGAAACATCTTAATTGGCATTCCATCAATTCCTGGAGCCTTATTTTTCACCAGTGCCTTCAATGCAGCTTGGACTTCCTCCTTCAGTACCATTGGTTCTTGATCATCTGTTATCTCTTGAACAGAGATATATGGATAGAGAAACAAGTGGTTAGGTGACTTGATTTTATTTGACTGGTTAATAATTATTGACCTGTATAACTTAGCATTTTTAAGCTCCTGGTTCACATATTTATTTAGGGAAACTATGAGGAAAGATAATACTTAGGGAGCTTGGGATGAATTAATGCAGCAACATTGATCAAGTCTTTTTGGTACAGTGACTGTGTATTCCTTCCATCTTCTTTTGATACTTCCTACATCATTCAATATTTTGCCTATAAAATCCTTCAGTATTCCAGTTCAAGGCTTGAATTTTTTCTTCAGTTCTTTTAGCTTGAGAAATGTCAAGCTGTTCTTCCCATTTGGTTTTCTAACTCCACATCTTTGCACATTTCATTGTAATACTTTGTCTTTTCGAACCACCCTTTGAAGTCTTCTGTTCGTCTGTTTTACATCATTTCTTCACCATTTGCTTTTGGTACTCTGCATTCAAGAGCAAGTTTCAGAGTCTCTTCTGACATCCATTTTGGTCTTTTCTTTCCTATCTTTTTAATGATCTTTTGCTTTCTTCATGTATGATGTCCTTTATGTTATCCCACAACACATCTGGTCTTTGGTCATTGGTGTTCAGTGCATCAAATCTATTCTTAAGATGGTTTCTAAATTCACGTGGGGTATACTCAAGGTCTTAGTTTGACTCTCGTGGACTTGTTTTAATTTTCTTTAGCTTCAACTTGCATATGAGCAATTGACGGTCTGTTCCACAGTCAGCCGCTGGCCTTGTTCTGATGATAATACTGAGGTTCTCCATCGCCTTTCCACAGATGTAGTCAATTTGATTTCTATGTACTTCATCTGATGAGGTCCATGTGTATAGTTGCTGTTTATGTTGTTGAAAAAACGTATTTCCAGCAAATAGGTCATTGGTCTTGCAAAATTCTATCATGTGATCTCTGGTGTAATTTCTGTCACTGAGGCCATATTTTCCAGCTATTAATCCTTCTTCTTTGTTTCCACCTTTCTGATTCCAATCACCAGTAATTATCAGTGCATCTTGATTGCTTGTTTGATCAATTTCAGACTGCAGAAGTTCCTAAAAATCTTCAATTTCTCCATCTTTGGCCCTAGTGGTTAGTGCATAAATTTGAATAAAAGTCACATTAACTAGTCTTCCTTCTAGCCACATAGGTATTTTTGTATCACTGACAGCGTTGTACTTCAGTATAGATTTTGAAATGTTCTTTTAGACAATGAATGCAGTGCTATTCCTCTTAAATTTGTCATTCCCGGCATAGTACACTGTATGATTATCTGATTCAAAATGGCCAATACTAGTCCATTTCAGCTCAGTAATGCCTAAGATATCAGTTTTTATGCATTCCCTTTCATTTGTGACAACTTCCAGTTTTCCTAGATTCATACTTCGTACATTCCGTGTTCCAGTTATTAATTGATATTTGCAGCTGTTTCTTCTCATTTTGAGTCATGCCACATCAACAAATGAAGGTTCCGAAAGCTTGACTCCATCCACGTCATTAAGGTCAAGTCTACTTCGAGTAAGCAGCTCTTCCCCAGTCATGTTTTGAGTGCCTTCCAACCTGACGGGCTCATCTTCTGGCACTATATCAGACAATATTCCACTGCTGTTCATTAGGTTTTCACTGGCCAGTTTTTCAGAATCAGGTCACCAGGTCCTTCTTTCTAGTCTTTCTTAGTCTGGAAGCTCCACTGTAACTTGTCCACCAGGGATGACCCAGCTGGTATTTGAAATACTCGTGTCATAGCTTCCTGCATCGCAGCAACGCACAAGCCACCACAGTACAACAGACTGGCAGGTAAACGGTGGAAGACACAGGTAGAGGGATGAATCATCTTTTTGTCGAAGAAACTTCTGAAGATGATGAGAATACAGATACAGAGAGTGTGAAATGTTAAGTGTACATGATAGAGTTTTTTCAGATGATCTCATTCTTAACAGTTTGCATCCTTTTGTTTTCCTCAGCATGTGGACATAGCAGCATTATTGATAAAATACAACACATGTGTAAATGCAACAGATAAGTGGGCATTTACTCCTCTTCATGAAGCAGCCCAAAAAGGAAGGACACAGCTGTGTGCCCTACTCCTAGCACATGGTGCAGATCCAACTATGAAGAACCAGGAAGGTCAGACACCTTTAGATCTGGCAACAGTAAGTCTTCATTTCAGAATATTCAGTGTTATTATATTCATCGTGCTTTCAAAGAACACATTAAATTTTAGGAATAAGCAGATTTATCTTTCGTAGTACTTATTTCACTTAGAATAAGAACAAATTTCCTTCTGAAAAATATTTTAAGTTCACACTTATGTATGATAAAATATAATTTAAAACTCTAATAGGTTAACTTCATTTTTTTGGCCATACTTCGTTAAACCATGAATCACAGAAGGACACATTTCTGGAGTGTATCCTCAAAGAGGAGCCCTGGTGGCGCAGTGGTTACAGCTCGGCTGCTAACCAAGATGTCAGCAGTTTGAATCCACCGATCACTCCTTGGAAACCCTGTTGGACAGTTCTACTCTGTCCGACAGGGTCGCTATGAGTTGAAATCAACTCGATGGTGATGGACTTACAGGTTTTGGTTTTCATTTTGATCTACCTCTATCCCTTTTAGTCCAAACTGCTGTAACTCCTTCATAAAATCTGTGGGTTTCTCATGTGTCAAGTTATACAGTATTCCATCAAACAAAGCCATGACCACAAACCTCTTTGAGATAGATCCCTCTCTATTTTGGATTGCAAGTTCGGTGCTGTGGGACAGTGCCCTTAGGATTCTCAAAAACTCTCTCTTCTAGCTGAGATGGTTCACAAGGCATCACCTTAAAGATCTTGGTTAAGATTTTCAGAGGTCTTAACAAGAGGTAAAATATCTATGCCTTTGATTTGATTTTTGCTATGAGGCTATGTTTTATTGGCAGTGCCCTGAATTGGATCTTTGTACTGAGGCTGTTGCTTATTTTGAGAAACTTTTGATGGTGGAGAGGCTGGGAAGGCAGAATAATTCTACTTTCTAAACTAGTAAGCCCTAGGTGAGAATATGTTTTCAAAGGGAACTAAACAATCGCTCTCTTGGTCCATCTCTCTCACCCTGTGTGCTATTACGGGCAAAGGAGACAAGCCAGTTGGCATGTTCCGCATTCTTCCTGAAAATCTCTTGCCAAATCTGTTAAGTTTATGAAGTACATTTTCTGTTTTCCTAGCTATCACAGGCGACAGTGTTGCCAAACGTTCTACTATACCACAGAGTTTCCCTTCCCCTAGCTTTCTGCAGCAATTGCCTGACTCTCTTCCCATCTCCACTAACAGTCACCATGCCACCCAAATCACCCACGCTAGCCCATGCTTCTTTACAGCATGGTGGAGGCTTCTAGGAGAGAAAGTGGAAGCTTCCAGTCCTCGGGTCTCTTACTACCTGGTCAGAAGCCTCAGAACATCACTTCCTGTTCACTCTGTTGGTCAAAGCAACTTGGGGGCAACCCAGATGCAAGGCAGGGCAAATAGATGTCGCCTCCTGATGCGAGGAGAGGTGTGCATATACGGAGACTGAGGAATTGGCCAGCTGCTTCCACGTACTTTGACAGCAACTGTTCCCAATACTTATAAACCGTAAAGTTAGTGAATACACTAGCTAAATGAAGGTGCTATACCTTTAAAAATGTCACCAGATTTTAATTGTACATTGAATTAGTAAATGTGCACTAAATAACTGAACAAAATTTATTATAGCTGTTTAAGCATGAACAAAGTGTAATGAATATGGAAACCCTTGCTAAAGAAGAGAGTGAGAATCAACACTCTGAAATGTGTTTTTTGTTTTTTTTTAATGAATGATAAAATATAAAAAATTATATAGTTTCTGCAGTTCTACCTGCTAAAACTACTGAGACTCTTCGGAGGTGTGGATTGAAAAAGGAAAGGGAAAATCAGTAGCGAATAATGAGGCACTCATTAAAGAAAACGTTCACAAAGCATTTATTTGGTCCTTAGTGAAAAACTTAACTTTTTGAAAGTGTGATGTTTGTGTGTGTATGTGTTTTGTTTTTGTTTTTTTTAGGCTGACGATATCAGAGCTTTGCTGATAGACGCCATGCCCCCAGAGGCCTTGCCTACTTGTTTCAAACCTCAGGCTACGGTAGTGAGTGCCTCTCTCATCTCCCCGGCATCCACGCCCTCCTGCCTCTCTGCCGCCAGCAGCATAGATAACCTGACTGGTCCTTTAGCCGAACTGGCGGTAGGAGGCGCATCCAACACGGGGGATGGCGCAGCCGGTGCAGAAAGGAAGGAGGGAGAAGGTGAGTCCATCCTGTGAAAATCTATTTATTTGTTTGTTTTAATGAAACATTCACTTTTTTCTATCAGTAATTATTGAGTACTTCACTTAAAAACATCCTGTCTGTAAGTAAATTTTCCTGTACGCAACATTTTATAAGAAATACTTCATCATAAATGGCTGCCAAGTTCCTTGTCATCTGCATTGTTCTCATTTGTGTATGTCCCAGTACATCCTTTTTTAACCCTAGTATCTTATTGAACTCTCGAGTGAGTCTTATTACTGAAATTATATCAGAAAAAAACTGAGGGGTCATTTAAGGAATAAAAACTAAAATAATAGCTGGTATATTTGTTTTTTTAATGTAACTGTTAAATATTTTTTTAAAAGCATTAGATTATGCTGTATAATATTAGAATTAAAGTAAGTACTGATTGGATAAAGCATTCTGCTTTTACTTCTCAGCCAAATTCAGATTTAACTTGAAGTGTTTGGGTTAAATTTATTCTGGATGATTTTACGCTATGTAAAATAATCTACATAGTCAAGGGTGTCAGAGCCATGCCTTTAAATAGATACTGGAACTATCTTTAGATCAATACAGTTCTTCCTGAGAAACTTAAATGTATTTCTGTTTTAGTTGTGGGTCTTGACATGAATATCAGCCAATTCCTAAAAAGCCTTGGCCTTGAACACCTTCGGGATATCTTTGAAACAGAACAGGTAAACTCTCATAAGTGTATATTTTTGAGTCTTTAAAATTAAATATTATGATTTATTAATTGCCATTCATTATTTTTTGCTTCTTAACAGCTATTTTGAAACCCACCACAAATTTCTAAGTAAGTCAGGGGCCCAGTATTTTATGTTTCTTCCCAAAATTGTCTGGCAGATAGAGATCTTTAATTATTGTTCTGTCTTTAAAAAGGGTCTGATTCTATAGGTTTTATACATCTGAAAACTTAAGCCATAAAACCATCTTGTTTTGGTTATTTAGTTTCCAGAAAGTGTTGGCATTTATTTATCTCATTTCATTACTTAAAATCAATGAGAAATTTTTATATTAACTATTTTGCAAAGTTTTCATGAAGAGATTTTCTATTATATTTGAAAGCAAAGTAATACTTAGAAAAGGTACCTTTTAAAAATTGCCCCTTTATTGTTTCTGTTGTAGTCTAAAATAGTGTTGAACCAGTAATTGACCATACACTCAAATACGCCCATCCTATTTTCACATACGTCTTAAATGTCTATGAAGGTCTGAGTATGGCCATCCATAGGACATTTTAAAATGAGGATCCTCTGTCATTCTGTTTTTATATAGGATAGTAAGTTTTCAACTTAAGATTGTATAGATTTATTACCATACTCAGCATTAAATATCGAATGATAATAAGTTCCTGGGTTTAGGGAGAAAATAATTAGAA
>NW_004444045.1:339049-351206 GCF_000243295.1 Trichechus manatus latirostris
TCGCAGTTCTGGAGGCCAGAAGTCTTATTAAATCAAGGTGTTGACAGGGCCACTCGCTAGAGAGGCCCTCGTGTAGGGCGTGCTGCTCTGTCTATGTCTCTTCTACCTTCTGGTGGTTGCACCTTCCTTAGCTGTGGCCACGTCACTTTAATTTCTGATTGCATCTTCATATGGCCTTCTCTTCTGTGCCTGACGTTTCCGTGCCCGACTTCCCTCTGGGTCTCTGGTAAGGAAAGACATTTGCATTGGACTTAAGGCCCACCCAGGTAATCCAGGATGATCTCCTCATCTCAAGATCCTCAACTTAATTCCATCTGCAAAGACCATTTTTCCAAGGAAGATAACCTTCACAGGTTATGGGGATTAGGATGTGGACATATCTTTTTGGAGGCCAACATTCAGCACTGTAACATAATATAGCCCTTCATATATTTTAAGACCTATTCAGCTTATTATGGATTTACCCTTTCAACCACCCACGCATCCCTACAAAACTTCCCTATTTTGGAATAAATATACCTACTTTCTTCAATCATTCTTTATATGGCATAGCATTTAAATTCTTTACTTGACCTGTTTGTCCCCTTCTGGCTTCTTTGTGGGTGTATAGTCTATCTGGAGTTAATTAAAAACCCTGGGTCTTTTTCATTGATTGTATTGTTAAGATTTTATTCTGACTTTTCCGTATTTTTTTTCTACGTTAATGAATTTCTTTATGTTGTATATTTTAGTTCATCTTTAATGCTTATAATGGTAAAAAGGGTTGAGTAGAAATAGCACTGGACTAAAAGTAGACAATTCTAATTATTTTCTCCCTATTACTAGCTGTATAACTTTGGGTAAGACATTTAGCCTATCACTTCTCTTACCTATAAAATATAGTAATTCCTGCAAATGTCCAGATCGAGTTAAAATTCCCAGTCACTGAGTCCAAGCTCATTCACGTTGTTGGCATGTATGACGTGTATTAGTTATCTATTGCTGTGTAACAGTTTACCACAAATGTAGCACTTAAAGCAACACACATTTTATCATCTTACATACAGTTTTGTGGTTCAGGAGTCTGGGCACAGCTTAGTTGTTTCCTCCGCTTCAGGGTCTCTCACAAGGCTACATTCAAGGTGTCAGCCAGGGCTGGTGTCCCATCTGAAGACTCAGTTGAGGAAGGATCTGCTTCTAAACTCACACAGTTGCTGTCAGGATTCAGTTTGTGGCCTGTTGGACTAAAGGCCTTAGTTCTTGCCATTTGGGCCTCTCCAGCATGGCAACTTGCTTTATCAAAGCCAGCAAGGGAGATAGAGTAATTTACTCATCAGTATCCCATCACCTTTGCTGTATTCTCTTGATGAGAAGCAAGTTGCTGGGCCAGCCCACGCTCAAAGGGAAGAGATTACACAAGTGCATAAATATCAAGAGGTGGGTATCACTGAGTCTGCTTGCCACGCATGGCAACTGGCTTCCTTCGGAGTGAGCAGTTTAAGAGGGAATGAGCATGGAAGATGGAAGCCACAATCTTTTTTTTTATCGTCTGATGTAAGAAGTCATATCCCATCACTTCTGGAGTCAGTAAGTCTAGCCAACACTCAAGGGCAAGGGGATTACATAGACATGAATACCAGGAGGGTGGGGGTCATTGGGAGCCATCTTAGAGGCTGCTTTCCACAACAGGTGTGAGACCTACTCTAACCCTTGCTTTCTAAACTAAATGACTTGGTAACAATCTATGTGGGGTTTTACCTTGGTTTGGTTCAGTTGTTTTTTGTTTTGTTTTATTTTTTGCACTTATTTTATGGTGGGCACTATATAATGAACAAAAGTCTCAGTCTGTTACTTCTCTAGAATATTGTAGAGAATCCTGTGTTTTGCCAGCCTGGTTTCTGCTTCCTCTATATACGGACTTCTGATACACTATATGTACCATCAGTTCAGAAAAGCTTGAAGATTAGTTGAGTTAATACAACATAGATGTGAAATCCTGTTCTTAAATTAATCTTATCTGTACTGAAGCTTAGAATATTTAGAAGAAAAAAAATAGGACAGCAATAATGTAGTATACCCTGTACATAGCTTCCAAATGACATTTAAATTATTTTTAGCTAAATATGTAAAGGTTCCTATTATTTTGTGAACGTTTCTGTCTCAAAGATGTGTATTTCAGAACTGTTGCTTTTTAAAAGCTCTGCTAAAAACTTCTTTGGGTGATCGGATATGAATTGCTCATTTTGTGCAATGGAGCAATTATTTCTTAAATGGACACTTAGAAGCAATATCGTAAATTATTTCCAAAGAATAAGTGATGGATTCCTGTTGCACAGAGATCAGACTCATTGTATGATATTTCATAATGACAGTAAAAATCAGGGCTCCGAATTTGTCAGTTTTAAAAATGTTATGTGCAAGTACAGAGGTAGAGAAAATTATATAGATAAAAATATCCTAGTTTGAGTTGGAAAGAGATTGAGTTTCCCAAGGAAAAAGAAATCAATGGCAAATCTTGTTCTGGCCAGCTTCTTCTGTGCCAGAAAATTTGCACGTTCAGGTCTCCATGTTCGGAACACTGCCACTGGGTGGCAGTAGAGTCACAGTCACTTTTAGTCCATGGGGAAAAGAAAAAAAAACAACCAAACCCGCCGCCTTCGAGTAGATTCCGAGTCATAAGTTATGGTGGTAGCCAACTAATCATGTCATCCTCAGGGATGACTAACTAAGAATTAAAAACCACTGTTTTGTACAAAAATAGAACATATGTTAGGCAACAGGGATTGTAAAATCCGAGATTTATAAGAGTTCAAAAACCACCTACTCTCTTTTCTTCTTTGGAATTGTTTATATAACTCCTCTATAAAGTGTTCTGTAATCTAACTAAATACTTGTAGTGATATAAATCTCACTACTTTGTAAGGCAGCCTGTTCCATGCTTGAATAATGCTTAGCACTGAGAAGTTCTTCCTTTTTCTGAAATCTACTTGCCCAAAACCCCTTACTCCCTTTACCACGTTCTGCTTAATGGTGTTAAAACACCTCTCCCTTTCCCGACCATTCATCTCTGCTACCTGCTGGGTGCTGAGCCCTGGTATTTCCCATTTTTAAGCTACTGATTGTTCCTTCTTACCGCTTGAGGGAAGCAGAAGGTGGTAGAATTAAATAATCAAAAGGAAATGGGAAATATAGCAGTGATCATTTTGTATTTACATACTATTGTTTCTCCTTGAGTTCTTCATTACTAAAAGCAAAATAATGACTATGTCAAATGAGCAAAAAGCTGATGAGATTATCAAGTCAACTTTAAGAAGATTGTAAGTTCATGCTTATAAAGGGAATAAGATTCTTAATTTGAATGGAATCCTAGCATTGTAGACAAATGGGGGAGCTTTTGTCCTTTGTGGAGCTATGAAAGATTTAGCAACTAATTTTATTTCATTTTTCAGATCACACTAGATGTGTTGGCTGATATGGGTCATGAAGAGTTGAAAGAAATCGGCATCAATGCCTATGGACACCGCCACAAATTAATCAAAGGAGTAGAAAGACTTTTAGGTGGGCAACAAGGTAAGCAATTCAGAAAAAATACATAGTTGGGAAATTAGCGGTGCAAGCTAAAGATTGGGGCTGGCATCTCAACTCAGGCAGTCTGACCCCAGAGCCTGTGCCCTTCACGGGCATCACTTGCCACCCAGTTGCTCAGCCCAGAAATCTGAGTGTCCTTCTTCCCTCTCCCCCATGCTTTACATCCAGAATTTCCCTGGAATCTCCGTACCTCTGTCCTTCCTCATGGCTCTCACCCTAATCTAAACCCCCATCACCTCTCTCCTGGACTGTCACAGCCGTCTTCCACCTCATCGCCAGCCTTCACCTTTGCCTCTCGCCAGTGTCTTCTCGACACTGTAGCCAGAGGACGCTTTTTAAAATGCGTATATGATCATATCACCTCGCTGCTTAAAAACCTTCCATAGACTCCTGTTGCTTTGAGGATACAACCAGGAGTTGATAACGTGGTTTTTCATAATCTGACCTTTCTCTTCCCTCATCTCGAACCTTTCTGCCTCCCTCACAGCTGTCAGCCCCATTTTTTCCAGTGTACTTTGCTCTGACAAGCCTCTTAGCTTTCTCCTTTGTGTGCCTCCATGGTGATCGTTTCACTCTTCGCTGGAAGTGCTTTCACTGTAGGCAAGCAGAGGAAGAGAAAGGAAACAACTTGGATTGGCCCGTCAGCCTACCCCGCTAGCAGGTTGCAAAAGGGCGGGAAGCTAAAAGTTGGGAGGCTTTGAGCCTGAGTCTTACTCACTTAGCTGTGTCCATCTCTGAAATTAATAAGAACAATATATTCTGAAGCCTATTATAAGTGAACGTCTTAAGCTATCCAACAGTTTTTAGAGGACAATTCTTGTATCTGACTCCCGATTACATTTGTAATTTCAGTGTCCGTTTCTCTTTTGTATCAGACCCAACTTCATATATGTTCATGACTGAGTTCAGTTCAACAAATACTTCTTGAGCTCTGCTGTACAAGGAACTCTGCAAGAAGGGATCCAGTTGATCCCCCCAACACATGTCCATTTCTTCTCTTGTCTTCACATGTATTTATTTACTATAACCTTATGTACCGATTAGGTTCATACTACAGAGCATTTAGGCTTGCTCCAACTGTGTACCAGGAAGTTTTCCCTAAGATAGAGCCTGAATAATGGCCATTGTTTGATGTGTTCATTTTTCTCTCCCACAGGCACCAATCCTTACTTGACTTTTCACTGTGTTAATCAGGGAACAATTTTACTGGATCTTGCTCCAGAAGATAAGGAATATCAGTCAGTAGAAGAGGAGGTAAAGTACTTCCAGATTTTTAAATGCTCTTTTCCTGAAATCTGTAGTTAACCTATTTTCCAGGAGAGGTAAGCTAGTCCTGTGGTCACTTGTCTATCTGTTATTCTGTCTCCCTTAGCCATTGTGGTGGAATATTGCCAAAATTAAAATATGACTTCGGATTAGAACTATGCCACATTGCTTTTTCATCTTAAGCCTAGAGTTTCAAATGGTTGGGGCAGATCTGTCTATTTTGGAGACTTTCTTGAAACCCACACAAGTGGAGGACCCTATTATAACTATTGTTTTATATTGTTAGAGTATCAGCTAAGAATGATATGGGGTGAGAGTCTTATAGATAGCAAATATCTTCTAATCTTTGTTTTTATACAAAGTTATTTTCATCTATGCTTATGAAATCTGCCTCTGAATCACATTTTATTTCTCCAGTCACAGTCATTTTAAAGCACCATGGTAAGGCTATTTGTATGAACCTCCTGGTAGACAGATGCCATATAAATTCCCTCTCTACTGATGGCTTTGGCTTTACTTCTTACCCATAATAAACAAAGTGCCTAACTCCATTATCCTAATAAATAAGCTGCCTAATTCTGCAATGATGCACATACCCGAGCAGAGAAAGGTAGGCCTACGTTTGTGTTTGTTTTTTGCTTGTTAGTTGTTACATGTTATTCTCCTGCTAGGAGATCACATTCGGGACTCCAGGCCGTTACCTCAGGTGGTATTTCAGCTCATACTTGTTGGTTTGTCAGAAAGCATCATGTCTTCTAGTGTCTTACTGCCGAATTATTCTCCTAGTTGTAAATTCTGATGATGTCAAAAATGTGGTGAATAACTTCAAAATGGAACACAGAGATAGAGAATTAACTCTGAATCAATTCTATGAGAACCTTAGGTCTAAAATATTTTTCTCTTCCATAATAATTGGTCATAATTGGGGGAGTGAAGGAAGAATGAGTAATCATCAGGAGAAAGTTATTGTGCCTAGTTGTACATTATATTCACCTTCCCCGGGGCAGTGTGGTTACACTTCAAGATCTCAAATTAAAGATTATTGAGATGATATGGAATATTTCACCTAGGAACAAAAATACAGATTTTTTTTTTAATTCTTTGCATTTATTTTTAGCATTTGTCTAATGTGTTAATTGAATGGAGGAGTTTCAGATTGATCTAATCACAGTGTCACTTCTCATTCTCAGTAATATGAAATAGTAATGCAGATGATTTAATGTCATATCTTATACAGGCAGGCCCCAGGTTATGAACGTCCAGTTTACGGACAAGTTATACTTAAGAATGGACTGCCATAATGAATTACATACAATGGTTCCTAATAATGAACTCATGCGCTGCTTTGTGACGCTCATGAGAACATCGCTCGGTTTGGGAGTGTTTCTTAAGTGTTTTATATGCATAAAAAAACCCAAACCTGTTGCTGGCCAGTCAATTTTCACTCATAGCAATCCTATAGGACAGAGTAGAACTGCCCCATAGGGTTTCCAAGGAGCAGCTGGTGGATTCGAACTGCTGACCTTTAGGTTAGCAGACAAGCTCTTAACCGCTACGCCACCAGGGCCCTCTTTTATATGCACAGAAAGGTAAAATATATACTCAGTAGTGTAAGACGAACATTTGACTAACTGGCATTAAATAAAAACCACACGTACCTGTTCCAGCTTACCTACAAATTCAACTTAAAGACAGACTTAGCAATGGATCTCATTCGTAACCCAGAGACTGCCTGTATATACATTTCCCCATTGTGTTTACAGAAAAAAATCATCCAAAACTTTTATTAAAAAATAAACACAAAATACATAAAGTTTTTTATTTCTGTGACTATTTCACCAGAAATACTTACTTATCCACTAAACTTGTGGATCAATTTATAGTAAACACCGATTGTGTTACTAGTCTTAGACTAATCAGTGAAAGAATATATTAGAATTGAAATGTTGAAAACAACAGAAGGGAGGTCTTTAGAGTAATACTGGAGTATTTTCATAAGGTTAGTTATTTTATTTTGTTCTGTAGATGCAAAGTACAATTCGAGAACACAGAGATGGTGGTAATGCTGGAGGCATCTTCAACAGATACAATGTTATTCGAGTAAGTTCAAAAAATTCAGGGTGAAAATTTGATTATAAGCCTTGCCTGACAATTGCAATCAAATCTAGCCAGTGATTTTTTTTTTTAATTATATGTCAAACTGTCAAAGATAAAAGCACCCGTTGCCCTGTAGTTAGGTGTCACTCTACCCTTCAAGTATCATACTTCTTTCAGAATACAGACACCTTACAAACACTAACGCTACAAATAGAAGGCTGCCATCAGCTTGTATTGGTGATGGAGTTATGGATATGATCTCAGCTCATCCCCAAATTCAGACCATAGCAGACAGTAATTTTAATTATCATTTGCAACTAGCATTAAAGGCCTTGATTTTCAATCTAACTGAGTCAGCGATGGTATTATAGTGAATATATATTTTAACCTTAGTTTCTTAATTTATAATATGGGCTAGATGAATGGTATATCCTTTTTTCAAAGGAGTATCCTAAAGATGAATAAAATCTGTAAGAACTGATTTAACCCTTTCCACTAATAGACCTGTGAAAATTGTACCAGTACACATCAGAATTACCTTGGGAGCTTTTTTTAAAAATACAGATTTATAGGTCCCACCTCCTAACATTCAATAAGTCTGGGGAGGAACCTAGAAATAACATTTTTTTTCCCCCTTTTAACTGCTGAGGCGATTTTGATGTTCAGCCAGGTCTGCTACAGAAAACAAAAACTATGACTGAAAATTATGTCACTAAAGGGAGGGTATTAACTGAATTACATTGACATGACAGCCTTATGGTTTTTAAGTTAATAAATTAGAAAATAAACTTAAGCAAATGAAAAATGAAAAGTAAACCATCCTATAGGAAACACTCTTCTTTCATTTTTAAATCATAAACTGCTAATGAGCATACATTTCGCTGATAATTGGCTTCTTTCTGCCTCATCCTTTAAGATTCAAAAAGTTGTCAACAAGAAGTTGAGGGAGCGATTCTGTCACAGACAGAAGGAGGTGTCCGAGGAGAATCATAACCATCACAACGAGCGCATGCTGTTCCATGGTGAGTATCATGGCAGTAATTCTAGACATTTCTCTGGGCTTTTGCAAATTTCAATAAAGTAAAAAACCTATGTTACTGACTGTATTAAGGTTGTGTTAAAATGGCTTGTTTGGATTGTTTTTTTTACCGCTCAGATAATTACACGTTGGTAACTGCTTTCTGGGAGTCTCTGGGTAGTGCAGATGGTTAAGTACTCAACTACTAGCCAAGTTTGGTAGTTAGAACCAACCCATAGGCACCTTGGCAGACAGGCGTGGTGATCGGCTTCCGAAGCTGTGGAGCAGTTCTGCTCTGCACGCATGGGGTCACCATAAGTCAGAGTCAACCTGATGACAGCCAACAACAACCGCCTCTTTGTAAGGCGTTACGTGTTAGTACAGGCTTTCCAAGACATGTACAGTAAGAATAATTGATCTGACATTGTCTCAGAACTTAAATTGCAGGTAGAGCCATCTAGATAGTGAAATACTTTGATTGTTAGTTTAGTATATTTGTTTTAGTTTGTCAGATTATCTATGCTTGCTTAAAGTAAGATTGGGTATAAAATAATCTACATTTTCAAAGTCACATTGTATCTTGCTATCTAAAATCTCATGCCATCTTCAGAATCCATATGGCATCGTTACTTGGCAAACACTGTGGATTGCTGATACTTTACAATAATTTATGTATAATAGACCATCTTACAAAATCAACTTTTCATAAACTGCCAAGTGCAAATAGTATACAACTAATTGAGATTCTAGAAATGTCCAAAATCTAATGTTTCTATATTTTTAGGTTCGCCTTTCATCAATGCCATTATTCATAAAGGGTTTGATGAGCGACATGCATACATTGGAGGAATGTTTGGAGCTGGGATTTATTTTGCTGAAAACTCCTCTAAAAGCAACCAGTATGTTTACGGAATTGGAGGAGGAACAGGCTGCCCCACGCACAAAGATAGGTCATGTTATATATGTCACAGGTGAGCATATTGCCTTTAGTGTGATGGTTACCATCTTTAGGTCATGAACCAAATTAGTTTCTCTGGATCTACAGGGCTCATGGGTTGTCTTCAGTCTTACTTCCTAATAAAAACGGGGGCCGTATCTCTGATCAGACTCTACCCCAACAGGAGCAATGATAGCAGAGCCGTCAAAACCCAGATATATGTCAACCAGTCATAAGTTACAGAGAAAATCACTCCCTCTTGGCCTTCTCCCTGGACTTCTCTCTCCTTTCTTCAGAATCCGAACAAGAAAAGCTTGAGAATTTTTTCTGTAGAGCAGAGAACCTTTAGTTCTATTCAAATTTTAACTAAAGCACAGAACTTTATAAACAAATAGAATCTTTAATTTACTTCTGTTTTGTTGTTACTGATGTTTGTCTTAAGGCAGGATATATAATTAGCCTTGAGTATTTGAAAAGTCCAACTTCAATATCAGACTTCGGAATTAATAGCAAACAAATGAATATCAGCTTTTTAAATAGGATTTGCTGTCTCTGACGTCAGTGAAAAAACTACTGTTCTCTTCCCTGCCAGTGGGGAAAAAATAGGAAATAACTGTACTTTACAAGGATTGGGATTTATTTTACGTTTCTCTTTAAATTAATCAGATGCATTATTTTTGCAGTCAGAGTCGTAAGTTATTTTGTGATTCAGTTAAAACCGTAAAGAGGCCCATATAGCCTTGAAATTCATTATACGTGTTGACCTTAAAACTTACCTCTCTCAGTTATGTTATAAAAAAAAATTGTAGCCATCAGCAGTTCTAAGATGGATGCCACATTTCCAGAAGGAAACTTCTTTCCATTTACACGTCAGTGGTTACAAAAATTCCCAAGGACGTGTAGCATGCCGAAGTTTATTTTTGTTGCTTCAAACCTAACTGCTAACGGAGACAAAGTGAACCTAAATAAGGAATAAAGTGAATCTAAATGAACACTGACAGTCACTCTTTAAAATTGGACACACAAATTTATGTCTTCCCCAGAGTTTCCTAGAAAACAGAGACTGAAGCCAAAGCTTGGCAATTGCAATCCCAAGGAAGCTTGGCAATTGCAATCCCAAGGAAGCAGGAATGAGGCCACAAAAACAAGTGAGGTGCTGAAGGAGGCAGAGTAAATACAGTGCGGCTGATTCAGAGGCTGGCCCCAGCTTTGTAACAAGTGCAGTTGATTGCTTTGTCCGTGAGGTGTTTTTAGAGAGGTTGTATGAACTGCTTTCTAAACAGTACATCAGTGAGAGAAGACAGATTAATCTATCTGCTGGCTCCTATCTTATGCTGGTTATTATTTTCCCCACAGTCTGTCCATACCCCCACGTTTTCGGACTAATGACCCTGCAGCCTGTACCACAATGCACAAGGCCAGCCAGTGAGTAGGCAGTACTCTGCACCTGCCGTCTGCAGCCTCGTGGGCTGACCGGACAGGTCCTGTGCCTTCTCCTGCCTCCACAGCAACAGAGAAGCCCTGGGAAAGGCAGCAGAAGGCAGGAAGCAAGAGCCTGTCAGGACAAGCTTTGTGTGATGTGATAGACTTGAGAGTAGCTATGGCAGTGGGCCCGGCCTGCTCAGTGACAGAGCCCAGTGACCCTGTAGTACTCAAAAAGCCTTTCCTCTAATGCGCATCAAACCTCTTCCCTCTGGTTGCTGCTAGGGAAGGCAGTTGATACCAAGCCTGCATCCTAAAAGTCATCAAAATAGCATCAAGCTTAAAAAAAAGCCATTCCAAATAGGTGTATATACTGAGCCCAGTACAATTTTTTATTGACTCAAAATAATATCTCTGATTAGTCATTAACACAGAGATCTCACTCCATTACTAAACACAAACTATTTGATTAAATAATAACTATTAACATTTAACAGCATGACCAATCAATCTTACTGATTAGTTAGAATATGTTTATTTTTTACTTCAGGGGTTTGGCAAACTTTTTCTGTAAAGGACCAGATAGTAAATACTTTAGGCTTTTCCCTGTCACACAACTCAGCTCTGCTTTTTAGCTTAAAAGCAACCGTACATAATACGTAAATGAATGTGTGGCTGTGTTCCAATAAAGTATATTTACAAAAGCAGATGGTGGGCTGGATTTGGCCCATAGGCCATAGTTTGCCAACCCCTGGTCTTTGTAATACTTTTTACGTTCTTCCCAATCTATCTTTTTTCTCCTCTATAGAATTTAACATTTGTCCCAATTCATGTTTCACCCAAGTAGTATCATTTTGAGCTAAGTAATTTTGTTTATGATCTACTTTTCTGGCTATTTAATCTCATTCCAGTTTTTATTTTTTCCTTATGATGAATAAACTTGTCTTAATCTCAGGTGCTGCTTCCATCTGTTTTTTTTCTTTACTTTCCAGCTACCCGTCCATATAAGAACTATTTTCTCTGATATTTCCCTTTTTCCACTAGGCAAAATTTACTGCCAGATATTCTCTCAGTATTAATTCCTAAACCACACCAAAACTATTTTAAACTCTTTAAGTGTAACTGTTGATCCTACTACATGTTAATAGTAAATTAATGTATCAAATCCCATTCTCACTCATAAATTTGGAAATGAAATTTAAATTAGTTTGCCCTGTGTTAGTTTTTTTTTTTTTTAATCAATAATTATTCTGAGATTTAAAGGTTCCTTTAAAGCATTGCTTCCCATTTTTCTTTAGACAAATGCTTTTCTGTAGAGTGACCCTTGGAAAATCCTTCCTGCAATTCAGCACGATGAAAATGGCTCATGCCCCTCCAGGACATCATTCAGTTATTGGTCGACCGAGTGTGAACGGACTGGCTTATGCTGAGTATGTCATCTACAGAGGAGAGCAGGTATGTTACTCCCCAAATAAACATAACCAGGTTGTTAAACATGAGGCCATGTAAGAGTTTAAGAAAACCATCTAATGAAATATCTACCACATAATCTGATTGCATTAGTCACTTCCAGTGAAAGTAAAGACATCAAAATGGTTCTTTGTCATCTACATTGCACACAGAACCCATCAGTTACCTGCCAGCCAAGTGGCACAATATGAACAAGAAATAAAAGCTTGGGATCTCATGCTGTTCGAGAGACCCGCTGTTCTAAATTAATACCTTGCAGCGTTTTGTGACAACATGGCAGCGGGGAGCCAAGAGCAGCTGCCATTTATGGATCTTCTTCATAGATGTACTGGCCACAGGCTGGTCACATGGGTTGAATCTCTACAATTCTGATCATGGTA
>NW_004444045.1:357802-360030 GCF_000243295.1 Trichechus manatus latirostris
TTGTGGTGATGGCACAGGACTGGGCAGTGTTTTGTTCTGCTACTCATAGTGTCGTTATGAGTAGGAACTGACTCAGCGGCACCTAACAACAACATAGGTCAACTGACAAAATTGGAATATGGACAGTAGGTAGATAAAAGTATTGTATCAGTGTAAGTTTAGATTGATAATAGTACTGTGCTTATATAATAGACTATGCCCATTCTTAGGAAATAAATACTAGTGTATTTAGAGATAAAGCATCGTGATGATGTAGGTAACTTATTCTCAACTGGCTCAGGAAAAAAAATGTATGTGTGGATGTGTGTGTGTGTGTGTTGTATAGAGATGGAGGAAAGAGTGTAAAGGATAAAACAAGTGGGGTAAATAAAACCTTAAAAATAGGTGGATTTCGGTAAAGGGCATGCAGGTGTTTTGGGTGCCATTTTAATTTTTGCAATTTGTTATATAAGTTTGCAGTTGCTGCCAAATACAAAGTTTTAAAAAAAATTAATACATCAAGTTTTTCTGTTTAAATCATCAACTCCAGACTTCAAGAGAAGATGCTTTCACTTTGACTCAGTAATTCCACCTGTAACAAATTGTATTAGATACAATCAGTGATATTCACAAAAAGACAACACGTATATAAGGATGTTCATCACTGTCTTGATTATCATAATAAAAAATTTTAAACAACCTAGGTATTCAACAAAAGGGAAATGGTTGAATGAATTTTAGTAGATTCATATGTGTGTGATTAAAAAAATGTATTTATATAATATAGGTTAAGCACAGGCAACCAGAACATAAGAGTAGTTACCTTTGGGTGATGAGATTATACATGATTTCAGTTGTGTTTTTTTTTTTTTAGTTTTATTTATCTCGTTGATGTTGTTGAGAATATACACAGCAAAACATAAACCAATTCAACACTTTCTACATGTACAATTTAGTGACATTGATTACATTCTTCAAGTTGTGCAACCATTCTCACCTTCCCTTTCTGAGTTGTTTCTCCCCTATTAACATAAATTCACGGCCCCTTACTGTGCCTGTTTTATCTTTCAAATTCCTTTGTCATTTTGATCCCATATAGGCAGTTCTTAAAAGAGCATAATGCTCAAGGCAGACATTTTTTCACTGGTTAAGCTAATCTATTGTTTGGTTTTAAGAAGACTTCAGGGGATATTTTTGGTTTAAATTTTAAAGATTATCTCAGGGCAGTAGTTTCAGAGGTTCATCCAACCTTCATGGCTCCAGGAAGTCTGGAGTGCATGAGAATTTGAAATTATGGTCTACATTTTTTCCCCCTTTTGATCAGGATTCTTCTATAAAATCTTTGATCAAAATGTTCAGTAATGGTAGCTGGGGCACCATCCAGTTCTTATGGCCTCATGGCAAAGGAGGCAGTTGTTCATGGAGGCAGTTAGCCACACTTTGCATATCCTCCTTCTATTCCTGACTCTTCTTCTTCCTCTGTTGTTCCAGGCAAGTAGATACCAATTGTTGTGCCTTGGATGGCCGCTTGCAAGCTTTTAAGACCCCAGGCACTACGCAACAAACTAGGAGGTAGAACAGAAGCACTAAACGTATTATTAAACCAACTAACTGGGATATCCCATGAAACCATGACCCTAAACCTCCAAACTAAGAAACCAAATCTTTATGAGGTATTTGGTTGTGCATAAGCATCCTCAGCAGCTACTCTTTTGTTGTTGTTGTTGTAAATATATCCTTCATACAACTTTTGGCAATTCAACTTTTTACAGGTGTACAACTTACAATCATAATAATCAGCTGTGCAACCCTGCCTTTAATCAACGAGATATTTCCATCACCATTAACTCCTCCTTTCCCCCTCCCTCCTACCGCTGGTAACCACTAATAAACTTTGTTCTCTATACATTTGCCTTTTCTTGTCTTTTTATATAAGTGAAGTCATACAATATTTGTCCTTTTGTGACTGACTTATTTCACTCAGCATAATGTCTTTCAGACCCATCCATGTTGTAGCAGGTATCAAGACTTCATTTCTCCTACTGGCTATGTAGTATTCCATTATATGTGTATGCATCATTTTATTTATCCATTGGTCTGTTGATGGGCATTTAGGTTGTTTCCACCTTTTGGCTATTGTGAATAGCACTGAAATGAACATTGGTTTATAAGTCTCTATTTGAGTCTCTGCTTTCAAGTCTTTTGGATATATACCTAGGAGTAGAGTTACTGGGTCATATGGTAGTTCT
>NW_004444045.1:360890-362301 GCF_000243295.1 Trichechus manatus latirostris
CAAGAAAACTTCTAGAGCTAATAGAGGAATTTAGCAAAGTTGCAGGGTACAAGGTCAACAAACAAAAATCAGATGGGTTTCTATACACCAGCAGTGAGAAATCTGAAAGGGAAATTGGGGAAACGATTCCATTTATAATAGCATCTAAGAGAATAAAATACCTAGGAATAAATCTAACCAGGGACATGAAGGACTTATCCAATGAAAACTATAGAACACTGCTGAAAGAGATTAAAGAAGACTTAAATAAATGGGAAGATGTTCCATGTTCATGAATTGGAAGACTTAAGATGCCAGTACCACCCAAAGCGATCTAGAGATTCAACACAATTCTGATCAAAATTCCAACAGCCTTCTTTACAGAGATAGAAAAACCAGTCCTCAACTATATATAAAAAGGCAAGAGGCCTGAAATAGCTAAAGCAATGTTGAAAGAGCAGAACAAAGTAGGAGGACTCACACTTCCTGATTTTAAAACATGCTATACAGACATAATAATCTAAACAGCCTGGTACTAGTATAACAATAGACACACTGATGAATGGAATAGAATTGAGAGTCCAGAAATAAATGCACACATCTGTGGTCAACTGATTTTTGACAAGGGTGCTAAGTCCATTCGATGGGGAAAGAAGAGTCTCTTCAATAAATGGTACTGGGAAAATTGGATTTCCACATGCAGAAAAATGAAAACAGGATTCATACCTTACACCATACACAAAAACAAATTCAAAATGGATTAAGGACCGAAATGTGCAAACTAAAACCATAAAATTCTTAGAAGAAAAAGCAGGGCGATGCTGTCAGGCCTAGCTTTTAACAATGGATTAACTAATACAATAACCAAAGCACAAAATAAATAAATGGGACCTCATAAAAATTAAAAATGTTTGTTCATCAAAAGACTTTACCAAAAAAGTGAAAAGACAAGTTACTGACTGGGAGAATTATCTTCAGAAACTGTATGTAGACAAGAACCTAATAACCAAAAGATATATAAAACTTTGACAACAGCAGAAAGGCAAATAATAACCCAGTCACAAAATGGGCAAAGGTTTTCAGTTTTCTTTACCATATACTTTTCAGTATTTCGTAAGTTAACTGTAGAGTAAACATTATTTCTTTCATATGTATCAGTGGAAAGAAATAATAAAGGATAACTAGAAAAAATTATAGATTTATTTTTCTAAAATTTAATGGTCATTCAACCTTTTCCCAAGTATTTGACTTGCTAACTTGTTCAGAGTCTGTTGATAAAAGAATTTAAGAAAAGTGATGTGACAACGTCTTATTTGTAAAAAAGGGGGAAAAAAAGTACCTGGAAAAAATGAAATGCACTTAGTATTTATTTCAGGGAGGGCAATTGTCCATATCCAGGTATACTTGTGCACATGGATAGTGTTAACAATTG
>NW_004444045.1:363855-369015 GCF_000243295.1 Trichechus manatus latirostris
AAATTAACAGCCTTGGAGGCATCGACATTAATTAAAGCTTTAATGTGGTACCTACCAGAAGGGTGATTTGTTTTTCTTCCTGTCCTTTACAGGCATACCCAGAGTATCTTATCACATACCAGATCATGAAGCCAGAAGCTCCTTCACAGACTGCAACAGCAGCAGAGCAGAAGACCTAGTGAATGCCCACTGGTCAAGGCCGGATCAGATTTAAACCTGGGACTGGATTACAATTGATTGCTTCCAACAAAAAACCAATATTCGCTAAATCCGAGACAGCCTAGAAATAAGCTGTTTGTCTTTTATAAAGCATTGCTATAGTGATGATACAGTATGAGTAACTGATACGTACTCAACTGCTACTGTTCCCTTTGAGGAAATGTTTACAGGGGCGGCCTTCTAACGTATCTCAGGCTCATTTTCACTGCAGTTATCCATTTCTAGAACAATATTGCTTTCATCTAGACTTAGAAATGGAAAAAAAAAGAAAACATAACCAGTACTGTTCCAAATGTTCAAAATTCACACACTACACTTGTTTCATTTGTTATATATGGCACATATATAACAATTATATGCATATGACAGGCACATTTTTTATTTTTCTCCAAGTACACATCATTAGGTTTTGTTTTTCGTTTTGTATTTGTTTTTTTTTGTTTGTTTGTTTGTTTTTTGGGTTTTATTTTGTTTTTTGGTGACTTTGAAAATGAGCCAGAGCCTTCTTGAGGATATTTTGCACAAAGTCACACTGACTAAAATCATTAGCAATGCAACCCAAGCTTCTGACTAAGCAAGATTTCGTTTCCTTTTTTTCCTTTACTTTGATTTGCTTTATTTTATATGTGTACTTTTTGTAAACATAAATTGAGATGGAAAGGAAAAAAATCAAGTTTTCATTTCCTTTTATTAATTGGCCCATCCTAAAGGGAAGGACACCAGCGCCAACCTGATTCAGGAGCTCCTAAGGTCAGAGAAGTCAAATGGTGAAGGCCACTTGCTCTTTCCAGCGCCAGGCAGAGAGGTTCAGGACCGTCCTGGGGCGAGGGAGGCACAGCCGGGAAGCTTTTCAGTGCTGCTGCTGAAGCTCAGGTTTGAAGTGACCGGCAAGGGCTGTAGAGGAGACGCAGCGCTAAGGACCGAGGAACATGGTGGTTCTGTGACATAGCAGCGGAAAAGGAGCAAGGGAATCCAGCAGATAATAAGTGCTGCTCTCTGCTTAATCGAGACCACTGGAATTGCTGCCCCCAAAATGAGCTGCCTTATTTCCAATTCAGTGGAATGATTGTATTCCATTAGAGTCACAGAATATTACTTTATCATTTCAAAAACTAGGAATTAAATCATTTAGTGGGTAGATATACACAATTGCAAGAACTTTTTTATTTTCTTACCTGCAGATTTGGGGTTTGAGTGAAGTGCTTCAAATAGTTTTTGTAAGTCCTTACACTAAAATTTTAAACCATTTTGTCAAACTTAATATATTTAGACAAGGAGAACAAAAATTGAAACCAAAGCCCTTTCATTTTTTTTTTTTTTTTTAATGAATGTGATGGAGAAATATCATACTGTTTTCTTTGTAAAATTGCTACTTTATTTTGCTTATTTTAATCTACATTTGCCAAGTGCACATTGACACTTGTAAAAAATTATCCACTTTAGTTCTTAGCTTGCCCTCTTCACCTTAACTGGATATTGAATCGAGTGCGTGAACTTATTTGCTTTGACGTGCTCTTCATCTGCTCAGCTTTGAAGCAAAAGTAACTTGAACATGGTGGAAAAATAGGGAAAACTGTGTGACACAAACTTCCCATTTCAACTTAAAGCCGGAAACTAATTGGGTTTTTTGATGCAGGCTGATTAAGCTGTGACCGCATTTAATCTCCTCAAGAAAAATAAAATGGTTACATGCAAAAACTCTGAAAATAGGCTCTTAAAATATACAGTTGCTTTCTTTTTTGGCTTGAGTCCAATGCTAGAACTAGGCCTCCAGAACTAGCTTGCGTTTTGTAGCTAGATCTTGCGTGGGTCCTCACATGAAATCAAGAATTGGCCTCAGTTGTTGCTTCTGTTGAAGTTTTTAGTGACCCAAACTGGGTTTGTGTCTTGGCTACTTGTTTAAGAGCTCATGAATTCCACATGAAACCCCAAAGTTTGATATTCATTAAGAGGATTTTTTTCCCCTCCTTTTTTGTTGTGTGTAACAGAAGATTGAAGGACTTGCCATCTGCATAGTTTCAGTAGCTGTGAAAGTATTACCTGCCTCCCCACTAAGATATAGTTTAAAATGGTAAACACAGTTGTGATTTTTAGTTAAGTAAAAGAGTTAATGTGGGGTAGATATTGAAAGCTTTTTAGCATCAATAAAAAGATAAGCCACTACTCAATTGTGGTTGTACATCGTTTCCATTGTACTAACTAGATTAATGGATGTGCCAGTTTTAAACTTGGGCCTTACACTTGAGAAGTTATAACTGTGGTTCAGTATTCAAACTGCCAGTTATTATGCATTTGATGTTCTGTGTGCCAAGTAAAGGTACTGTATAAGGAATACATTTGCAGTGGTCCTTTTCTTGTCGTGATTCAAGTATATAATAGTTCATAGAAGAATATACGTATGTTATTCATCTGCTAAAGAGATTGGGTTAATTGACACATCAGAGGAGCCAAATACATTTTTTTAATTTTTGACCCAAAGTCATCATGATTGCACTTAAAAGTTAGCAAAAGTTGATTACATTAGGAATTTTCATCTGTAGCAGTGTGAAGAACCTTTGGAATATAAGAGCATGGCAGTAAAATAGGCTAAAATCCATTTAATTTCTTCCATATGCACTATATAGAGCTAACAAGTTAAGAGAGAGCCAATATAGCCTCCCCTGAAATGGCCCCTCTGTTTCCCAAACTGTGTGGAAGAAAGAATCTGGACATCTCCACCAGCTTTATGCGCATTCTAAAATCAAAGGGCTTCTCGACCTAATGGTTCCAGTTTACCAGGCTTTGGCCAACTGGATACTTGCCTCAGGCATAAATTAAGTGCTCTGGACTGAGCACTTCCTCCTTCCCTTTTCTCCAGATTGCTAGTCTGAAAGTATAATTAGCTCCAGCAGTTACCTTTGGCCCAACTCATCTTTCTCCGCTTTTCATCTTGGGTCTTGCAAAAAGGAGACTGTTCCTCTCTCTGTTCATATCACAACCACAGAAATGAGTATTAGGCATCATGTGCTCTGCTCAAAGATTCTGCCACTTTGTTAATAAATTACAGCATGAAGCCCAGAGTTTTAATCCTATGCAAAATAATAGCAGTACAACCAGGATTTTTATTTACAATTTCCTTCTTAGAGTGTGGAATTTATAGCTTTTCAAGCAACATAAGTAGAATAAACAATATTAGGATGTTTTCATGAAATAGCATCCTTGTGCTCCTTTGAGCTCGGTGTTAGTGGCTAGACTAATTTCCCTTTGCTTTCAAAATAGCAGAGTGTTGAAATATACAGAGAGATGCCTGAATATGACAACTGAAGTAATCTAGATTAATATTCTATTGTTATAGCCATTATACAAAAAAATAAAATCTTCGATTTAAGCTGGAGGACAGCCTTAGAGTTTAGTAAGTTGCTAGGTTTTTCTCTTTTTCAATGTATCTTCCAGTTGCACAAAGGGTTATTGGACATTGCTCACCTACCTGTTTTAAACATGCACACTAACTAGACTCCTATCAATGGCCTTTCAAAAAGGAAATGGGGTGTATTTGTAAGCACGTTTCTCCGGTATGTCCAGATCCCATTTGTATGATATCTGCGATTAACAGTCTTCTGACTGTGTTTTCTGTTGGCCTAACTAACGATCTTGAATAAAACTACAGACTTCAGTCATTCAGGGAACACTCAGAACTGACATTAAGATGGCGTTTAACGTGTCAGATTTCTTTGAAGACTAACTTTGTCTGATGTCAAATCAATGGCAGAGGAATGAAAATAATTGTCAAAGTGATACTGAGCTTTGGTTGGACATTTTTAGCATTTGAAAAGGAAATGCATTCAAAAAATACTACCCCAAACAGAGGCTTTCTTTAGGTACCTTGTGCATTCTGAAATTAATAGACTATTAAATTTTTTTTGAGGAAGCCTTAACTATGGCAGAAACTTTTTAACCTTTTGTATTGTAATAAGTTAAAAAAAAAAAGAAGTAATTCCATTTCTTAGTGTGTGACAGGCATCCGTGAGTCAGACATGTCTCCATGTATCTCATACCTGTGAAGCTTTTTTTATGAGGGCAGATTTCACAAGCAATCCTCCCTCCCATGCAACAGAGCTGATATAATGAATCCAGTCCAGTCTCTCTCTATCTGAGATTCTTCAGATACCAGATCTCCTCGTTTGGAGAAATGCTAGAAAAAATTTCAAAACCTATTAATTAGTGTCTGTGGGGATACAGCAGAACTCCAAGTGAAGCCATGTAGAATCTGGGTGGTATGTAAGCTGTTTTTTTTTTCATCATTTTAAAATATAAGCTATGGTGATACTAAAGTGAAGATCAGTAGAGAGCTTACGGTGCCACGTACCCCGAAAGACCCAATATGGTCATGGAGTGACCAGTTTTCTACAGCTGCCAGAGAGTTCTGCCCTTCAAAATAACATTTGCATTGCTGAGATGATTGTATTTTTGCCTCTTTATTTTTCCACATTTTCTTTCCTGCTTTATACTTCCACGTTCCCACACCCATCCTGCCACCCATCTTTTCAAACATTGCTCTCATGCTCCAGAATTCAGATCATTTTCTTAGTTTTTCCATCCATCTGCCCATTTCTGCAGGCAGCCCTGAGAGCTCTTTGTTGATTCAGAGGGTTTGTAGACAAACGCAGTCAAACCCTACCCCCGCTCCCCCAGGGTTCAAGACGAAAAGATAAAAAACACATCTCTGTTGGTAATAAAGTTGATATTGAATTATGGAAAAACAACAACAAAAAAAAAACACATCTGAAGAGCAGCAGTAAAAATTAGAAAGGGACAGAAATCTTTGCGGTTAATAGCCTAGACCTAGAAGATGACCTTGACTGTATAACCATGGTATTCATTACACAAAATATTTAAACTCTTCATGTGCGTACGATACCTGCGTCTACTCCCATTGTTTCAAGCTCATCCTATCTTTGTGGT
>NW_004444045.1:369802-371068 GCF_000243295.1 Trichechus manatus latirostris
GGGTTTCTATTTAAGACATTTCTGTGATGATATTTAACCTGTAATCGTGCTTTGGCTAAATGTCTAACCTACAGTACTTGTATTGTTTAATATTCAATAAAGAACATTTTTAAAGTACACTTTGTGTGATTGGCAGTTAACTCTTAAATGCTTTCATTTTGCCCTGTTAGTTCATTTCAGCCTGACCAACGTTAACCTGACTGACTGGAAACCAGCAGAGTATAAGTAACAGCTGTTGCCTCCACCTTCCTAGGGAGGTCTTTCTGAAGTGCTTTCTTCTCCCCTATGAATTCACACAGGAGTTACTGATGTATTCCCTATATTAATAGAAACAATAGGTTACTTTTGAAAATAGCTCTTAAAGGGGTGCGGGCTTTGGGGTCAGACCTAACACCAGTTCCAAGGGCAGCTAGGAGGCGTTGCGCAACTTCATTGTCCAGAGACCCATTCTCTCCACCTGTAGCCCTGGGGAGGGGCGGGGGTGGGGAGACAGTGCCTCCTCATGTGATAGTAAGTGTTGAATGCCCAGCACAGAGCCTGGCACATACAGACCTAAGGGAATTTCCCCTTTTCTTCTCCTCCCCTTTCTCCATGCCTAGTGATCCATTAGATAGCAAATTGGAAGCTAGAATTTTATCGGTAGCTTCTTTTTCACAGGCCTGGTGGTGCAGTGGTTAAAGCACTTGGTTGCTATCCAGCGGTTCAAACCCACCAGCGTCTCAGGTTTGAGGGAGCACACCCTATTCCTAGCACTTGTTAACCTTTACCACTTGGCACAGTTCACTTTTCCTTGTTATTTTATTATCACCAGACAGTACAGTAGGCTGCCAAGCTGAAGGAGAACCTGGCGCTATATTGGAAATAATAAAATCGATAGATCATCTGTTCCTATTAAGACCTAGCTGCCAGGTTTTATGGTTGACATATGCTTTGAAGATGTAGACATAATGCTAATAAAACAATATGTGGGTAACATGTTTATTTTGTTAATATGATTCTTGGCATAGTTTCTTGTCCAAGGACTGATTTGTAACGTAAGTCTATTAATCTTTACTTTCATAGTTCTGCTTACAAATCAGCGTTATGTAATACAAGTATAAGAGGGACTTCCAGGCAACATGGCGCTGTAGGCAGAAGCACCACGCCATCCCTCCACAGCAAAGATCTGAAAAACAGCCGGACAGAGAAAACAGCAATCCTGAAACCCTAAGCATCAAATGAAGAGATAAAGAACTCAGCCAAGCACTGAATGGAATAAGAAACTGA
>NW_004444045.1:373992-375141 GCF_000243295.1 Trichechus manatus latirostris
CTTCATGGGGTTTTCAAGGCTATAGCCTTTTGGTAGCAGAGCGACAGGCCTTTCTTCTAAGGCACCTCTGGGTGGGTTCGGATCACTAATGTTTTGATTAGTGGTGAAGCGCTTTACCATTTGCACCACCCAAGGACTCCAGGTAGGAGCACTGTCTGCCCAATAGTTATTTAATGGAAATATTTCGAAGATGTACAGATGATACAAATCAAACGTTCTTGGGATCCTAGGAGAAAATGGAAGTGGAACAATGAGAAGTTAGTGCAGCTAGTTTGCTGAAAGACTGAACGGAGCGAAGAGCAGCAGCTGTACCGGCAGACCGTCTGAGTTCATAGCCTAGCTCTAGCCTGGAAACCTTGGCAGCTTCCTTATCCTCCCTGTGCCTTGGTTTCTCCATCTTTTAAAAATGAGCATACTACTACAACCACTTCATAGAGTTGCCTGCCGTGATGATTCAATGAGCTAACGTGTATAGTCAGCGCTCAGTAAGTGGTAGCTTTTTTTTTCTGATTGGAAAATGCCCTCCTCCCTCCCTCCCTGCATAAAGGCACGATTGGTTTGAAAGGAGAAGGACTAGAAGAAAACAAATCTATGTTCGTGTCTTAGGTCCGTTAAAGAGATTCCCAGAAAGAAAAACCTGAAACAATAATCAGGATTAGACCTAGAAGGCTACCACCAACCCAAAGCAAATATCTAGGGGGTAGGAAATACAGTATCATGTTCGGTAAGTATACCTAGGAATTCAAGAAGAAAAATGTGATCAGAGCAACCACATCCTTGATAATGGAAACACTCAGCCAGTTGAGCATTTTCTAAAATTTGAGCAAGAAAGCTTAAAGGAACAACGAGCGAGGAGATTTCTTAGAAATAGCAGGAGAGCAAGATGCTTAGTTGCCACTCAGGTTGCTCAGAGCCTGATGTCATTGTCACTGATGGTACTTTCTTCAGCATGAGTAGAGGGGACGCAAACATGTATTCCATAATTGTTGTAGTTCAACTCCGTTCCAAATCAATCACAATGAATTTTGTGTTCTTGTCCTTGATTATTGTTGTTTAGCTTTGTGTGTGCTTCTGACTTGTCTCCCTGACGAGATAGTTTATTTATTTTGGCAGGGACCACTAAATCCCCAGTGCTGCCTAACACTAACA
>NW_004444045.1:376591-396078 GCF_000243295.1 Trichechus manatus latirostris
TTGCAATGATGATGACAGGCCTGTGAATGTGCAGTTCTGCTAGCATCTCTGTTACTGTTTCCTATCTGCTCCCAATGGTGGAAGAGAACCTTTTCAGTTGAGGGTGAAAATGAAGAGTCCTAAAGAAAAATGTCCCTCTGCTGGCTCTACCCCAAAGCCACGTGTTCTACATTAAGTGCAATTACAATGTTGCAAACAAATACCTAGACTCAACACCTGGCTGATTTGTAGAATTCAACCTGTAAACGTATAGTCATATTTCTATTATTGATACTCAGGTTTTCTCATGATTCAGAAATAAATCCTCAGCTGTTACTGAAAATGAAAGAAACGTAAATACGAGGCAAGTGGTAACAAAAAGAGTAGTATTATTGATTATATGAAATAGTATTATTGATACCAGAGAAAGTAGAATGGAGCATTGCCTGGAACAAAGAAACATCACCTTACAGGCCACGAGAAGATATAACAATCATGACTCTTGTGCGTGAGACAGAACGTCAAAACTTATAAAGCAAAAACTGTTCAAATCTTTCCTCATGCTTTTGACTTTTTCAAATTTTCCTTATATTTTTAAATACATTCCTCTAAGCATCTGACAGATGAGACAAAAATAAACAGGAATTTGGAGGTGTTAAATATATTTCGAGTTCCTATGTGATGCAAATGGTTAATGGGCTCGGCTGCTAACTGAAAGTTCAGAGGTTTGAGTCCACCGAGAGGCACCTCAGAAGAAAAGCCTGTCACCCTATTTCTGAAAAATCAGCCATTAAAAACCCTATGGCACACAGTTCTACTCTGACAAACATGGGGTCACCATGAGTGGGAATCGATTCAATGGCAACCGTTTTTAAGTATTATATATTTCAATATTACATATTTCCACTCATTATATGTGAAAGTGGGATTTCTGGCTCATATGGTAAATTTATGTTCAACTTTTTAAGAAACAGCCAAACTATTTTGCAAAGTGGCTGTACCATTTTCTGTTCCCACCAGCGATTTATGAGGGCCCCAGTTTTTCCACATACGTTCCTAGCTATTGTCAGTGTTTTTTATTACAGCCATCCTAGTGGGCGTGAAGTGATATCTCATTGTGGTTTTAATGGACACTTCTTCGATGACTAACGATGTTGAACATTTTTTTCACGTGCTTATTAGCCATTCATATGTATTCTTTGGTGAAATGTCTGTTAAAATTACCTGTTTTTTTAATTGGGTTGTCTTGTTCACAACAACAAAGAGTTCTTTAAATATTCTGTATACAACTCCTTTATCAGATACGTGATTTGTAAATATTTTCTCCCAGTCTGTGGCCTGTCTTTTCGTTTTCTTAATAATGTCTTTGAAGCACAAGAGTTTTTAATTTTGGTTAAGTATAATTTATCATTTTTTAAAATTTTATGGCCCATGATTTTGGTATCAAATCTAAGAACTCTTTGCTTAACCCAAAGTCACGACTGTTTTTTCCTATGCTTTCTCTAGGTGTTTTATTGGTTTCGCTCTTACGTTTAGACCTATGATCCATTTCAAGTTTTTGTTCGTTTGTTTAGGAATGATGGGAGGTAAGGGTCTGAATTCATCATAAGGACCATCCTTGTTCCTGATCTTAGGGAGAAAGCGTTCAATCTTTCACCATTAAGCATGATAACAGCTATAGAGTTTTTGTAGATGCCTTTATCTTGATTGCTTATTTGTGTGAATTTTTATCATGAATGGTGCAAATGCTTTTGTCAAATGCTTTTGCTGCATCTGTTGAGATAATTATGCAGTTTTTCTTCCTTTATCCTATTAATATGGTGTATAACAGTAATTGATTATGGATGTTAAACTCACCTTGCCTCCTGGGAGAAATCCCCTTGGTGAGGGTATATACTCCTGTTTATATTTTTCTCAACTCAGTTTGCTAAAATATTTTGGAGGGTTGTTTTACATTTATATTCATGAGTTTTTTTTTCTTGTAATGTGAAGACATTACAAGCTTTGGTATCAGGGCAATATTAGCCAATAAAATAGACAAACATCTAGCAAATAAGTCTGATTTATGGATATCACTATTAATAAAAAGAAAAGCTGGACTTCTCTTATTATTCTGCATAAAAGTATCGTTTTCCGTATTCCATTTCCCTGTATGCTGGCTCTCAGCCTAGTTCCGGAATTCTCAGAGACTTCACTGTGCTTCTCCTTCAGAGTTATTAAGAAGGCTCCCAAGACAGGTATTAGTGAAGAGTTGCAAGTACATTAGGCACTGGTGGATTTCATTTTTCTTCATCAACCTCTATCTAGAAGTTGAACAAGCCTAGAAGGGGTGAATTGAGTGCATCAGTTAGGAAAGGGAACTTGTTGGCTCAGCGACGGACAAGTCCAGTCTTCAGACAAGGCTGGATCTGGCAGCACAGTGTCTCCATTTCTTGCCCTACTTCCTGCATGTTGGCTCCATCCTCTGCAGAATTTTCTCTTGTGGTTTCAAGATGGTCCCAGTAGCCCCTGAGATGACAGGTTTCGTGTGACAGCTGTGGGGAAGAGCTCTTCCCCAAGCACCCAGGAAAAGCCCAGAGCTTCAGTCTGATGGACAGTTTAGGTTGGGTACTCATCCCTGAACTTTACACTGTGACTGTTTGCATGGGATTATGCTATTTAATTTAGGACTGAACCACAGGTCCCAGCCCTGAGCTCAGGTAGGGTCTGCTTTCACTGAAGCATACAGGGGAATGGATACATCCATGACTAATATTGGGGTGCTGTTACTAAAAGATCAGAACTGATGTTTGCTCAGCAGTGAAGTCAACAGAAGAATGCTATAATGGAATATTTGTCCCAGGAGGCACTTATAAACAAGCCAGTGTACTGAATCAAGTTCAGTAGCTTCCCACTGAACTTTCTATGGAAACTAGCAGAGAGCCAGCTCCCTCAGTTATTGTTGTGATAAGAATAGATTCCCTGCTAACATGAGAGAGACCGGAACAGCATGTTCAGAACATCATCCTGGTACTCACAGAATTGACCTCTTGGCTCCTTTCTCTCCTGCCTGTGCTATCAGCAGTGAGATGTTTGAACTCAGATGGGACCTTCACTAATTCCTGTAAGATAAAGTGCATACCACTCAGATGCATGGATCCTGGGGCTGGAAAAAACCCTTAGAGAACAAACAGTTATGAAACCTTCAATATCAGGGTGATAGACAACTTCTCTCAAGGCTTTTCTGTCCTCTTGAAGGTACGTATTGGGGAAACTGAGCCTTTTTGTCTTGTTTCTAACACCTTTCTTTGCCTCTGTCTGTTCATCCACCTCCTTACTAACAGCCCTCTTTCTTAGGAAAGATGAGTGGCCCATTCAACTGGTCAGAACCCAGGGCATCCGTTGGGCTACATTTTTTCCATTGGCTGAGGTTCCTATGCCTCAAGATCAGCACATTCCTCTTGTTCTTTCTCCTGCCACAGACACAATCTGTACCTTTTACTCTTCACCTGCAATTAGAATTAAGAAGGAAATTTAGTATGAGAACTTGTCTTGGTTACCTAGTGCTTCTGTAACACAAATACCAAAAGCGAGGTGGCTTTAAAGAACAGAAATTTATTTTCTTATAATTCTGGAAGCTAAAATTCCACTTCGGGGTCTTGGCCATGTTGGTTCCCTCATCAGAAGCCCTGAGCATTCCTTGGTTCCTTGGTTTGTAGACTACCCTCACATAGCGTCTATCCCTTCCCTGCACCCACCATGTGTTCATGTCTCTTGTGTCAAGTTTACTCTTTTTGTAAGTCAGAAGTGATTAGATTTAGAACCCACCCAACGTGTGTGATCTAATTAACATAACAAAGAAAATCCTATTTCCAAACAGGATTACATCCACAGGTATAGGGGTTAGGATTCCACACATATTTTGGGGAGACACAATTTAATCTGTAACAGGACTGCTCTGTAGATCCATCTGCTTTAGGTCCATGGGGTAAGAAGTTGGAGGTCTAAGCTGGGTTGTCCAACTTAGTTCTTACCTAAGAGCCCAGTGCTGGGAGATAGCAGATGCTTGCCCGTTTGATGTATATTCTGTTTCCAACTCCTTTGGATGAAAATTCCAGGAGAAGGAGGGATGAGTCGTCAGGCAGCATGTGGGTCCACCTAGGTCACAACTATAATACCAATAGAAATCAGTCCAAAGTTCCCCGTCATATAGTAGTATGTGACTCCGGAGAACCCAGGAAGGAGTTTTAGCAAGGTCTCATGGGAATGTGTCTGTCCTGCCTAGAGACCCTGGAGCTAGCTTCTCGTCTGCCTATCCCAGCCTGGCTGGTAGGCAGGGTTTCTGTAGCTCTGTATCCTGGTGTTAGAGGATCCAGGACACATTTTCCCTAGTTCATTGTTCTCCATATCATGCCCTCAGTTGCTCTCTGTGTCACTCACATTACAGCGGAAAGACACCTTGGGTGTATATGGAAGTAAAAAGGTACTGCCCAAGTTAACTTGAGTTAAGCCCCAGTACAAGGGCCAAGGGTCTGAAATCATTGAGAACTTCAGACCCTCCTTGCCTCCATTTTTCCTTGGATTGTGCTTTTGCAGCTTTCTACTTTCCAGCTTTCTAGCATTTCCTTATCTGTAGATGGGTTATGTTGTGATGTTTTGTGAATCAGACAGGGCCAGTAGGGCATAAGCTGGGAGAATGCATAGTGGTTAAAAGCTTGGGTTCCAATCATGGCTTTTCCACAGACTGCCTCTGATCTTGGCCAAGCTACTTGATCTCCCTGTGCCCAACTGTTGTCATCTGTAAACCAGACATCATATCAGGTCCTATATCTCATTAGGCCATTGTGAGGAATAAACGAGCTAATATAAGGTACTTAGAATATTAGCTTTTGTTTGTTATTATCTTGCAGGCCAACTCTAAGGAAGTGGTAAGGGCTGCCTGGAATGTTCTGTTAAAGGCTCCATAACAACCTAGACCTGGGCTCAGTAGAAAATAATATTTTAGTGGATTAACAGCATCATGGGACTGGGGGTGCTCAGCAGCAGCATGAAGGCCACATATTAGAACTCCTAATACAGTTAGAGCTGAATCCTTCTGATTCCCTCAATTTAATGTATTTTATTGGATTACAGGAAGGATTTAAGCAATAACCTTGGTGTCAGCATGTAGGGTACACCAGGTCCATCTGGAAACTTTTAAAAGCTGATGTCTGTACCACAAGGTGCCAAACCCAATCAGAAATTTTGGTCCTTGGAGGACATGTCAGATGACAATGTCTCTGGATTAGGGGTGAAGCTCAGTTTTTAGGCTTTCTAGATTTCTGTTTATTATGATGGTTTTTAATAAAATGGTTACAGAAATTTTTTGACATTCCTTCCATCAAGAGACAGGGGTCTGGGTCCCCACCTGTGATAGTTAAGATTGTGTGTCAACTTGGCCGGGCCATGATTCTCAGTGGTTTGGCAGTTATGATGTAGTCTGGCAGTTATGTAATGATATAATCGCCTCCATGATGAGATCTGATACGATGCAATCACCTCCATGATAAGATCTGATATAATATAATCACCTCCATGATGAGATCTGCCACGTGCAGCCAAACAAAGAGAGTTTCCTTGGGGATGTGGCCTGCATCCAATATATATATGAACTTTCTGGCAAAGCTCACTGGCTTTTGCTCTGCTCTGGATCCTACATTCGGCTTGTCATCATCTGAAGTCTGGTTCTTGGGACTTGAGCCAGCAGCCTGCCATCTGACCTGCCAATCTTGTGTTTGTCAGCCTCTGCAGCTACGTGAGTCAGAAGAAGCCTCCAGCCTGACACTTGACCCACAGTCTTGGCACTTTCCAGCCTCTACAACTGTGTGGCCCATTTCTTTGATGTAAATCTCTCTCTACACATATATATGCTTCACTGGTTTTGCCTCTCTAGCGAACCCAGCCTAAGACACCACCCTCTGAATGTGGGCATGCCTGAAACTGCTTCAACCAATATATTTGAGAGGAAGTGATGCTCTGTGACTTCTGAAGCTAGGAGTGTAGTTTACACCTTGCTCGCCTTGGAATACTCATGCTAGAGCTCTGATTTGCTGTGTAAAAAACCTAGACAGAACGCATATAGGTGCTCTGGTCAACAGCCACAGCTGAACTGTCAGTCAACTGCCAGCATCAACTGCTAGTCATGTGAGACAGCCATTTTGGATGTCCAGCCTAATGGAGCCTTCAGATGACAGCAGCCCCCGGCAACATCTGACTGCAACCATTTGAAAGACCCCAAGCAAGAACCGCCCAGCAGAGCCCTCCCCAGATTCCTCATTGACAAATTTGTGAACAGAATAAAACGGTTGTTAGTTCACACAACAAAGTTCTTGGTTAAATTATTATGCAGCAATAGTAACTGGAACAATTATGGTCTTGGATTGTTACGATGGGAGGGGATCAACGGAAGGGGAACAGATGCAAGCAGATAAAACCTGTGTCAGACATTCATTCCTGACCGGGGTTGTAAATCAGAATCACTTGGGGGAGTTTGTAGAGTCTCTGACTCAGTCTTAGGTGGGCCCAAGAATCTCAATTTTTAAAATAATCTCCTGTAAAAAAATTTAAAGCTATTTTTATCATAACAGTGGTTGATGCACAGTACTGAAGGATATAAATCCCCCTCCCCACACCTTGTGATTCCCTTCCCTCTGTTATTTTTGGTTTCCTTGGCTATTTCTGTGTATTTATTTCTCCAGGTGAATTTCAGGATCATTTTTTTCGTGTTCCCCTTTAAATCCTGTTGGTGTTTTGATTGAGATCATGTTAAATGTATAGGAACGTGTATAGGCTAATTTATGGAGAGGTATCTTTTCAACACTGAGTCTTTTTATCCAAGAATACAGTACCAGTATGTCTTTTGGCTTTTTTTCAAGTGTTCTAATCCATCCCTTGGTCAGGTCCATTGTATAGGTCCTGCTCATTTCTGGTAAAGTTCATTGTAGCCATTTTCTCTTTAAGTTGCTATTGTAAATGGGATCTCCTACTACTTTTATTTTAACTGGTTATTGTTTTCATAATTAGAAAGCTATTGATTTTTTATATAAATTTTGTGAGCCACCACTTACTGTATTCTCTTGCTTCTGATAGATTTTTGGTTGATTCCCTTGTGTTTTCCAGAAACACATCATTTGGAAATAATTTGGCCTCCTATTTCCCAAATTATATGTGCCTTATTTCTTTGCCAACCTCAAAGTTGGCAGTTCGAACCCACCCAGCAGCTCTGTGGAAGAATGGTCTGGAGATCTGCTTCCATAAAGATTAAAACCCATTGACATCAAGTCAATTCTGACTCACAGTGATCCTATAGGACACAGTAGAACTGCCCCATAGGGTTTTCAAGGCTTATAATCTTTACGGAAGCAGACTGCCACATCTTTCTCCTGTGGAGCAGCTGGTGGGTTCGAACCATTGACCTTTCAGTTAGCAGCTGAGCACTTAAAACACGGCACCACCAGGGCTCCTTACCATAAAGATTACAACCAAAAACCCTATGGAGCAGTTCTACTCTAACACGTGTGGTCGCCACCAGTAGGAATCAACCTGACGGCAATGGGTTTACTACTTTCAGAATAATGTTAAATAACCATGATACAGTGGGAATGCATGTTTACTAATATGGTTTTCATTTTGGGAAATTTGTACCAATGCAATCTGATGCAAGTGGCCCATCAATCAGCACTGGGGAACCACCAACCTATGTGATGCAACTTTTGTCAGTTTATGTCCTCAATCTGACCTTGAAACATACTGCTTATTTCCATGATCCCAACAAAACATAAGATTAGTAAAATCTCCTGATTCTGTGAGCCAGACTGGACCCTCTCGTCCCAACAGGGAAAAGTGTCCTCGAAGTAGTAACTCCTGTACATTCTTCTGTTGCAGCCGAATTCCTTGGCCCCTCTCTGGTGGAGGAGCTGTCCTTCTCTCTGTATCCTGAGCTGGGCACATCGCAGAGTCTCAGATGAAGGGCCCTGTCTGTTTCTTACTATCATCCAATTCTTCCCCACCGATCTCTCAGCTACTGGAGAAATCAGGCCCATTAGTATCAGCCTCTTCCTCGCATTTTCCCTGAGGGGTGTTCAGGGAACAAAAACGGGCTGACCGATATTACTGGCCCGTCCCACGCACATGTCACTAATCACGCTAGATGACTGAATGGCCCAGCTCTTCTTTCTTCCCTTCCAAGTCAGGAGCGGGATGGTTTTCAAGGAAAGGACAAAACAAGCCAGAGGTGGTTGAAAATGTATTTATTTTTCTTCAAATGATCTTTTTCAAGCAATAAATAAAAACAGACGTGTTGAGTTTTCTAAAAAACAAAACTAAGCAACAACAACAACGACAAAAGTCCCCTAACCGATACACATCCTACAGAAACATAGGCATATCGAACGTAGAAATGACATCACTCTGAAAGATGGGGCTATTTACAGAAGTTACAAGTATTGCATTGCTCTGTCCATAAGAAGTCTCTTCCTTGTATGTCTCCAACTCTAAGGAAGGGCAGAGGACTTGGGGGAGAGGGGACACTTTCAAGGAGGTGACATTCTCCATCGTAACTTGATAGATAAGGAATTTCAAGGAAAACATCGATATCTAGCCACTGTATTCAGTTACTTAACGATACTCCCCAGGGAGCAGGACAGGGTACCCCCCCCACTCAGGGGGTCTCACCCGCCTTGAGGAACTCCCGAGATAAACCATCTTGTCCCTCGGATGGGCTGGGACCATGCTGAGCCAGTGACAAATCCTGTGGCTTCTGTGAGACAAGATAGTTCTGTGTCATCAAGGGCCAGCCACCAACAGCACTGTGCCATGCAGGAACCACAGCAGTTTCCCAAACTTGGGGGCACATCAAAAGCACTTGGGGAGATTTGAAACATCCTGATGCCTGGGTCCGACTCCCAGAAACTCTGACTTACTCGGTCCGGGATAGTCAGGGTTTCTAAAAGCTCCTGGCTGACTCTCATGGGCAGCCATGGTGAACCACTGCTTTAATACCAGGCTCACTGAGCCTTGGCCAGCCCCAATCTCCAGCCCCTTCCCCTCACATTGGAATCAACTGTCCTCCCTCCCCCTGTCTAAAAAAATATTTCTCATGGCTTCTCAGCTTTGTTGAGAACTCTGGAATCTGGCTGGAATGAACACCTGAGCCAAAGGGCCTCGGGTGAGGATGAGTGAAGATGGCGCGCTCAGCCATCCACTCACCCCTGGCGTTAGCCTAATCCTGCTCTGTGGGAACATCGGGCCTGTCTCCCTCCGTGCTCCTCCAAAAACGCCCTTGGACAGACGAGAGTCCAGGAGGCAATCAGCGGTATTCCTGGGTCTCCACAGAATACCCAGGGAACCCACTGCCTGTCATAGCCAATGGCAACACTGATAACTGGGGACTGTAGCAGTGCCCTCTGGGCATTAGAGAGCTTCACATCACCAGAAATCACTTCATGGGCGGGGTGCCTGTTGAAACTCACTGACCATTCGGGTGTACCCTGCAGTGGTGTCTTCCTTAGAGCTACTCCAAGTCATCAAAGGGGGTCCTGATGGAGACAACGAAGTCCCCTTTTCCAATCAAGCCAATTTCCTGTCTATTTCTAACAGGATTGGGACCCACACCGTTACCAAGTACAGAGAAAATGGCTTTATAAATAGTACTGGACACTGTGGTAGAGGACTCAAATTGGGAAGCTGAGGAAAGACAGACTTGGAACGAGTCCTGCGTTCCGACCATCCACGTGGTCAGATTCCAATCTGGGAAAGCATTATGCTTAGTTTTTGGCAAACGTACTCTCATTCTATAAAAAGTGAATCTGTTCTCCCGGCTCCTTTCCGTCCCCCCAGGCAGCCCCCCTCCCTAGTTTATCTGCTGTTGGGAACCCACAGCTTTTTCAGCTGCAGGATCCATCTTACCTCCTTCATCACGAAACACGAAGCGACTTCCAGGAATCAAGGAGAAAGTGGGAATGTCCGACTGTGCTGTTTCTAAATGGGTCCGTTGTCCAGGCCCCCAACCCCTCCACGCCTCACCCTTAACTATTGAGCCAAGCAGCTCCCAGGGGCAGGAGGCAGCCTCTGGCTTTTCTAAAAGCAGGAAGCGGGAACACTGGCCTCACCCAGAGGTGGGGCTTGAAAGAGGCAGGACTAATGATGCCCACACAGGTTCATGGAAGGAAGTGTAATGAGCCTGGTCCTATCTGGGATACTCGGGTGAGAGAGAGCATTCCAGACTATTGTGACACTGAGGCCTGAAGTTATTTGTAGGTGAGCGAGAATGTTTGTTTAGATCTAGACTCTCAAAGGGCTAAAAAACACATGCTCTCATTTCTAGACAAGTTTGCAATTACCTCTAATCTGACACTCCATAACAACACTATTCCACAATACTACAAATGAAGTTAACATGTAGCTTGTTCCCTCTCCCTCCCCCCAAGCCCACCCCACAGAAAACATATCCTTCTCCCTCCAAAGCCATTCTTCCATTTGGAAAGCCTCTTAAAAAGGCATTGTCCCAAGAAAGGATTCTAAAATGGCCCCTGAGTGCCCACCTCCACTTCACTGAACCCAGCAGCCAGCCCCAGGCAAGGAGTCTGTCCCGCCTCACCTCACTGCGCTCTCCTGCCCCTCTAGAACTTCAAGGGGACCTAAATGTGGTGTCCACTCCCCTCTTTTAATTCAAAAGAGGGCACATAAAAGTATTCATTTAAACCAGAAATTTTAAGAACACAAGAATTTGTTGGCATACTTCAAGTAAACCTCCTAAAATGAAAACCTCGCATTTATGCAAAAGAGAAAAGCAGGTACTTCAACTTTCAAAAGGATTCATTTCAGGTTTATCTCTAGTTATCTGGTTTCCCCAATGGCCATGCCAAATGATTCACTGTAGGAAAATCAGAATTGCACCCAATTTTTCAGGAGCACCTTATAGGATATGGCATTTATCACAGATGATACATGAGCCCTAGACACAGGGCTAGGGAAAAAATGCTCCCACCACCGAATCGAATTTGTCATCATTGGAGAGAGAAGGTTATACAGTTGTGGTTTAAACAGCTTCAGTGGTCTACGTGCCCAGGGACCAGCTCTGAAAGGAATTAAAAAGGAGTCCCTTCCTCTCTTCCTTCTCCCACTGCCCCTGCCTCTCGTGGCAACAAATGCAAGTTGGTGATCACGCTCATCTGTGTACACGTACACGAAACCATGACCTTCCGAACTGCGCTGACGGCTGCCTGCGATTGTGCTCTGTTGTTTGACAGCAACATAAATATACTCTGAATTCATTGTCACTAGACTCCTGTACTTACATACTCTGAGGAAATTCTTAATAAATACTTTTATTTATTATTAAGCATAACTATCCACTGTTGATGACTTAGAAACGAAAACCATGTCCTAAAAATTTTCTTTTAAAAAAACAAAATTCCTGTAACTACAACAACAACAACAAAAAATGGAGCAAGAACAGGAATCCAGGCACTTCTGGGAAACAGGTTTGCTTCTCATCCCTTGCCCGTCCCCCTCCCCCCCATAAAACTGGTTGAGCACATTTGCCAGGATCTGCGGATTTCATAACTTCAAGCCTTGCTGCTTAAAAAAATGAGGTAAGAAACTTCTATCTTAAACGTAAAACTGATGCACACACCAAAGCAAGGTCTCCCCGGCTGCTGAGGCAGCCATTATTGCTCTAAGTCGGAGTGTTTTGTTGTCTGCTTTTACTAGGTATTCAAAGTCCTTATTGCCATTCTAGCTGGCCCCCGAGGACGGCCAAGGAGAAATGGATGAGGAAGGAGCTTGGTCACCTGCCCCCTGCTGGTCAGTCTTGACTTGCTGCCACATGCGGCCCACCCACCTCTGCGGAAAGCCGACTTCGGCTTGGGGGTTCCCGGGCTCCGGGGCTCCGGCCCTAACAGCTGGGGGAGGTGGTGATGGGGCTGTGCAGATACGGCAGGCTGCTGGGAGCCGAGTGCACCCCCACAGAGACTGGGAAGCTGAAGACAAACTGCGAGGTGGGGGTGGGGGTAGCTTTGCCCCGCTCCCTCAGGGGCCCCGAGGGGCTGGCAGCCTCCACAGCACAGGACGTGGCCAGCACCTGGGACTCGAACTGCAGCAGCTGCCCCATGAAGCTGAAGTTGGGTGAGATGATGCTCCGGCGCTGCTTGACAAACTCAAAGGCCTCCTCCAGCCTCACCCTCTTCTTCATCATCAGGTAGGCAAGGCAGATGGTGGCAGAGCGCGAGATGCCTGCCTGGCAGTGTACCAGCACCCGCCCACGGCAGTCCTTCACCGCATCTGGGCAGAGAGCATGACACAATTAGTGCCCTCGGTGCTCCTGGCCCCCCACCAGAGGGCATAAACCAAACGTGGCGGTGGGCAAGGGTTGGAGGACAGGGCATATGTGAGGGACTCTAGAGGCCCATCCGTTCTAGGGTACTTTTGAGATTTAACCAAACAAGAGCACTACACTTGGGAAACACACGTACTATGAACTAGTTACATATATTCAAGGACGTCCATTTGCAGAAACAAGAACAATGACCTAATTCTCACCCCTCCCCCCTTTCTTTTTTCTGTCTTTCTCCCCATCCAGAAAGTCTTATCATCTAGACACATGGAGACATGCAAAGGAAAGGTAGGTAAGCTAACAGCAAGGGTACGGGAGTTCATCTTCCTCTCGCTGCCCCGACACAACACCCAATGGGTGAGGAAGAGAGGAAATGGGCATGGCCCAGACACAGTGCCTCCCAAGGCCCTCCTTCAACATGCTGGTTACAAGTGGTGCCCTCTGGTCCTCCCTGACCCCAGCCCTCTGACCTAATAACCCAAGGGCAGGGCCAACTTACCGATATACTCAATGGCTTCCATGAACCAAGAGCTGATGTCCGCCTTGTGGTTATCTTCCACTGGAATGCACTTGTACTGATAGTGTCCTTCAAAGTGGTTGGGGCAGTCCGAGGACACGTTCAACAGGGCTGTGATGCCCAGGGCATCCAGCATGTCTCTCCGGGCAGCGTGATAGGCACTACCGAGGTAGAGGAAGGGAAGGATCTCCACAGGACCCCCCTGCACCAGAAAGGGAAAACAAAGGCCCATGAGCAACATGACTCGGGGGCAACCAGGAAGAGGGCTGGGCTGCTTGGTACAGAGAGAGGGAAGCCAGTCTGAGATAAACTTTCACAGGTCCTGGGGAGAATGCCTGCTAGGCATGGCCCTGCCAGGGTTCCCCATTATCCTTCTGGATGGGCCCAGCAGGACTTCTCTAGCCTTTACCCTCTGTTTTGCCCATAAGCAGAGAAGCTAAGAACCAGATGAAGTCTTATTGGCCCCACCTGCTGGTCCAAGCAGCCCACCTTCTTAGTGATAAAGAAAGCAGCAGATAAAGAATGCTGGCCTTCCTGCACCATTTGTAACAAAAGAGTTTACACTTGCAGGATTGGTTTTCTGGGTCTGAAGCCTTAGGACCATAGTCTCATGGGACAACTTGGTCAACTGGTATAATATAGATCACAAAGTTTATGTTCTACATCCTAATTTGGTGAGTAGCATCTGGGGTCTTAAAAGCTTGCAAGCAGCCATTTAAGATAGAACTATCGTTCTCATTTCGTCCGAATCAAAAGAGAAAGAAGGAAACCAAAGACTCAGAGAAAAAACTAGTCTACAGGACTAACAATCTACCCTGAGACCAGAAGAACTAGTTGGTGCCCGGCCATCTCTAATGACTGTTCTCATCAGGGCTACAACAGATGAATCCTGATAGAAGGGAAGAAAAATGTGGGATGGGGCTCAAATTCTTAAAAAGTCCAGACTTACTGGACCAGTTGAGACTAGAGAGCTCCCCGAGACAATCACCCTGAGATAGTCCATAAACCCTGAACTGAAATTACCCCTTGAGGGCACATTTTAGCTAAGTAACAGATTGGCTCATAAAATAAAAAATATTACCAGTAAGTACTTCGCACCTTTAAAAAATCATCAATATGAGACCAAATGGTCAACGGTTACAGTAGAGCAAAGATGAAGGGTAAGGGGCCAAAGAAACGAGATTACTAGAAGCGAAATACCCAGAAGGGAATTAATGAGAATGTGAAAACATTGTGAATAACGTAACCAATGTCTCTGAACAATTTGTGTAGCGATTGTTAAATGGGAACCTAGTTTGCTGTGTAAACTTTCATTGAAAACACAGTATAATTTTATTTTATTTTTTAAAGTGTACATATGTTAATAATCAAGCTGTTTGTCGTGTGGCTTAGGTACTTGTTTGGTTTGATAGGTCTTCCCTTAATACAGCAGAAGTGGATGCCATCCTGGCCTCACAGACAAGAGGAGGAACGTGGCTAGATGAGACAATGTCAGCCTAAATTACTTTTTCTGAGTCAGAACAATTCAAGTGATCTGAGATTTGGGAAGCAGAGTGGCTGTGCCCCATAAATCCACTCCCTCCCCATCTAACTGGAAGGGCTGGAGGGGACGGGTTTGTAAGAAATGGAGTGGCCTGAGTTGTTTTTCTTTGGGAAGGGTTGGGGGACATTTATGTCTGTCTGGCATTCACTGTTGGTGTGTACATGGGGTACAGCCTGACAGCTGTGGACCGGGGCTGGTCCCATGGGCCGCTCTGTCAAAGAAGAAGGGTGTTCTTTCTCTCAGCTTCCTGTACAGCAGGCCACACCCTCACAGCCCTATCAGCCTCCTCCCTTGTCTGACATAACTCTAGAGGCTAAATCAGGGGCTTCTGGGAGTGACGTCTTTTTTTTTTTTTTTTTAAGGAGTGGGTAATAAAAGAGGGAAGAGGAAAAATTCCAATAAATGGACCCTACCTAACATCCCCCCGGATACTCAGGGTTCACCACATTCTCCCCAAACTGAGGTGCTGGACTCAAAGCCCTAGAAACGCAGAAGTTCTGAAAAGGAGGTTCTCCATCTGCGGCCACACTGCCCAGCACTCCAACCTCAGCCCCTCCGCCCCTGCCGGCGCTCCTGCCGGGGCTCCTGCCGGCACCTACCTGGTCATGCAGTGGGGTTCCGCAGGAGCTGCAGCCCAGATCCAAGGACTCCGCGGTGCTTGGGGGCACCGGGGGTGGGATGGCTGCCAGGGCCTTGGTTTTGGCACAGAATTCTGGGTACTCGGAAGAAAACTGCTCATAGCCACCTGTAAAGGGGAATGAGGTTAAGGTCAAGGAGGGGTCACAGAGTCAGCAGGAAGCCGGAAAGAACTTGACTCATATCCCGGATTAAAGCCATCTGTTGGGAAGCGACGGGCTGGCTCTATATTTGCCACTGGGTGGCACTGTGGGTCTGGAGATAATGGCTGTGGGGGACTTTACCAGAGATGCGGAGCCCACATAAGGCCAGGACTGCATCCTAAAGGCTGGAAGAAAAGTTTTGGGGACAAGACATCAGTCTGGGATGAAGATATGCAGATGAGATCCATTCTAGAGTATCTCCTTAAGGGAATGGCCACTGTGGGTTTCCGTGAGCACTAACACAGCCTGCAGCTGTGCCCTTGAACCTGCAGAGACGCCATCCCCACCCAGGCCCTTCCTTTGGAGAGCCTCTCCAGTGTAGGAAAGGAGGGGAAAAAATTACCCTGGCACCAGCCCCTCTGGATCTCAGCAATGGAGAACATGGCAGTTGCACAGCCTCATGAACAGCCGTTCCATCAACAAGAAGCCCAAACCAGAGGAAACGGGCTTAAATCTAAGTAAATCCCTCTTGCTACATACAGGTCTGGGGCAAGGGAGGATTTCCTAGCCTGAGAGTTGCTAAGCCCTGGTAAGGCTGGGGATCTGTGGGACCATCTTCCAGGGAAGGAAGGTCTTTTAAGTAAAAAAGATACACGGCCAACGTAACTGGACTCTCGTCAGTGCTAACCAGAAAAGTGCCTGCTGGGCGAAGGCAGTAAGCAAAGACACAGGGCGAGGCTCGGGGAAGCAGTCCCAGAAATACTCAAGCCTTGTGTCTCTGACTATCATGTGATCTCCGGGACTTTGCTTTGGAGGGTAATCTACCATCTACTGTCAATGTTTGGCCCTGCTTTTATTTTTATTTTGCAGTTTCTGTGGGACCAAAAATTGACTACAAATTAATTCAGTAGGGCCTGTATGTTGTGGTGCAGTGGTTAAGCGTTTGGCTGCTAACCAAAAGGTTGGCAGTTCGAATCCACCAGCCGCTCCTTGGAAACTCTGTGGGGGCAGTTCTACTCTGTCCCACAGGGTAGCTATGAGTCGGAATTGACTCGACAGCAATAAGTTTGGTTTTTCGGTTTTGGTACGTTGTGGAACAACCACTCTGACTGATCCATTCAACTGACTGAAATGACAAGTTGGCTGAAGGGCACCTGTGTAGCTAGAACTGTGAAACCTTTATGGCTGAGCGGTATAGGTCCAACACTTCCTGTATACACGTAATCTTCCAGTATGCAGACACGTGATGGTTAGTCGACTACTTGCCCCAAATATCAACCCTAGACATTACTGCCTATTGCTGCTGAGAGGGGGACAAATGACTGTCACATCATAAGGCTTACAGAAACAGGGTATACGGTTCTTCCTCTCTGTTCTCTCCACTCCCTCCCTCAGGATATAAATGGATATCTCTTTGGTCACAGGCCCTGGTTCCTGCTGAGTCATAATGACCAGCTTCTCTGGTGGAAAACCTGCTAACGGGTCCAGCCCTGCCAGTTTCAGAGGTGCTGGTGGCCTCAGTGGTTACCACATCTCAGAAGCACACCCTCCCTCCATTATAACTCCTTTCTGTCCCCTTTCCCTATGTAGAGCCTTGGTGGTGCAGTGGTTAAGAGCTCGGCTACTAATCAAAAGGTCAGCAGTTCAAATCTACCAGGTGCTCCTTGGAAACCCAACGGGTAAGTTCTACTCTGTACTATAGGGTCGCTATGAGTCGGAATCAACCTGAAGGCAATGGGTTTGGTTTTGGGTTGGTGCCCTTTCCTTACAAGGCTACAAATGTCACTACCTGAGACGCAGCCAGCAGAGTATGGGGAAGAAGTAGCCAGCCAATGTCTTTAGCCAAGGGCTCTAGTATGGGGCTCTGGTCTTATGGGAAACTTCAGTAGACAGTGCCCTTTGGAAACAGTGGAAGGGAAATGGATCAATCTGCAAACGCTTATTGAACACTTATATAAAAAGCCATCACTGGGGAGTTACTGATCCATGGGTACAGAGTTTCTGTTTGCGGTGATGAAGAACTTTGGACATACATAGTGGTGAAGGCTGCAGAACATTGCCAATGTAATTAGTACTGAATTGGACACTTAACAATGGTTAAAGTGGAAAATTTTACATATTTAGATATTTTAACATAATAATTTTTTTTTTTAAGCCATCACTTGTTACTGTGTATGCTTTTACGTTCTTCTTGTTAGCTGCCGTGAGTTGGCCTCCAGCTTATGGTGACCCCATGTACAATGGGATTGGACTGTTGTGATCCTTAGGGTTTTAATTGGCTGATTTTTCAGAAGTAGATGTCCAAGCCTTTCTTCCTCGTGTGTCTGAGTCTGGAAGCTCCGTTAAAACCTGCTCAGCATCACAGCAGCCTCCACTGACAGACGTGTGATAGCTGTACTTAACAAGCATTGGCTGGAATCGAACCCTGGTCTCCTTCATGGAAGGTGAGAATTCTATCACTGAACCACCACTGCCCTCTATATACTTCTACAAACCCTTTGCCATCGAGTCGATTCTGACTCATAGTGACCTGATAGGACAGAGGAGAATTGCCCTGTTGGGTTTCCCCAGAGCGGCTGGTGGATTCGAACTGCCAACTTTTTGGTTACCAGCCAAGCTCTTAACCACTGCGCCACCAGGGCTCCATATGCTTCTATAGGATTTGAATTTTTTAAAACAAAATGACCCTTGTATTTATTACATAATTTGAGCTATTAAAACATAATTCTAAAGAGAAATTTAAGACAAAAAGCTCATCACCTGCATAGGCAGAAAAGCTGTACCCACCCGAAAATGAATGAAGAGGGCACAGAAGTACCAGAGTCAGGCTCCAGGATCACACCTGGTCACAAGGAGAAGCCCTGAGGGCAGCAGAGGGAGGGTGGGGAGCCTCAGGGCGGTTGAGAGACTGTTGTTCCCATTGCTGAGAAGGCACTCGCGGGAAAGCAGACTGAAGTTACGGAAAAGCAGAAGCTTTGCAGTCGGAACGACTGGTCTGGTGCAATTCCAACCCTGTGACTCATCAGCTGTGCAACCTGGGGCCAGTCATTCAGCCTCTCTGAGCCTCCTTGATGTCTGTAAAATGTGACTGAACTTCCTCCTCACAGAGTGCCTGCAAGCACTAATTTAGCATCTGGAAGACACGTAATGAAGGAAGGCTTCCTTTTCTGGCACCTGCACTGGGGCGTGCCCCAAACGGAGATCCCCAAAGGCCACAGAGGAACAAGGGGACTCTGGAAGGCTGCCAGTTTCCCAGATGCTCGGCAGCCTTCTCTTCCGGGGCTGTATTTATGTTCTCCAGTCGGAGTCTTGAGACCTGGTAGTTAGACAGAGGAAGGGCAGGTACCCTACCTCCTGAACTCTGAATCCCCTTCCCAGTCCCAAGCACCGGCTACCTCCTGGGGTCAATCAATCAGGCTGGCGCAGCAGAATGAGCGCTGAGGGATTCGGAGCCAGCTGCTGACCACAGAGTGGGACGGGAGGCAGGGAGGGCTGGCGGCTGAGTGAGCGGGACGGAGGGGACCCAGCAGGTGGAGAAGAGGCCTGAGGGGCCATTGGATGTCTCCTCCAGGCTCTCATAGCAGGACAGAGACATAGCAACGGTCTGCAAAGGACACCAGTAGAACGGAACAGAAAAATTATGACTAAAAACTTACTTCTCTCTGGGGTATCTTTACAGAACCACCAAAGAGAAACTAAGCGAAGAAGCAGACTAACTCCAGGACAGGAGCACCGGGAAGTTCGACATCCCGATGTGGGCAGCAGTGAAAGGGTTTCCCCCTCCTGAGTTACTGCTCGTTTGGAGGGTCTGTAGCTGGTTGTCCCAACACCTGTCAGTTTGTCAAAATGTGGTGGGTTGCGTGTTGCTATGACACTGGAAGCTATGCTACTGGTATTTCAAAGACCAGTAAAGTCCCCCAGGGGGGACAGGTTTCAGCGGAGCTTCCAGACTAAGGCAGACTAGGAGGAAAGGCCTGGTGACCTACTTCCACAAACTGGCCAGTGAAATCTTTACAGATCACAAGAGAACACTGTCTGATATAGTGCTGGAAGATGAGCCCCCTCGGCTGGAAGGATCCTGAAGATGGCGCAGGACCAGGCAATGTTTCATTCTGTTATACGTGAGGCTGCCATGAGCCAGAGCTGACTTGACAGCAACCAACAACAACACCTGGCTGTTACAAGGAGCAACCAAAAGGAGCTCTTTCTGGTGGGCCAATGAGCTTCACGCAGGCCAAGGGCAAGGATGAATACAGTATGTGCTGATGGTCCAAAGGATGCAGTGATGGTGGTGTAGATGGGTAAGGGCAACTTAGA
>NW_004444045.1:397639-407881 GCF_000243295.1 Trichechus manatus latirostris
CTCTCATTTTCTCATCTTTCTTTTAAGACTTGAGAGTCTAGGGGGAAAAAATAATATGATTTTCACCAGAGTTTCCTGAGGAATAACTACATTTACAGTTAACTCATCTGTCCTTTTCTTACTCACGCTCACACAGGCCAGGCGCTTGTCAAAGATTAGTCAAAATGATGACCCACTGGCTAGCTACACATTTTCGAAGCTGCCTGCCCCTCCCACACACAGGCTATGTATGTGAAAGTGCTTTGCAAAGGGCAGATTGATGTCCTATTGATAATATCACCACAATAGGCCTCTTAATGGGGGCTATGATGGAGAAGACTGTCCTTTGGTGGTGACTATGGCCGTGGACCCTAATGTGGCTGTCACTTTTTTCCATTACCCTCGCCAGGCTCAGCCTATCACCTGTTCACAGACAAGGCTCCTGATCTTGCTCTCATGGGACATCTTATTGATACAAGGCTAATGTTGCCCAGCAAGAAAGTCTGGGGTCACTTGAAGGTTGTTTGCCTTTGAGAACTTCCCTCGATGTAGGTGTTGACTTAGCAAGCACCCATGCAATGCTGAGCAGTATTTAAAATTTACCGAACTGGCTTTCTCACTTTGGGACTCCCTCTGCAGGGAGACCTGTACCTCCTTGGTCAGCTGGCTGACACCCAACGCCATGCTCCTGCCTGGGTCTTGTTCGCAGCGCCTCCCTGTCCTCTGTGCTATCAGCTGGGTTCAGAAAACTGGCTTCGGTTGGAGAGTGAACTTTTCTTCCTGTCCTGCTTCCTTCTTGTCCGCCGGGAACTGCCTCCCAGTAAGGAAATCAGCTATCTGGTTTCAGACGTTCTAATGTTTTAAAGGAATTTCTTGGCTCCTTACAATGGTCACCCTTTCTCGGGCCCTCAGCGTTCTGCGCAGCCCGCCTCTCCTGTTAGCAACCAGGGCAAAAGCCTAAGAAAGCTGTGGGGGCTTCGCCACCATCGAGTTTTCGCTCAGCTTACCGCCTTTGGTTACTTTGCTGGTTGGAAACATGCAGTTCAAAGGATGCAAAATCTAGTGAGTTTGCGTCAGTTTTCATTTTTTAACTACGGTAAAACCCACTGCCATCAAGTTGATTCCACATCACAGCAACCCTAGAGAATAAGAGTAGAACTGCCCCATAGGGTTTCCAAGGAGCAGCTGGTGGATTCGAACTGCTGACCTTTTGGTTAGCAGCCAAGCTCTTAACCAATGTGCCATCAGGGTTCCTTAACTATAGTAGGGGTTACAAATTATCTTTAAGACCTAACGTTGTATAATTCTAACACTCCCAATCCTAGGCTCTCCTGGGCATGGTGTCATGTTTGCAAAAAAAAAAAAACACTTTGGGTGGAAGAGGTCTGCAGCCTCAGCATCCCCCAGGCGATGCTGCTCGATGCCACTGACCTCCTGGCGAACTAGGATGGGTGAATGGGGCGAGAGAGGAAAGACAGAACGCAGACCCCAGAGCTGCCAGGGCTGCTACCCACCCCACTGCTCACTGGTGGCAGAAGTGGCTGTTTTCCATGAAGGTGAAATGTCAGAGGCTGTATGGTCAAGTCTGGGGACTTGTGGGAACATGAATTCCAGCCTAGAAGGAGAAACCAGAATTATCTAATGGAAGGCCCCAATTTTTCAAAACCGCTCTGGGACAGCTTTTTAATCAGAACTTGAATAAGAACTGACAAAGGCCACACAAGAGCTGAGATGAATTTTAGACAGGTGAGAAAATAAACTAATGTTTTTATACCTGAAATCTTTCTATGTAACAGGTTGATTTGTTATTTGGGGAATATGAGAGAAAAAAATGTCTTCTATTACGGTAAGAAAATGCTCTTTTTGTGTTTCTTTAATGACCAGGAGAGACGAAAACTTTAATCCAAGAATTTATGAAGGAGAGAGAAAAGAATTTTAAAGGAGACGTATATTATGATAATGTCTGAAAAACGGAAAATTTTAAACTGTCCCTAAAAATGCCTTACAGGATTTTAAATTGAATGAGTTGGGGCGGGGGGTGGTAAGCTTACATCAGTGGGACTCTCTCCCTAGCAAAAAGACCAGGGAATATTGTAGTGAGTGATTTTGGTTATCACTTTTAGCAAAACTTGGGTAATATCAGGAAATTTAAAGGTTAGGCAACATTTTGCTGATAGTAAGTAACACTCCTGATTTTAACTATGAATTTTTTGCTCGTGGTATCAGTTTTAACCACTTTCAGTGAGGAAATCAATTGCCCTTCAAAGTGGCAGAAATAAAAAACTGGATTTTAAAACTCAGTTAATTAGCAGAATTAGATAACCTTTGACTAGGAAGGATAATATAACGTCTTAAAATACCCTGCTGTTTTTACTGTCCTCTGAGGATGGCAAACACCAACCATCAGAGTCTTCCACCAGCTTAATGTCCACTCCACTTTAACTCCACATCCACACAGGACACCAGACATACACTCAACGGCCCATTAGCTGGAAAATAAAATGAACACCTGCAGTGGGAACCAAATTACCCAAGTCCTAATCAATTCAGGCATTTTCTAAAGATAATCTAAGGAGCTTTTCTTTCCTTGTTTCCCAACGTTCCCCCTTTAGGTCCCTGCCCGCACAGCCCCCTCCCCTGAAACCCACATCTCCTCAGCACCACTGGAAGCGGGGTGTCTCCGGAGACTTAGGATCCATTGCTTGCCTCACCCAGACTGCACCTTCCCCACAGGAGTGGAGGAGCAGATGCTTATTTTTTCTTTCTGCCCTCTCTGGGGGGGCCTTTTCATTAGAGGGCAGAGAGAAGGAAGATGAACTGGGTTAAAGATGCCCTCCGTTGAGCACATATCAAAATAAGCTAAGTTAAATAGTGTATGGCCCAGTTAACCCATAGATGTTGTACCGCCAGTACAGAACGATTTGAAGGCTGCTGCTGCCAATGGCGAGATCCCTCTGCTTGTGAATACACAGCTGAACCTTTCCTGGCTACTCCCTGAGCCACACCGGAGGAGAAAGCTTAGAAACTCTCATCTCGGAGGATGTCGACTTTGAAATGCCCAGGGCCATCATCCCCACCCGCTTCAGCGCAGACAACAGGAGGCAGTCGCAGGCCCCGGAGGAAATGTGTGCACTCTGAAGACAGCTCTCAGATCACTCCTTTTCCGTTGGCCACGCGCTTCGCCACCCGCCAGGGGACTGTCATATTACCCAGAGGCTGCCTGTCCTACCCAGTTTTCACATCAACATTTGCCTCGCCCCGAAGCTCCAGGGCTGAGCGGCTCATCCGAGGGGCAGCTCGCGGAATCTGTCTCGTTCCGGCTCTTCAGACCGGATTCGAGGGGTCGGGGAGGTGCCGCGGGCCGGGGAAGAGAACCTTAAAAACATGCCCTTCTCCCCAGAAGCAGGGCCGAAGTGTCTGCGCCCACAGCAGCCCAGGGGCCACGTGCCCCGAATGCCGCTCTACGGCGGTCCACTCCGGATTTCTTTCAGGAAGAAAAACAAAACAAAACAACCCTAGGTTCCACGTGGGGCGAGAGTCCAGCCCCAGTCCCGACGCGGGAAGGGTGCTGGGTTCAGAAGCCACAAAGGAAGGCGCGCGCCCAGGCTCTAGATCAGGAGGTACTTGGGGGCAGCGCGCACGGAGGACATGCTGGCCAGCCTCTGCCCACTCTAAGGGACTTTCCTCCCAGAGGAATTTTCTCTCATCTTCCCCACGAGCGACAGCCCCAGGAAAGGGAGAGCCGCCGGATTCAAACAATAGCGCGGCTACCACCTTAGTTGTCCGACCGCTAACTTGACGCAGGGAGACATCTGAGGGGCATGCGTCTGGCGCGGGCTCCCCGGCACATCTCGGCGCCCAGGCGCCGGGCGGCCCCTTCACCAGCGCCTAGCTCGCCCTCGCTTGGCTACGGGCCCTTCCGGTGCAAGCTCCTTCCTGGTACTTTCTCTTAAAGCGCTTTAGGGAGAAAGGAGAGCTGGACTCAAATGAAGGTACAAAAGGCAGCCCTCACGGAAAAAGAAAGAAAAATCAGCAAAATCGCTTTGGTGGTTCAACCAAAGGTCAACAGCAGCATTTCCCCAGCAGCTGACAGGTCAAATGGTCAGGAAGCAACTGCCGAGAACAAAGCCCCCCGCTGTTCACCAGGGGCAAACCCATCTCGTTGGCACTGAGCAATTTTGTTGTGCTTTTAGGAGGGGCGGTGGGAAGAGGTTTCCGTCCCCCGCCCCCCGCCCCCATCTCCCTTCCTCTCGGGTGGACAGGTCCGGTTTGGAGAGGAAACGGAGGAAGGGGCAAGGGGCGCTCTCAGGGAGAGGAGCGGCTCTTTGATGGCGGAGGTCTGAAACGCCTCTTGGGTTCAGAGGCGAGTAGCGTTCGAGCGCGAAAGAATGCGCGGAATGCCGCAGCGGGAGGAAGGGGTGCAGCGTGGCAAGGAGGGTCACCCCATCGGCCTGCTGGCTCCCCAGCGCAAGGGGCACCGAGGGCCGCGGACCGACGGCCCCTGGCAGGTGCCGCCGCCGGCTCGGCCGAGGCCGGCGCACTGTCCCTCCAGTTACTTGGATAGGATGCTGCCCCTTCGGGGGTTCTGACTTCTGAATTTGACAAAACCCCCTTCCCCGAAAAACGTGAAGTTTCGCCAGCTTTCACTTCAATCAAGCACACCGCGCCATCGGATATTCGAGAATTGTGTCTAAACAAAAGGTCGGAATTCTCTGCTGTCCAGATTTACAGGGGGAAAAAGACACCTTCCTAGCCTCCCGTTCCCCAAATATCCAGTCCTATTGCCTCCTGCTCTCGGAGCCGCGGTCTCGCCCCGGGGCAGGAGGAGTTGGCCACCTTCCAGGAGGAGCTCAGAGTTGGGCAGCGGGAGAAATAATAAAGAGCGCTCCACACAATGTCTGCAAGCCCATCCGCGTTTCTTCATCTAAGGAGGGCGGGTTAAAAATCGAGTCAGCGGGCCGATCCCACCTCGGCGCTCACCCTTCTCCCATCCTCTCGGCCTCTCCGGGTCGGATTCAGTTCAGGGACGGAGCCCGCCAAACGAAAAGGCCCATCCTGTCCCCACCCGCACTGTGGTACTTACGAGCACTTCCCTGTACTCGCAGATGGGCCGCACACAGGAGTCGTTTCACCAGCGAGGCAAGAACCGTTAGTGGGTGTAAATAAGGGCGGAATCGCCAGGAAGGGTGAGGGCAGGTGACGGGGGGAAACGCGCGGTTCCTGAGGACTTCGGAAGCTCGCACACAAGCACAGAAACAGACAAAAATCTTGCAAACCCGTGCAGACCAACACGCACAAAGGAGCGCGCGGGGATCCCTGCAGCCACGAGTCACTCGGGGTACTCCTTCCCCTCCCTGTCCACTAAGGCGCAGGCCGACAAACCGCCCTACACACATACACACTTCAGCTCACATTCTGCCGCGCCTGGCACTTGGCGCCGGCGTTTACCTTTGAGCAGGCAGATGTCTGTCCGCTCAGCGTTGCGACGCAGCGCCTGCACCACCAGCGACACGGTGCTGTCTTCGCGGAGGCTCTCGGCGCGCGGGCTGCGCTCATCATAGACGATGACCGCCGAGTAGAGGCCAGAGCGCAGGCGGGCCCGCACCTCCTCGGCGGGCAGGATCTGCTCCAGGCTCACGGAGCCTTTGGCCCGCCGCCGCACGATAGTATTACAGCGCACGTTGACCGAGCCTCGGATGTAGCCCGCGCTATGCGCCAGGAACGGTCTGCAGTCCAGCAGCAGGCACTTGCCGCCGCTCAGCAGCCCCAGGGAGCCGTGGCTGCCGCTGCCTCCCGCGCCTCCGCCGCTCTCGTCCCGGTTCATCAGCCTTTTGAGCACGCTGCAGTCCATCTCCCGCAGCTCCTCCACTGTCACCATGGTCGCCGTGAACCTCGGCTGCTGGGCACGCGAGGAGGTGAAGGGCACCTGGCCGGCTGGGCTGCTGGAAGGGGCGGACGAAGGCTAAGGGAGAGCGCGTGCAGAAGTGGCTGCAAACTTGGCTCCGAGCGGCCACGGCGGGAGAGCCTCTTCTTCCCAGTCCCCTTCGTCCGGCAGTCTCCCGGTTACATAGCAATTCGAGCGGCCTCGGGCGCTAGGCAGGACTGCGCGCGGCGCAGAGGGGAGGTGGCAGTGGCGGGGAGTGTGTTTACGACAGAGGACCACGGGCTCCCTTCTGCTGTTGCCTCTATGGTATGGCCTGTTGTGCTGCTCCTACCGCCGCCGGCACCGCAGCTGCCGTTCCGGCCACCGTTCCGCACACGCCGCCGGAGCGCCGCGCACTGCTCCAGCTGGAGTTTCCTCCGCGGCTTATAGATTTATTAATGCTCCTCGGCTCTCCCGCGGGAGGGGAAAGAGTCGTTACCACCTCGCCCGGCCCCGCCTCTTTCCCGTCGCGGCCAGGTCCCCTCCCCCGGGGGCTGCTCCCCGCCCCTTCCTCCGCCCCGCACGCCCCTCCTCCTGCCCCCTCCCCGACGCGTGAATGGAGCGCCAACCGCGCGCGCCCAGTCACGGGAACGCGACGTCACAAAGACCGGAGTAAACAAGGAGCTCGGCGTTTTCCGCCAGGCCCATTCATAAATCCGAGACCTAGAGGAAGAGGGAGGCGGCCCCCGACCCGCCGGCTAGCGGCTGCGCCGGGACTTTGTGAATGGAGCGCGGCGGCGCCTCTCGCCCTCCGCCCGCGAACCGGGCCTCCCCGGCGCGCTTCCTGCCCCGGCACGAGCCCCTTTCCAGTGTCACCGCCCCGCTGTGCTGCGTTTGGCGCAAAGAAAACAGCTGAGAAGCTGGCCTAGCGGAGGCCAGCGGCTGGGGTTTGAAGTTTCGTCTATTTTTACCTCAGCGTCTCACTCTCCGCCCCCCTCTTAACTGTGAGCTGCCTGGGTCTCCTCCCCGGTCCCGAGGTGGAGAGGGAAGAGGTGCGACACGGCCCACCTTGCGAGGCCTGCATCTCCTCTCCCCAGATTTCAGAGTTCCTTCGGCCCGGCCAGTTCTTTTTAATACGATTCCTCAAGCGTTGGCTTATGCGTTAGTATGATCGATTTTCATCTTAAACCATTAAACCAGCTTTATATCTTCCCGAGGAACGTGGGCAAACCCCAACTTAGAAGATGAAAGAGAAAGTCCTCCCTCCCCGAAGCCCTACGGTAATAGGGGTGAAGTGTGGGGTTTGTTGCTTTACGACCCGGGGGAGGCATTAATTGCCGGAATGTTGTTCAGACGGAGGGGGCAAGGGTGGCACTCGCTTCTACGCTTCCTAAAATGTGTTTATTTAACCCTCGTGTGTGTGTGGCGCGGGGGCGGGGGGGAGGAAATCGGCGTTTCGGCTTTTGGGAAAGTCCTCGCTCCCATCTTGCACACGTGTGAATTGTCTTCTCAGGAAATGACAGTTAGGGTCCACGTTTGGCGCGGAACTAGTCCTTGAGAAATTTATGCGCAAAGAATGACCTTTGGGAAGGATTTACTCATGCAGGTTCAGGCTTCTTTGCATTCCTCTTTCCAGATCACGTCGATTTCACCCCGACCCCGACCCCAGCTTTACTTATGCATTTAATTTTCCTGGAGGCCACTCTTGGCAGGAGGTTTGTGTGCGCACGCGGTGGGGACCTGACAGAAGCCAAAAATTACTTGCCCGACATCTTGCCAAGTCTTGTTAGTGAGAATTACGGACCGAGGCGAGGAAATTACGGGACGCGCCCCGAGGCGGCCTCGAGGACTGCGGGGTCGAGTCTTCCACTCCAGCTCTCCCATGGAAGCCCTCCCCGCCCTCCTTCCCCTCTGCCTTTGTTCCGGGCGGAGCGAAGAGACGCTGCTCTCTCCTCCGGTCCCCCAGTGCCACCTCCACTCCCCCACGGGCCTCGGTAGGGGCCTCCACCTCCGAGACCTTCGAGCCGCGCTCCCGTCCCCCCGCACCCCGAAGCCCCCGGCGGCCCGGCCTACGTCTGCTCGGCGGTGAGGGGCGCAGTTTGTCCAAGGTATCTTTCCTTTTGCCTTGGGCACCGGTATGGCTCAGTTCGGCGCTGTAGTGATCCTGCAGTGATATTTTCTTCAAAATGGGTTTTTTTGCATTGATTTTAATTTTTCAAAAAGCATTGCATTAAAATATTTATTCGGATTACTAACTTTTTGGCGCCCCTTTAAATTTGCGTCTGAGTTCCCACCATAGTCCTGGGCCTGGAAGAGGCCATAACTGCGGACCTACCGAAGCCGCAACACGGGAGGATCTTGGGCGCCGGGCACTCGGGTGGGAGGTCAGCGGTCAAAGGCTACCTGCGTAGCCTCCGGGTGAAGAGGTTTATACTCCCTCCCGAGGGCTAATGGGACCTCTCTCCTGCGGCTAAGGTGGTTAGGAGGCTCTAATGATTCGCTCTCGCTAGCATACGGAGTGTGCCTTTTCAAAGGAGTCCCCAAGCAAAGATGTCCCGGCCCGACTGTCCCAGAGGGCGGCTCAGGAATCTGACCCCCGTCAGGTCCGCGCCGCGGTTTAGGAGCTCTTCCCACCCAGAGAAACACAGGGTCCTCTTCAGGGGCTTTGGTAAGACATTTCTTGGAAGAGTCGGGGGCAGGCATGGGTCGGTTTCACACGTGTCCCAGGAGCTGGGGAGACTTTCCTGGGACGCCCGGGTCGCGCTCTGCTAGTCTTTGTCTCCCAAACGGTGGGGCGCCCGTCTGCCCGCTAGACCCGCGCCCAGCGTTCACGTGGCCGGTGATAACAGCCAAATGGCCGGGGAGGGGGGTGGCTGCCCACGAAACAGAGTTGCTTTCTGCACCTGACAGTAATCCACGGTGTCGAAGCCGGTAAATCCTGCAAGCGAGTCACACAGAAAGGCCGTGGGCGGGCGCGTGTGAGTGAGTGTGCGTCCACGTGCGCGTACCCGCGTCTGTGCGCCTGCGCGCCCGTGCCCTCCCGGGGGGCTGGGGGCAGCAGCTTCCGATTTCACGTAGTTCAGTCGGGAGCCCTTGTAGCTGAGAATGTGAATTCTTCATTTTTGAAAGAGATTAATTTAAAAGAAGACATCCCACCCCACCCCACCCAAAAAAAAACCTCGTGAATTAGCGTTCAGTTGTGTGAATTTCAACAATCGAGATTTAAATTACCTTATTGTATTTATCCGGATCCTGTGTAAGCTCCCTGGATAATTTTTTTGTATTGTGAGGGGTTGGGCTATTAGCCCCTCAGTTCAATTAATGAGATGTGAGGGCTACCGGTTACAGACTATAGAGATGATAAAACTTATCTCCAATTAGTCTGCAGGCTGGGGTGGGAGACATAACCAGTTTCCACAGGAAGTTTGTGGAACAGCTTGTCCGAAAGTAGATCGTGGAGAAAACAAAGGCATTTGGAAGGAAGACATTATCTGAATGTCATTTCAAAGTTAATTTAATTAACAAAGGCATGTCTGCAAGAATTGGGATGGGATTGCCCAAGGAGAGCTGTTTTATTTATATTCAGCAGTAAACCTCAGGGTGAAAATACTTTAAAAATTCATTGTGACAAGTAAATACAAACTCTCTTTCATCAGACAGTCCTTAGACCGACCTTATTAGTCACTGTCAGGCTCCAGAGAAACCTCTGGTCTTGTTTGAAGCACATTTATTTCCAATTAGGAAGTTGTGTGATCTGGGAATTTAAAGCCCAGAGTAGAATCCCCAGAGAACCATGGCTTCTATTCTGGTTTTGATGCCGACCTCTGACTCACTGCTCTGTCCCAAGGTGCCTGAATAAAACTTGCCTGAAAAATCATTAATGAATTAATCAAGGTGGCGATGGAAGGAGAGGTCCTGTGGATTCCCCGTTCCTGACCTTTCCTGGACAAAGAGGGGGCCTTGCTCGTTACTCTGAACTGGAACAGCGACGGACCATTTTATATGTACCTGTTGGCTTGGCTTCTTAGATGAGCTTTTTGGGAAGTTTGCCTGTGTTAGTGGGAATACTGAAAAACAAAACTGGGAGGCTGTCTCATGCAGCGGACTAGAAGACTGTGCCGACACAGTGCGTTTTGGGCAGCATTTATAAATGGAATTGAAAAATGTCTGTCATTTCCTGCCCACCCCTGCCCTTTAAATCAGGACTCAAAAGATGGAAGGTCTTCAACATCGAAGTGGAAGTTCACCAGAAAACTCAAAAAAATAGCCTGAAGGTGTTTTTAGTCCTGATGTTGTCACAGATCTGTTCAGTAGCCTCCATTTATTTCCTGTGCATGACACAATGTTGTTGTTAGGTGCGGTGGAGTTGGTTCTGACTCATAGTGACCCCATGTACCACA
>NW_004444045.1:408965-410791 GCF_000243295.1 Trichechus manatus latirostris
ATCTCCAGACCTATACGATCCTGAGTAGGAGTGCTCTCTGTCAATCACAGGTTCAAGCTTCACCTGCCCTCTCATCTCTCCCTCCTCAAAGTCAAGCACACAAAAATGCCGTGCCCTAAGGGACAATGTCTAGCTCCTTTCTGCCCCTCCTTTAGAATACAAGCTCATGGAGAGCAAAGCTCATACTTTGTATTTACATGTTTTGTCACGTGCCATTTGATAAGACTTGCTCAGGTTTTCAGAAATAAATTTTGGAAATAAACACTTCTTCAAATAGGAGATAAAAATGGGCTTGGCCTTTTTTATGCGACTCTGGCTGTGAATATTTTTCACTCATTCTTCCATTCATTCAACAAACAAGCTCAGCTCAGTGGGAGAGAAAATTTATCTGAAACACTGAGTGTGCCTTCAAAGAGTTTATAATCTAGTCAGTTTAGAAAAGGCATGGATGTCACTGCAAGTTACCGCAGAGCAGTATGTCATTAGGGAAGAACAAACAAAATGCCAGAGTGATTCAGAAAAGGATCAGATGGTGTTGTGCGATTAGGGATGGAGGAAAAAGGCCACCATGAGCAAAATGAATTTCATCTACTTACGTGTCATCCTTGAGTTCTCTTAACCCACTGCAGTCCAGTCAATTCTGACTTATAGTGACTCTATAGGACAGAGTACACCACCCCCCACCCCCGCTACAGGGTTTTCAGGAAACCCTGGTGTCATAGTGGTTAAGAGCTACAGCTGCTAACCAAAAGGTTGGCAGTTCAAATCCACCAGATGCTCCTTGGAAACGCTATGAGGAAGTTCTACCCTGCCCTATAGGGTCGCTATGAGTCGGAATCGACTTGACGGCGATGGGTTTGGTTTGGTGTTTTTTTTTTAATAGGGTTTCCAAGGAGCAGCCAGTGGATTCGAACTGCCACCCTTTTGATTTGCAAGGGAGCTCTTCACCACTGCACAGGTCCTTAAAAAAAAACAATTTTTATCCCACCTCTGACATTCATTCTGCTCTTGTGCCTTTACATTATTTTCCTTTCATTTGTTAACGTCTCTCTCCCCAGTGGGTTTGCCTGCTAAAAATAGATGAGCAGTTGGTCCAAAGCTACAAAGGAGCCAAGATGATATAAAGGCTCTGTTGAAAATCTGTGCCATGGCCAGTGAGCTGACCTAGAAGGGAGGTGACCTAGGTGTGGGTGTGACTCTAACTTCCATTATCGTCCTAAGCAAGTCAGTTCTTCCATACCTTAGTTTTCCCATCTGTGAAACTAGGAAAAATAACATTATTGTCATTATATTCTTTTTTTCCAGGACAACCAAATGTCTAAATCACTCTTCCAAGGATCCAGTGGCAAACATGTTTTCCAAACCAAATGGAGTGCGTGGTCAGAAAGATTTCTTTTGGACTCATAAAATCGTTTATATAATAATTCTTACCAGGAAGTAAACATTAAATGGCATTTATTTACGTATTTAATAAATTTTCTTTTACCAAAAACGGTAAAATGACCCAAAATCAATACTGTCAGAGAAAAATCTGGAATTTTGGAGCATTTCTTTTTTTTTTTCCACTTGTGAAACAATGAAGAAGACACGGTTAAAGATGACCCCTATCATGCCACCTGCTTACTGCCACAGACCTGGTCAGCGTTATCCACTGATGTCTCCTTATTCATTCTGCAGGGAATTCTGGGCACAGTCCTTCCTGCTCCATAAACAAGGGGAATGCGTGTCCAGACCCTCAGATGTTTTAGCTGCTGTTCTTTGCCACATCCTGGCCTCACTGAGGGCTCTTTGCATACTTATGGTTGCTTAATTCTCCTTGTGTCCCT
>NW_004444045.1:411797-416391 GCF_000243295.1 Trichechus manatus latirostris
ACCCTGGAAGGGAACAAAATGGGAGCAAAAGGAATCCCCCCAGGCTTCTCAGTGGGGCTGGCTTCTGAGAAAGTTTCTACAGAATGGCAGCCCCACATTTGCCTTGAGGACCCTGCACCTCTGATAGATTAAGTATCTCCTCCGTGTAATCCAATCTTCTATATAATCCAGTCTTTGGCTTTTTATTTTTAATTATCTGGGCTATCCAGAATCAGTATACAAAAGGAATACAGCAAAATATCCCTATTTTCCTGGCCTAGAAAAGAATAGTAGTCTCTTTCTACCTTTACAGTTAGAATTAGCATAACAGTCCACAGGGGCTTACCACTGAGGAAAATACCTAGGGTCCTCTTTGCGCAGAGGGTAATTACATCGTGTTATTTATCCCATTTATTAGAAGCTAACTAATTAGCACCCAGGCAATTACACTTTTAATCTAATATATATTCTCTGTCTGTTTCCCAGACTCAGAGTTGTGTCTCCTCTACTTTGCAGTATTGAAACCTCCCTATCAAGTTCCAAGGTAACACTGACTGTCTTCTCTTCTAGGTGACCAAGGCCCTTGAGTCTGAGTCATATCTACTTCAGACCTGGGCTTAGTTTGGTGCATTGACGATGGCACAGACTTTGGAGCCATTTAGCAGCTGGGAAACTCTGTGTAAGTTCTGACCTTCACTTTCACATCTTTACAATGGGAATGTTACTAACACCAAGACCAATTGGCAGGAACGTTATTCAACAAATTCCCTTTTTGATAGACATTTTTTTTTGAAAGAGAGATGACATTTCTGGTTTATCTGTTATTCTCTGCACAGAGGTACAGTTGGCACAACTTCAGATACGTTGATGAGCACAGCCAGGTTCCCATGTCACCAGGCCAGGCTGCTCAGTTGGCCCACCTGTTTGCCCAAGTATTCGCCCAGTTGTTTACCTAGCAACTGAGGTAACTTGCAAGGCTCCTGGATTCTTTCTGCTGCTTCCCGTTATCCTGGGCTGTTCAACTCCCCCATCCTCTCCGTGCCCTTCGTATGTCTCCAGACCACCCTCTGTTTCTCCAAGCACAAATCTCACAGTATTCATGAACATTTGTGACCATTCCAGCAGAAAAAATAATCTCTCTTTCTTCTAGTTTTGCATAACACCTACTGCCTTTCACGCATTTATTTCTTACAGGGCTTGTCTTTCTACCATGTTGTCTGAGGCATTTCTTTGGTTCAGTAGGAGCTTCCAGTTACACTACTGGGCGAGCTATCCCAGAGGTCATGGAGCAGAAAGGCTCTCAGACCAAATTAAGATGCTTCAATCACACGGTTTATGGAATCAATATAAAATGCCCAATGAGAAACACGAGGAGGTTTGCACACTTAGCTCAGGGTGCAAGTGAGTAGAACACGGAATCCGCAGTGTTCTCATGTCCTGTCTCTCTTGTCCACATCAACCTTCCCTGCGATGGTGTAGCGTCTTGGTCCAGAGGGAAGGTGCCTGAAGCCAACACGAGCTTGCTGCTCTCTCAGAGAGAGGAAGGAGCAGGTATACCTGGCCAATCCCTAGCTTGCTGAACAGCCATGCGTTTTAACTGTGTTTCTAGGCATAGCACCAGTGGGGACAGACTAGAACCACATTGGTGTCAACAACGGGTGGCTGATTGAAGGATGATGTAGTTGTCATCCTAGAGGTGGCATGATTCATACCTCATGGCTTGGTCCTTCCATCCTTTTCTGTCTAGAAGTAATACTCTTGTTTGTTTCCTCTTTCCTATGTTCAATACTCATATGCTAGACTGATTTTTCTATGACTAACATGTCTCATAAACTACTTGCTTCTATATGTAGTTTTTCTTATTTTCTACGGCAGAATTTTTTGTTGTTAGCTGTCATCGAATCCGCTCCTGATTCATGGCGACCCCACACACAATGGGATCAGACTGCTGTGATCTGTAGGGCTTTCATTGGCTGATTTTTGGAAGTAGATTGCCAGGCCGTTCTTCCTAACCTGTCTTTGTCTGGAAGCTCTGCTGAAGCCTGTTCAGCGTCACAGCAATACGAAGGCCTCCGCTGACGGACAGAGTAGGGGCTGCACATGAGATGCATTGGCTCAGAACCAAGCCTGGTGATAGTTCTACCACTGAACCACCATTGCCCTCAAATAGCAGAATTAAATATTCTTAAATATTACAGCAAATTCACATCACAACCTGCGTCCATGTTATCTGCCCAGCAACTCCGTAAAGGTCTGTTCCTGGATGTAGGCAAAACTCTTGCAATCGTCAGGCCAGAACTAGACATAGAATACTTGGAACAGAGATCTGTTATTTTATTAATTACTATGACTCTGTGCTCGGAGAAAATACCAAAAAGCCCCTCAGCCCGCTCCCCATTCTTTCTACACCATTTGTGCTTCTTACATTCTTTCAAATACTCTGCAGGATTCACCTGCTCCATCACACCATCCCTGCTACTGGCTTCTCTGGCTGCCATTTCCTGCTCCTTTTATCTGGTTTTGATGTTTGCTGTCTGGGTACGCAGGGCCACATCTCACTCTCTGGAGAGATCCATCCAGGCCCTCAGCCTCAGCCTGGTACACCCTGGCCAACTACCTTTAGGCTCTCTGGGCTCTATCAACAGTCCAAGAGCTTCGGGCGATTTCCAGTCCTGCCCCCCAACAGGCAGATTTAATCCTCTCACGTGCTTTGCAGGAACTTCTGTCCGACCTAGCTGCTCCTGCTCAGCCGAAGAACACAAAGGCGGTCACGCTGAAATGCACTTATATACGTAGATGGCTGTTCAGAACAGAACCCAAGCTAAAGGGTATACTTCCTGGCCGGAGGCATAAACACCACGTATATTTCTTTTTCCCTTTCAGAAGGGATATTTTTCAAGGTTCTGATGATGTGTGGTCAGCAGGTATTCTTTTCTAGAATATTAGGTCAGGCAGAAGTTTTTCCTTTTTCTGTGCTACACATGAGTGACAATGGAATAAACCAAGCATGGCATTAAATATTTTACACGTATGCCAGTATATGCCGTTCTAGAACAGACTTTTTCCCTGGAGTATTTGAAGATAGAGAGTAACTCATCTATCTTTGGTTGATGGGGGATTCAACTGTGGCACTGTTTGGATTGGGTAAAACAAAGAAATAAATTTCTAAAAATTATCCTGACTTCTACTTGAAATTGATCATATTTGAAGAATTCCACACTGCAGAATGCTAAAAATATACATCCCCCCCCTTACTTATGAGAGTTCTTGTTCCAATGCCTTCTCTACAGCTGAGTAAAGAATCAAGAAAAATGCTGGAAACTGGCTTACACCATCCCTACAGGGCAGCTCTTGCTAAGACCTTCTTCTTGTACAAAGTTCTCCAAGACTTTGCATGCAGAAGATGAATTGTGTGTGTAATTTAGTTTTTTCTTCCTGAAACACCCATTGCTAAACTCTCCCTCTGTGCCTGGTCTCATTTTTATAAACCTCTCCCTTGGCCTTCCCCCACCCCTTGTAATTCAAATGTATTTCTTCTTCTCCCTTTCTGTGAATGTTAACTCAAGTTAGCTCATGACAGGATGTCCTCAAATTAAATGCTTACAAAATTCCGAGGCCAATTTTCTCCACCTCCAATCTGGCTTTTCTCACTTGTCGTTGCATCTTCAGTCCATCATCACTTTTGAAGGTTACAAGCAATTGCTCTGTGATGATTGACAGACTGGAAGATCAGGGAGGGCACAGGAGGGGACACATTGCCTTGCACTGCAATTATTGCAGAAGAAGAACACAGGTGCTCAAATTCACCACAAGGAAGAGATGCCTCCTGTCCCACCCAGTCAACACCCTCAAGGTCAGCTTGTGCCTGGAAGTCCAGGAGGACCAGTGTCTCTGTTTGACTCCTTTCTGCACTCCTCCTTCAAGTCCTGTTGTTGAGACAAGGCAGAGGGTAGTTGTTGCCAGGATAATGAAAATGGAAAGCTCGTTGGCAGAGACATAAGCCACATGCAGAGTTTTATAGCTAAGGAATGGCGTTAGTTAAGGGATTTTATGGACACCTACAATTCGTCACCTTCCTGACTACCTGTTGGATTTAACTCCACTCTGAAGGTAATTCAGTGTAAAATACCCTGCTCAGGGTCTAGAAAACCATGAGCACTCACTAAATGGCAGTCATTATTTTCCCAGAAAGAAGCCTAAACCCCACCATTGTTCTCCCTTATGTCTGTCACAGGAGGTAGCTCTGTGTTGTGGAGAGAGCTTAGGTTCTGGAGTCAGCCCAGCCTGGGTTTGGACCTCAGCTCTGCCCCTTCTAGCTGTGTGACCTTAGGCCAGTTACTTAATATCTTGGAGCTTCAGCTTCCCCTGCTCTGAATGGGGACAAAATACACACACCTCGAGGTAAGCCCAAGGGTTCAGGGAGATGATGTAGAAAGATGATGCGTGGTGTCTGGCTCAGTACCCAGTTACCTTGACTCAAGAATGGGAATTGAGTTCTCTGTGGGCCTCAAGGACGTACCCACCAGAGATCAGACAGATGCATTTATTTCTGACCAGGTGAGCAGTCCTCTCCTAGGTCAATTGCCCGTGACATCTTTGAGCCTCCCAGGAAGGA
>NW_004444045.1:417710-419567 GCF_000243295.1 Trichechus manatus latirostris
TATGTTTTCTTGATTTTCCGGGCAAAGTAATCCTCTTGAAGTTCTTCAGCATTTTGTCTGTACTCTTGAAGCTCTCCCTTATCTTCTTTTATTCACTCATTCATTCATTCAGCAAATAGCCATCTGGTTGGACTGCCAGGCCCTGCACCCCCAGAGTGACCCTCTTTGCTTGTCAGTGACAGCTGGGGGTGGGTTGGAGCTGCCCACACTGTCAGCTGACCATTGGGATTTGCATTTCCTGCCCTTCTTTCCCCCACCCCCACCCAGTGGCCAGCTCTAATACCTCCAGGCCACCAAGCTGCCACTGTGGAGTCAAGCATGCTTCCTGGCTGAGCCCACGGCCTTATGACCTGGGGGAGTGTCAACATGAGGAAGCCTGCATGCAGGAGACTGACCGTGGCCTGTCTCAGAGTGGCTTTGACTTTGCCCTCCGCCTTCTTGGTCTCCTCCTTGGCAGCCTGCTTCCTGTTTGACTGTCTCCCAGCCTTTAAGTTTTTACTACCTCTCACCTGGAATATGGTACCAGCCTCCTAACTATTTCCCATTCCCCCATCTCTCCTTACTCCTGTGCATCCTACACACTGCTGCTGGATTCATCTTAAACACAGCTCTGATCATAGCCCCAGATTAAAACTGTTTTATAACCCTCTATTGCGCACCGAATGAAGTCCAAGCTCCTAGTATTCAAGGAGTCTATGCTGGAACCTTTACCTTTACCCTTTCCTAACATCTCCCACCATCCTCTGGAATCACACTTTGCTCTTTTCCCTCGAGCCATGAGTCTCCCTGGACACACTGTATTTTCTTGCCTGAGTGCTTTGACTCACACTGTTCTCTCTGCCCCAAATGCCCTTCTCCTGGATCTCTTGAGAACGGTTTAAGCAAGATCTCACCAAGCTTTGAGCATGGATATGAATGCGCTTCCTGTGTGGTCCTCAGTTCTCTAGAGCCTTATGCAACCCATCCTGGACCTTTCTAAAGAATGCCCCACAACTCAATGGTACAAAACTGAATAACAAGTGACCTCAAGAGAGGCTTTCATTGAGAAATTTGAACAAACTTCTTTTCCACATTATATGTGTCCTGTTCGCTTCCAGTTCAAGGAGACTTAATTGGCCTTTCTTAAGGGATGTGACTCTGTCTTACCTAGCAAGTAATAAATTCAGTGTCTATAAATTTAGACTACACTGGTTTTCTTTGTCTGGTGGCATAACCAAATTACAAGTTTTCTTGATTTTCCCAGCAAAAGTAATCCTCTTCTCTTTCGAACTCCTTCAGCATTTCGTCTGTACTCTTGAAGCTCTCCCTTATTTTCTTTAATTCATTCATTCATTCATTTAACGAATATCCAGGTATTGTTATTGGCACTGGGTTATGGTAGTAAACAAAACAGACAAATACAGGCAAAAATACTTGAGCTAAAGGAGTTTACATCATCTATGGGTAGAGACAGACCATTAAACAACACAAAAAGTTTTATATACATATATAGTATGTTAGGTGTTGAGAAGTTATGGAGAAAAATGAAGCAGGAATAGGGAGCGTGGAAGGATGGTTAAAATTTAAAATAGGAAGGTCTTGTAAACTTGACCTAAGCCAGTTTGGATAGGCACAATTCTTGGGTTCTTTTCAGTAGATAATGGTAGCCTCTACAAAGTTTGAGGTATGTGAGGGTTAGCCACTGCCCTGATTGCCCCATAGTGTCACTACCAGGGAAGAATCAAGCACATCTCAGACTGGATTCCGCCACACTTATGGGCATTTATTAAGCAAATAATTGTTCAAAAAGCAGGCCCAAAATAGTTAGTAAACTTTGTTCTGCGTCCTCATCTCTTTGTACATTTCTGAGGTTCTGTT
>NW_004444045.1:420340-425742 GCF_000243295.1 Trichechus manatus latirostris
AAGCTTTTAAGTCTCCAGACAGTACTCACCGAAGTAGGATGTAGAACATTTTCTTTATGAACTATGTTATGCCAGTTGACCTAGATGTCCCCCGACACTATGGTACCCAGCTCTCAGCCCTAACAACTCAGTCCCTCAAGGTATTTGGATGTGTCTAGGAAACTTCTATGACTTTGTCTTGGTCAAGTCGTGCTGACATCCCCTATGTTGTATGTTGTGTCTCCCTTCCTCAAAGTTGACAATTCTCTACTATCTGGTTAGTGATTTCCCCTCTGCATCCCTCCCCACCCTCGTAACCATCGAAGAATGTTTTTTTCTGTGTGTTGACCTTTTCTTGAGTTTTTACAGTAGTGGTCTCATACAATATTTGTCCTTTTGTGATTGACTTATTTCACTCAGCATTTTGCCCTCCAGATGTATCCATGTTGGGAGATGTTTTGCAGCTTCATCATTGTTCTTTATAATTTCTTAGTATTCCATTGTGTGTATGTACCATAATTTGTTTATCCATTCATCTGTTGATGGGTACTTACATTGTTTCCATCTTTTTGCGATTGTCAGTAGTGCTGCAGTGAACATGGATGTGCGTATGTCTATTCGTGTGACAGCTGTTTTTTCTCTAGGATATATTGCTAAGAGTGGGATTGCTGGATTGTATGTTATTTCTATTTCTAGCTTTTTAAGCAGACATCGTATCTATGGTGGTTGTACCCTTTTACATTCCCATCAGCAGTGCAGAAGAGTTCTAATCTCCCCACAACTTCTCCAGCATTTGTTATTTTCTGTTTTTTTGATTAGTGCCAATATTGTCAGGATGAGATGGTATCTCATTTTAGCTTTGATTTGCATTTGTCTAACGGCTAGTGATCACGAGCCGTTCTTTATGTGTCTGCTAGGCGCCCGAATGTCTTCTTTGGTGAAGTGTCTGTTCATAGCCTTTGGTCGTTTTTTAATTGGATTATTTGTCGTTTTGTTGTTGAATATTGAAGTATTTTGTAGATTTTAGAGATTAGACCCTTGTCAGATATGCTGTAGCCAAAAATTTTTTCCCAGTCTGTAGGTTCTCTTTTCACTCTTTTGCTGAAGTCTTTTGATGAGCACAAGTGTTTAATTTTTAGGAGCTCCCGTTATCTAGTTTCTCTTCTGGTGTTTGTGCATTGTTAGTTATGGTTTGTATTCTGTCTATGCCATGTATTAGGGCCCCTACCATTGTCCCTATTTTGTCATTCATAATCTTTATTGTTTAGGTATTATATTTAGGTCTTTGATCCATTTTGAGTTAGTTTTTGTGTATGGTGTGAGGTATAGGTCCTGTTTCTTTTTTTTTCACAGATGGACATCCTGTTATGCCAGCACCATTTGTTAAAGAAACTATCTTTTCCCCATTTAATGGACTTTGGCCCTTTGCCAAATATCAGCTTCCCGTAGATGGATGGATTTATGTCTGGGTTCTCAATTGTGTTCCATTGGTCTATGTGTCTGTTGTACCAGTACCAGGCTGTTTTGACTACCATGGCTGTATAGTAGGTTCGAAGATCAGGTAGTGTGAGGCCTCCACTTTGTTCTTCCTCTTCAATAATGCTTTACTTATCTGGGGTTTTCTCCCATTCCATATAAAGTTGGTAATTAGTTTCTCCATCTCATTAAAGAATGCTGTTGGACTTTGGATTGGGATTGCACTGTATCTGTAGATCACTTTGGATAGTATTGATGTTTTCACAATTTTGAGTCTTCCTATCAGTGAGCATGGTATGTTTTTCCATTTATGTTGGTCTCTTTTGGTTTCTTGCAGTAGTGTTTTGTAGTTTGCTTTGTATAGGTCTTTACATCCCTGGTAAGATTTATTCCTAAGTATTTTATCTTACTGGGGACCTGGCTGGAGTCTTATACCCTGTGTATACAAGAGTAGGGAGTATTACTCAATGACTGTAGCCAACTGTTTGAGCCAATCCATAGAGGTAATTTTAATTTCACCTATGAGAGCCAATTCTTACCTTTCATCATGCTATTTAAAAATTTACTAGTTTCACCAATAAAGAGCTATTTTTGCTATTTAGTATGCTTAGACGTAGGTAACAGAAATGCTCGTAGTAGCAGCCTCTGACGTGTAGCCCTTTTGACTAAAAGAGACCTACATGAATGGAAGGACATTCCATGCTCATGGATTGAAAGACTTAACATTGTGAAAATGTCAATACTACCCAAAGCGATCTATAAATAACGCTGCAATCCTGATCCAAATCCCAACAACATTCTTTACTGACGTGGAAAAATAATCACCAACTTTATATGGAAAGGAGCGAGGCCCCAAATAGCCAAAGCAATACAGAAGAACAAAGTGGAGGGCCTTACACCTTCTGACCCCTCTAGCTACAGTTATCAAAATGACCTAGTACTGGTTCACTGATAGACACATAGTCCTATGGAATAGAACAGAAATAAATCTATCCGTCTATGGACAACTGATTTTCTACAAGGGGTCAAACGCCATTCAGTGAGGAAGAAACAGTCTCTTTACTAAACGGTGCTGGCAGAATTGGATATCCACTTGCAGAAAAACAAAACAAGACCCATACCTCACACCATACACAAAAACTAACTCAAAATGGACCAAAGACCTAAGTGCTAAAATGGTAAAGTTCTTGGAAGAAAACTTAGGAACAAAACTATGGGACCTAATCTTTTTAAAAAATAAACTATCAAACACACTATAAATACATGGACGGTAGAAACCAAATTAGACAACTGGGACCTCATAAAAATTAAATATTCATGTTCATGGAAAGACTTTATCAAAAGAGTAAAAAGACAACCTACATACTGGGAAAAAATCTTCAGGAACAACATATCCAATAAGGATCTAATCTCTAAAATATATAGAAAACTTCAACTACTCAACAACAGAAAGACAAACAATTCAATTTAAAAATGGGCAAAAGACATGAACAGACATTTCACCAAAGAGTACAGTCAAGCAACCAACAAACACATGAAAAGATGGTCGTAATCGTTAACCATTAGAGAAATGCAAATCAAAACTACAGTGAGATATCTTCTCACCCCTGTTAAAATGGCAGTGACCAACAAAATAGAAAACAACAAATGCTGTCGAGACTTTGTGAGATCGGAACCCTTATACACTGCTGGTGGGAATGTAAAATGGTACAATCACTATGGAAAATGGCATGGTTCTTCCTCAAAAAACCAGAAATAGAACTACCTTATGACCCAGCAATCCCATTCCTACGTATATACTTGAGACCTAACAGACGTGACAGGAACAAATGTAGGTACACTATATTCATTGAAGCACTATTCACAAGAGCAAAAAGATAGAAACAACCTAAGTGCCCATCAATGGATGAATGGATAAATAAAATGTGGTACATAAAATGGAATACTACACAGTTATAAAAAATAATGATGAGAATGTTGAGAACACATCTTATAACATAGATGAATCTGGAGAACATTATGCTGAGTGAAATAAGTCAATCACAAAAGGACAAATATTATATGATCCCATTTTTACAAAAAGACAAGAATAGATATACATATAGAAAGCAACATTCAATAGTGGTTACCAGGAATAGGAGGGAAAGGAAGGGGGAATCACTCTCTAGATAGTAGACACTTGTTATTTTTGGTGATGGGCAAGCAATACCAAATGTGAGTGAAGTGTGTACAACTTGACCAAGGTAAATGAGGATACAAAGAAGTACACAAAAATAAGGGACTTTTTTGTAAATGCAATAACACATACAATTTTGCAACAACAGCAATAAGAACCAAAAAATTTGTGTGTGGTTACAAGGTAAATATGTATGCATATATGTGTATAGGAAGGTATATGTGTGTATATACATCTGCATGTATAGGTATACTTGTAGACATATGTATATACATGAGTGTGCTGCATATATATTCATATGTGTATATTAAAGCACATAGGAGGCACAGTTAGGGATACTTCCTAGACATAACCAAACATTTCGCAAGATTGGTTTACTGGGTTTGAAAGCTTCTGACCACAGTCTCATGGGACAACTCGGTCAATTGGCATAACATAGTTCATAAAGTTTATGTTCTACATCCTAGTTTGGTGAGTAGCATCTGGGGTCTTAAAAGCTTGTGAGTGGCCATCTAAGATAGAACTACACTGTTTTTACATAAATAATGATTGCCTTCTATGTTTGCTTGCCAACCACTCCCTCCCCTCTCCCCAGGTATTTTATTAAGCACCATATGCTAATTTTTTTTTTGCAACAACATGTTAAAAAAACTGGCATAGCAGAACTTACAAAAATACCTTGTCGAGGGAGGGAGCCATTGGCAAACAAACCTAGGAGGCATGTGTTATTTGTGTAAAGATATGATATTGGTCTCTACTTGTCGGGAGCAAAAGAGAAAGAAGGAAACCAAAGACTTAAGGAAGAAACTAGTCTACAGGACTAACTGTCTACACAAACCAAGGCCTCATCAACCCTGAGACCAGAAGAACTAGATGGTGCTCGGCTACCACTATTGACCGTTCTGACCAGAGACACAATAAGTGGTCCCAGATACCATGGGAGAAAAATGTAGAACAAAACTCAAATTCTTAAAAAAGACCAGACTTACTGGACTGATTGAGACTAGAGGAACCCCTGAGATTATCACCCTGAGATATCCTTTGAACTCTGAACTGAAACTACTCCCAGAGGTGACCTTTCAGCTAAATAACAGATTGGCTCATGAAATAAACAATATCACCCATGAGTATTGTGCTTCTTTACAAAAATCATCTATGTGAGACCAGATGGTCAACAGTTACCCTAAAGCAAGTATGAGAGGGTAAGGGGGCGGGGGGTGGGGGGTGGTCAAATAACTAGAATAATGGAAACAGAACAACCAGAACGGAAATAATGAGAATGTTGATGTATTGTGAAAAATGTAACCAATGTCACTGAACAATATGTAGAGAAATTGTTAAAAGGGAACCTAATTTTCTGTGTAAACTTTGACCAAAAACACAATAGAATATTAGTAAAAGAAAAAAGAAAGAAAGAATGGGAGCTGTGGAGTTGGACGCAGTGAGTATAAATTAGTTTTTCAAGTAGTGTTGCTGAGAAGAGCGAGAGAAATGTGGATGTATGCCCCTGAGTTCAGGGTCCTGTTTGTATTAGACCAGTTCCATATGTCTTAACCATCTAGTACGCGTCATGGCTGGGTGCCAAAAGCAACAAGGCTAGATTCTAGCCACCTGGAAGACACCACCCAGCAGAAGAAATGAATCTACAAACAGTAACACTCAAAGTGATAAGTGTTCTAATAAAGGATTGTACCAAGTTCTGTGGGAGCCTAGAATAGGCAGAGACAAACTTTGAAGCGGTCTAGGGAATTGGCATTTGAGCTGATCTTGA
>NW_004444045.1:426137-427475 GCF_000243295.1 Trichechus manatus latirostris
GCTGTCGAGTCAGTTCCAACTCATGGAGACCCCATGTGTGCCGAGTAGAACTGCTCCATACAGTTTTCGAGGCTGTGTCCTTTTGGAAGCAGATTGACAGGCCTATCTTCCGAGACGCCTGTGGGTAGACTTGAACCCCCAATCTTGCGGTTAGTAGTCAAGTGCTTAACCGTTTGTACCACCGAGGGACTCCAAGGCAAGAAACAGAGAGACCCAGAATGAAGTCAGTGGCTGTGAGGAAGTGCAGTAGGGGCAGGATGTGGTGACAGTCACAGGACTTGGTGGCAGCTTGAGGTGGGGCTCTGGCAGAGGGAGACTTGAATGACTCAAAGGTTTCGGGCTCGAACTGAGTAGATGGGTTGGTTCATCTTTTTATCCCCATAGTACCTAACACATAATAGGTGCTTGAAAAATATTTGTTGGTTGTTTGTACTTAAATGTGAAAAACCTAAAAGTGAGTTTTGAAATAAGTTTGTAAGAAATCAGAGACTCCACACATATAACAGCTTAGCTCGTGGAGACTTATCAGAGGTATTCGGTGTTATGGGCAGTCATAACCCTGACCGTCTGCCTGAGAAGCAAAGATAACCACGTGGAATATCTGGAGGCAGTATGTGAAATAAAGCATTATTTTGTGTAATTCTCAGAATTTCCAGAGTTCAGAGAAGAGAAGGCTCACCATGAGGCTTCAAATTAGGCCCTAGAGGATAGGTAGGATTTGAGCGTAATTATAATGATGATCATTTATCAAGCAGTTGCTACATGCCACGAGCAGTTCCAAGTGCTGTGTAATCCTTGTTACTCCTCACAAAGGGCCTAGGCGTGAGTCCTGTTGTTACTCTCAATTCATAGATGAGGACAACGAGGCACACAGAATTTAGGTCACTTCTCGAGGTTCCTTGAACTAGCAAGCAGCAGAGCGAGGATTGGGACTCAGGTGGGCTAGCTCTGAGTCCTACTCTTGACCCTTCTCCCTACTGCTCCCTGATGTGGACAGGTAGAGAGGGATGAGGATAGGCCTGCAGGGGCTTGGGAAGGGGAGGAGAAAGTCTGGGTCCGGTGAGCCTCCTTGACAGGTGGTCTCCACACCCCCAGACAGTTGGTTATGGAGGGGAGGTCTTTCCTGACCACAGAAACCCTGGTGAGAGGCTGACACGAAGGAAGCAGATGATTACAGGATGGTGCCACAGTCACCAGACCCCCAAACACCAGGGTGAGGAGTGGGGAAAGAGGGCCTCAAAGGGGCTCAGCAAACAGGGCAGCGGCAGAAGGTGGGATGGAATTTGCCCCTGCAGATGGTACCTCCCAAGGAGGACAGAAGCCAGTCCAGGGGCAGGG
>NW_004444045.1:428541-436430 GCF_000243295.1 Trichechus manatus latirostris
TTGTAGTGGAGGAAGGAGGGAAGTTAACTAGACTCTTAAGAATCCTACAAAGCCTACATGAGCTGGTGTTTGCCCTGTTGAGCATCCCATCATCCAATCTCTTGCGGCCCACATGTCTGTTTCTTCTCTCAATCTTGTCCTGCTTTTGTTACTATCCTGTCTCCTAGTTGGGGTCATTTTGGGAGTCAGATTTAAGCAGAACAGATTACAGGGCACGGCCAAGATTAGGTCTAGGTCTATGGGCTTCTTCCACCTGCATAGGTTCCAGGGTCCCATCACTACCTTCAGAAGGAACAGATTTCCCTACAGCCTGGTTCAGGGCAGAGTTTGCAAAGGAAGACTCGAGACTGGCTCTGCCAGATGAAGGCAGAGGTGACACAGGAAGGGTCATCCCAGGATTTCTCAGGGATAACTCCCACTCAATTTGAGCTTATTTTGGGCCAAAATGGGGGTCATGGGAAGCTCATGTTTGTGGAACCTAACTTGGCTGGTGGATTTGGGGAGAAACACATTCTGAATCCACATTATCCACTTCCACTGCTTACTATTTAACATCAAGCAGGGAGAGGACTTGGGGAAGCCGTGGGTAGTTGGTCCACTCAGACCACGTGCCATGATGCTCTCTGGTGTCACATTACCTGGTACACACTCTAAGACAGATGAGAAACCAGACGTTGAGGGCTGGCATTTCTTCTGCTAGCATTCCTTCTTTTGGCCATAGCACCATGGTTTTCCTTTGGAGAAATATACTTTTCCCGAGTGTTGGTGCAGTTGTCAATCAAGGTGCCTGCTGCTCCTTGGCCAAGCAAAGGACACACCCCTCAGGCCAGGCCGATCACACTCTCTTTTTGCTCGGCAGACATGACAGTTGGCAGTGATTTGTCCTGATAGGGCTATCGATGTCATTCTGCTACTAGATCTCTGATGGCCCTGTTCCTGTTCTTTTCAAGCCTGGTTATTCAGCTCTCCCTCCTATTCTGGGAACTACTCTGTATCTGTCCAATACATTCATTTTCTTGCCTAGGTTATCCAGAGTTGTTTTCTGTTGCTGGCAACCTTAGAACTCTCAGTGATAGAAAAGCTAATCTGTGACTTGTCCCTGGATCTGGGCTTGCACAGGGAGAGGTTGACACAGACCCAGTCAAGCTTACAGGGTCCACAGAATGCTGCTTTCTCCAGGGACGGTGAAGCCCTTGAGAGACAAGGGTGCTGCTAGCAGAGTGACTCAGCTTTGTGCAGGAGGAAGTAAGTGCTCTCCTTCAAAGTGTTCAAGTTTGAAAGATCACTTAACAGGGGTGTTTTAAAGGGATTCAAGTTCGAAATGGGAAGTTGGAATAACACAGTGTTAAGATTCCTTCTAACTTGAGATTTGATGATTCTGTATCTCTTTTTTCTTTTTTTTTGCTTTTTAGTTTTTTTTATTGTGAATTGCAAGCATACAGAAAAGTATAAACAATAATACAGCAAATGACAAACACATGTAATCACACCCTAACTCTATCAAATCTTGATTTCTTAACTTTTGGCCATGTTTGTTCCAGATACAAGTGAGCCTTGTGCAGATATGATTTTTTTTTTTTTAATTAAATATTGAGTGTCTTAGGCTGGGTTCTCTAGAGAAGCAAAACCAATAAAGCATATATATATTATTTATTTATTTTTATTTTTATCAAGGAAATGGCTCACGTGGTTGTAGAGGCTGGAATGTCCCAAGTCTGTGGGTCAGACTGGAGGCTTCTCCTGATTCATGTAGCCACAGGGGCTGGCAGACCCAAGACTGGCAGGTTAGACAGCAGGGCTCTGACTCACAGGCTGTGGAGACCAAGAAATCCTAAAATCAGCAGGTAAGCTGCTAGCTCAAGTCCCAAGAACTGGAGGTCAGATGAACAGGAGCCAGCTGCAGGATCCAGAGTGAGCGAAAGCCTTGCCAGAAAGTCCACCTATATTAGATGTAGGCCACATCCCCAAGGAAACTCCCTATTGGCTACTCACAGAAGATCCCATCATGGAGGTGATCACAATGTATCAGGTCTCATCATGGAGGTGATTACATCATTACACAACTGCTAAACTACATCACAACTGCCAAACCACTGAGAATCATGGCCCAGCCAAGTTGACACACAACCTTAATGATCCCATTGAGTGAGGTATAATTTGCATATAATAAAATGCACAGATTTTACGTGTACAAGTGTAATAAGTTTTGACACTGTGCACCCACCACCTTTGACAAGATATAGAACTTTCTCTCATGTATCTTTTCCAATTGCTCCCACCTGCCACAGGCAACCACTGTCCTCATTTCTCTCACCATATTAGATTAGTCTTGTCTGCCCTAGAACTTTATATAAATAGAATCATATAGCATGAACTCTTTTGTATCTGTCTTCTTTTGCTCATCATAATATTTTTGTAATTCTTCCACGTTGTTGGAAGTATCAATAGTGCATTCCTTTTTATTTCTGAGTAGTATTCCATTGAATGAATATGCCACAGTTTATCTGTTGGATAATGGACCTTTGGATAACACATTTTCTCAAGGGAAATGAAAATATATGTCTGCAAAAATACCTGTGAAAGTATATTCATAGCAGCTTTTACATAATAACCCAAAACTGGAAACAGTCCAAATGGATATTCTATTTTTGTATGAGTATCCTCCCTCCTAGACAATGAGGACGGAATGCTTACCCAATTCACCTTTGTCCCTTTACAGTGTTTAGAACATAGTAGGTGACCTCTAAGACTTTTTACATGCATGAAAGATCAAGAAGAGGAGGATGCAGGGTTCTCCCAGCCTGGTTCAAGGGGTGTGGGGTAAGAACCAGCCCTGGCCAGCTGGCCAGGAATAAGGCATGGAAAATGCAGGTTAGTTCCATCATATCGTCAGTGCTCAGCATAGAGCTTAGCACATGGTAAATACTCAGAATACATATGTTGAATGGATGGATGAATGAATGAATGAAAGAAAAGGAGTAAACAAGCTGCCTAGTCTTGAAATCACTAAGTCCTCTTGCTTCTGGATCATCCTTGCTTCCTGGAAAGACAAACCTTCCAGGGTACAGGGACAGGTAACGGGATAATGTCAAACAGGGAGGAAGGGGCAAATCATCCAGTGGTCTTACCTGGATTAGGGGAGGACTCTGGAGATGAAGACAAGGAGCTTAAGAGCTTCCAGCAGTAAAATTCGAATAAACTGGGTTCTCTCTCCCGCCTCTAGCCCCAGACCTTATCTCTTTATTTCTGTATGCTGATAGACTCAGCACAGGATTCCTCCCATTTAGGGTCAAGAAATTTTCCCTGGAGAGTCCCAGAGGACCCACCCTCATGGCTAGGACATGTTGCCTATCTTACTTTCCATTGCTGCTCTTCCTTCAGGATGTTGCTTTCAGAGTCTCATAAAGGCATCAATCAAAGGCAGAGGGTTGATAGGTTTCATTTACCCCAGCCAAGCTCTTTAGGAAACCAGATACTTGGCCTTGGATGGAAAATTGATTTTACAAAGGATGTTTGTTCCAAAGCAGGGATAAATATGTTTCCTTAAATGACAAATCTGAAAAGCTTCAAGTTCCTCCAAGCAAGAACTAAAGGTTTCAAGAGAAGTGTAGACTAAAAGAGGTTTATTGGGCACACTGACTTCAGTGGGACTCTTGAGCGTTGAAATAGTATATAAGGATTTAGAGATTTGTACCTACTAGTGCCCCAACTGAGCCCCTTGGCCTGGTGTCCACAGTTTAGTTTCTAGTAAGAGACATTGGGAAAAAGACACAACTAGGATTCCAGACTCCTATGCCCTCCTGCTTCTGCCTCTAGCTATATATGGAACCTCAGGCAAGTTGTTTTCCTCCTCTGTCCAATTAAGAATGCTGGATTACATGGTCTCCAAGACCCCTTCCAGCTTGGAAGCCTACGCTTCTAGTATTATGAGCTCTGAGTAATGACACCGTCGATCTCACCACAATAAATGCACTCAAGGAAAATGTTCACAGCGGCAGTCTCTTGCAGCAAACTCACATGCTTTGAAGACTAAGATGAATGTACAACTCAATGTTCCTTTCTATGGAGGCGATTTTCCTGCTCATGATGTTTTCTTTTTTTTTGAGACCAATTTGGAAATGCTTTTAATCAACATGTCAGTGCAAATGGAAAGAAAATCTGGAGGATTTTCTGCTTTATATCTTTGTTGATAATACTCACAAACAAGGCCCCACTGCCTTAGGAGGATGATGGAAGGATCGGAAATTCTCATCCTTTCAGGTCTAAAAATAAGTACTTGTTGATGATCTGGCCAATCCGATTGCTTGAAAAAGCAGCAGCCTGGACGCTCACCACATGAAAGAGAAGGGTGCGCCCAGTGACACCAGGGTTAAAATAAAGTTGACCTTTTGAAAAAGAACACTGAGAAACTTGTGTTCGTGGTTTTTCCCCCTCTCTTGTTTTATGGGCCCTGTCCTGAATTTCATATTAGATATCCTAAGTACATACTTCAAGCTGAACATCCTTTATTTCCTGTGAGGGCTTCAAGAGGTTTATATATTCAGCCTGACCTTTAAAGAACTTAGGACATGAGTAGTTTCTAAGGATTCACTTTACGGAAGATTCTGAAGATTAAAAATAGTTCAGTCAGAAAAGGATTGTTTTTCCTACTTGCTGACTGACAGAACTGTTGGCCTCGAATGTCTGTTTGTTCCCTGTGGCCTTCAGCTCCAGGCCCTGCCTTTCTTTCAAGAGGTAGCTGGTGCACAGGCTTTGGAGGAGGTGGAGCTGGCCCAGATCCTGGCTTTGCCCGTCACCGGTGGTGGGGCTGTTTCTAATACATCTAAGCCTGTTTGATCATTCAGCAAATGGCAGGGGTCACCTGGCCAAGATGGAGAGCATTTGGTGATCAGAGATTTATGGGGCATCTATTCGTAGCCACACTCCTGGAGGTGAGTGATGATGAAAGCAAGCCTTAGACTAAATTCTACCAAGCATACAAACGTTTATAAGCAAGCTGGCACAAAAGAGTCATACAACCTGTTCACTCAACCTGTTTTAGAGCACTCTGACAAGCACCTTGCGTGGAAGGTTTGCTCAGAAGGGCAGGCTCTGCATTATGGTAGGTCCAATGGGACCTGGAAAGACTAAGAGGCATGCCCTCTGGCATTGAACTGCTGGGCTTCCCCACTTTTAAAGCCTCATTTATTCAAAGGCATAGAAGGCTGTGTAACATTTCTAGCCAAGGACCTGTTTTGAAGTAAGTCACCTATTCATTTCACTAATAAAATTATTTCTAATATTCCTATGCGATACTATAAATATATAATATAATTTAAATGATAAATAGCCACCTCTGATAAGGGCAACTCATCTGTTAATCATGCTTGGAAGGTTGCTTCCTAATTGTCCTTGAATGCTTACTAACTGCCCCCAGGGTATGGGTGAGCAGTAACTCCTGCATGTATCACACTGTTTTCACTGAAGTCTTCTTAAAGAAAATTATTACATAAGTAATGTATCGGTGACCTAGGGCAAATTATATAACCTTGCTGAGGTTCAGATTCCTCATCTATAAAATGGCTATAAAAATATCCTCTAATGGTTTGCTGTTGAAAAAAGGTATTTCCAATGAATAGGTCGTCGGTCTTGCAAAATTCTATCATGCAATCTCTGGCATCATTTCTATCACCAAAGCCATATTTTCCAACTACTGACCCTTCTTTGTTTTTACCTACTTTTGCATTCCAATCACCAGTAATTATCAATGCATCATGATTGCATGTTTGATCAATTGCAGACTGCAGAAGTTGGTAAAAATCTTCATTTTCTTCATCTTTGTCATTAGCGGTTGGTGCATAAATTTGAATAATAATTGTATTAACTGGTCTTCCTTGTAGCCGTATGGGTATTATCCTATCACTGACAGTGTTGTGCTTCAGGATAAATCTTGAAATGTTCTTTGGACAATGAACATGACACCATTCCTCTTTGTTTGTCATTCCTGTCAAAGTAGACCATATGATTGTCTGATTCAAAATGGCTAATATCAATCCATTTCAGCTCACTAAGGTGTAGGATATCAATCTTCAAGCGTTCCATTTCATTTTTAACAACTTCCAATTTTCCTAGTTTCATACATTCCACAGTTCCGATTACTAAGGGATATTTGCATCTGTCTCTTCTCATTTTGAGTCGCCCCACATCAGCAAATGAAGGTTCTGAAAGCTTGACTCCATCCACGTCTTTAAGATGAACTCTACTTTGAGGAGTTAGCTCTTCCCCGGTTGTATTTTGAGTGCTTTCCAACCTGAAGGACTCATCTTCTGGCACATATCAGAGAATGTTCTGCTGCTATTCATAAAGGTTTTTACTGGCCAATTTTTTTAGAAGTAGATCTCTAGGTCCTTCTTCCTAGTCTGTCTTAGTCTGGAAGCTCTGCTGAAACCTGTCCACATGGGTGACCTTGTTGGTATTCCAGCATCACAGCAACACTCAAGCCACCCCAGTATGACAAACTGACAGATGAGCGGTAGCAGCACAATCGACACCCGTGGGAGCAGCAGTCAAGAAATCAGACGACATATTGCATTGGGCAAATCTGCTGCAAAAGACCTCTTTAAAGTGTTGAAAAGCAAACATGTCACTTTGAGGACTAAGGTGTGCCTGACCCAAGCCATAGAATTTTCAATCACCTCATATGCATGTGAAAGCTGGACAATGAATAAGGAAGACCAAAGAAGAATTGATGCTTTGAGTTACGGTGTTGGTGAAGAATATCGAATATGCCATGGACTGCCGGAAGAACGAACAGATCTGTCTTGGAAGAAGTACAGACAGAATGCTCCTTAGAAGCAAAGATGTCACCAAGATTTTGTCTTATGTACTTTGGACGTGTTATCAGTAGCGACCAGTCCCTGGAGAAGGACATCATGCTTGGTAGAGTAGAGGGTCGGTGAAAAAGAGGAAGACCATCAATGAGATGAATTGACACAGTGGCTGGAATAATGGGCTCAAACATAGCAATCGTTGTGAGGATGGTGCAGGACTGGGCAGTATTTCGTTCTGTTGTACATAGGGTCACTATAAGTTGTAACCAGCTCAACAGCACCTAATAACAACAATGGTCTGTTGTGAGGATTAAAGGAGAAAATGTATATAAAATTTAGAAAAATATTGTGTGTGTATGTTTGAGTGTGTGAATGTGTGTGTATGTAATGACAGGCACATAGAGCTTCTAAACATTAGTCCCTATTATGGATTGAACTGTGTCCCCTGCACCCCCCACCCCAAGTCTGTGTTATAAATCTTAACCTCTATTCCTGTCGATATGACACCATTTGCGAACAGGGTTTCTTTGTTATGTTAATGAAGCCATGTCAGTGTAGGGTGTGTCTTAATCCAATCACGTCTGAAATATAAAAAGAGCAGATTAGGCTGAGAAGCAAGGCAGCATAGACTGGGGAAAATAGATTGTCTTAGTCATCAAGTGCTGCTGTAACAGAAATACCACAAGTGGATGACTTTAACAAACAAGTTTATGCTCTCACAGTCTAGGAGGCTAGAAGTCCAAATTCAGGGCGCCAGCTCCAGGGGAAGGCTTTCTCTCTCTGTCAGCCCTGGGGGAAGGTCCTTGTCATCCACCTTCTCCTGGACTAGGAGCTTCTCTGTGCAAAAAGCCCAGGTCCAAAGGAGATGCTCTGGTCCCAGCGCTGCTTTCTTGGTGGTATGAGGTCCCCTACTCTTCTGCTCGCTTCCCTTTCATCTCTTATAAGATAAGAGGTGGTGCAGGCCACACCACCGGGAAACTGCCTTTACATTGGATCAGGGATTCGACCTTAGTAAGGGTGTTACAATCCACCCTAATCCTCTTTAACATAATCTAATCTTGCCTCATTAACCACAGACAG
>NW_004444045.1:443423-444513 GCF_000243295.1 Trichechus manatus latirostris
CTCCTTGGAAACCCCATGGGGCAGTTCTAGTCTGTCCTGTAGCGTTGACAACGGGTTTTTTGTTTGTTTTCCTGGGTGGAATGGTGTGCTGCAGGTACAGCCATCATAGAATGCTCGCTCTCCCCTTCCAGGGCTGGGGGAAGTGGTGCGTGTGTGTGGCCTTCTCAGAACCTTTTGTGAACTCCAAGGAAGCAGAGCCTGGCACTTCATCTACCAGAGGCTGGGTTTGTTTTGTCAGTCATTGGAGGTTCTAGAAGCCTCTGAGCCTGTTTTGTAATGCCTGGATCTCTTTCATAATGCCATTATTAAGTCTCTTTCTTAGCACTGAGGAATTTAAATCTTCCTTAAGTCTACATTTTATACTTGGAAGTCTTTAAATATCTTCCTGCCCCGGATACCCACAAAGATAGCTTTGGGGGACTTTTAGAATCAGTTTAACTGTGTGTGCTAGGCCTCCTGTTAAGTGACTTACAAGGAAACAGAATTTAACAAATACAAGGAAAGTGTTTTACAAACCACTTGCCAGATGGCTCTTCTCTGGTTGTCATATTAGCTTGGTTCGGAGGAATTTTCCTCGTACAGTTCCCACCGGAGCTAGAGAGTTCGCGAGAGTGTGTCAGAGGAGTATCTAAATAAATCCCAGGCAGAGGAGAGTTTTCAATCACAAAACTTCTTGATGACTTTAATCACATAGAGGAACCTCATAGGGCTTTGCAGGATAGCGTTTATGAAATAACCCACAAAGCCTGTGTCGGAGGCAGGACTGTCTTTTCACCTCAAAACTAAATGGAACCCAATTCAAACACAACTTGTGGTTAAATCTCTCACCCCTACTTGGTGTAATTGTACTGTTTTTCAGCATTGAGATTCCAAAAAGTCCAAAAAACCAAACCCACTGCCTCTGAGTCGATTCCAACTCATAGAGACCCTAAAGGACGAGTAGAACCGCCCCATAGGATTTCCAAGGCTATAAATCTTTATGAAAGCAGACTGCCACATCTTTCTCTCAAGGAGCGGCTGATGGGTTCGAGCCACCGACCTTTCAGTTATCAGGTGAGTGCTTAACCACTGCACCACCAGGGCTCCTTAT
>NW_004444045.1:444646-461151 GCF_000243295.1 Trichechus manatus latirostris
CCTTATTCTGAGGGCCAGAAGTCTGTGTACCTTCAGCTTAATTTATCTTACTCTTATATCTGTGACATAGTGAGTAATTTGGAAAATTTGAATAAACTGACATCTCCCTTTGTTTTTCTCTGAGGTTGCTCAGTGGCTGTGGTCCATGTGGCAACATGGCTGTCTTTCTAATGTGTGTGTGTGTGTGTGTGTGTGTGTGTGTGTGTGTACATATCATGCTTATTGAAGTTTTGGGGAAGAGGAGGAGGGTTTACATTGCAGCAATGAAAATATTTAAAAATGAATCTTTGACACCCGTGTTTTTAAAAGTCTTTCTGGCTTGTTGTCCCCAGAAATTCATTATTGGCCACATTTCTGCAGACTGTAATCTACATTCTTGCTAAAAACTCACGTTGCTTTTTGATGGTATAGTATTAAAAGCCTGTGCTATCTAACCCTAACATTATAACATTATCAATTTCTTCTCTCTCTCCAAAAAAAAAAAAAAAAAAAAAAATCTTATAAAGAGTATAAATTTCTGAGTATTTAATGCCCTAAAGAGTATAGAGTGGAACATGAAGGCACTAGAATGATCCTATTATCTACCAGTGCCTCTTAGATAGATGCTTGACTCTCAAGAGCCATGTAACTAAAAAAATAAAATCTATTAGGGTAGGCCAAGTGCTGGAACAAACAGACCTCCAAGGGTAGAATGGTTTTAAACAATCAAAATGTATTTCTTGCTCACGTAACAGGTGGGTGGTAGAACAGCTCAGTGGGGTGGCCTTCTTCCCCATAATAATTCTGGGACCCAGGCTTTCAGGATCTGCTACTCCAACTCATGACTTTCAAGATTGCCCTGGAGGTCACTTCCACTCCATCTCTTTTTTGTTCCCTCAAGCCGATTCCAGCTCATCATGACCCTGCATGACAGAGTAGAACTGCCCCATAGGGTTTCCTAGGCTGTAATCTTTATGAGAGCAGACCATCAGGTCTTTTCTCCTATGGAGCCTCTGGTGGGTTCCAACCAAGGACCTTTTGGTTAGCAGCCAGGTGCTTAACCATTGCGCCACCAGGACTCCTTCCACTCCATCATGTATTTTGTAGATGAAGAAACTGAAGAGTTTGAGTCCCTAGAAATTGGAGCAATGTTTACCCACCCATGAGGATAGTCACTCTTGTTTCCACAATATGTGGACAATGATAACAGCTAATATTTATTCAGTGTGTTCCATGTATCATGCATTAGACCAATATTTTTTAAAATATCCTCTCATTAAATTACTTATCCAGAGATTAGATTATTTATCCAAGGTCACATATCTAGTAAATTTTGGAAATGAGATTCAAATCCTGGTCTACCTGATTTCAAAATCTAGTGCTCATATTTTTTATGCTGTACTAATGTGGTAGCACTGGCACACTTCAATGGGTAGAGCAGAAAACAGGGACAAGCCCAGATGTTCCTCTTTATGTTTCTCAACTTCTTTTTTAGCAGCACCAAGGAGAAGTGCCTGAAATCAGGAAGACTTGAGGTTCTGAGTAATCTCCTGGGTCATCACACTATCCTTATTGTCTAGAATCTTGATTATTCATTGTCTAAAATCTAGGTTATTTCAATCATTCTCAAGAATTCCAGTACCATTCGTATAAAGATGACTCCCAAATATTTATCTTCATCCCAAATCTTTCATCTCAGCTTTGACTCACGTTTCCAACTGCCTACTCCATTCTTCTTGTTGTTAGGTGCTGTCCAGTCGATTCTCACTCATAGCGGCTATGTACAACAGAACAAAATACTGGCCAGTCCTGTGCCATCCTCACAATCATTGCTATGTTTGAGCCCATTGTTGCAGCCACTGTGTCAGTCCATCTCATGGAGGGTCTTCTTTTTCGCTGACCCTCTACTTTACCAAGCAACACTACCATGTGCACCCCAAATTCAACATGTCCCCAGACTGAAGGCACTGTCTTCATAGCCTCAGACCTGCTCATTCCTCAGGCATGTTAGTCAGCAGCACACTGGCTTTGATTTGTTCCCCAAGGCGTGGGTGCTGGATATTTGTTTTTCCACTACTGTTCACATCTTAGAGATTGAATAGATTCTCAACTATTTTGCATGTTTTCTAGACAGTCCAAATGTCATCAGTATTGCCAGTAGGGTTAAGAAACTATTCTGAGATGGTGATGATGGTTATCTCAAGGAAGCACCCGCCACGTGCAGACTTCTTTTCTTCTCACTTTCTATTTGACACTGAGGAAGCTGGGGAGAAATTTTAAATCACACTATCCTCAGGACTCAGGTATGACCTGAGTCAAGTACACCCACTCGTGGAGACACATTCACTTGTGAAAATTACCATGTGGGCCACATGCATACCTTCTCCTACTGTCTCAAGTTCCTCTGTGTTCCACCTATTCTCCAGGAACACCTTTTCTCTCCCCTCCTCCTTCCACCTTTCAGCTGACCCGAATGCAGAAAAGAGCTCAACAAATCAGAGCCCCTCCTCCACAAGGGTTCTCCTGAGAGTTTGTAGGAAGATGCTGCTTGTTCTTAGTAAGCTTGGCCCATGGAAACACAGGAACCTCTCCAAGATGGTTTATGTCCAAAGAAAACCCAAGCTACTTGCTACAGACCTTGGACCTAGTTAGAGGGAGGCTGGAAGACAAACTGGAACTGATTAATAATTAAAAAAGAAACAAAAAAGCCCAAGACATCCTGGCATAAAGAATAATGTGAAAACGGGAATGGATGATGAAAGACTTTAAATTCTTATTTGCCACTGTCTTTTCATGCTTTGCTCAAAATCATTTTCACTATTAAAAATGTGGAGGGAAATATTTATATCTGTCAATTAGTGTTCCCCTGTGTATGCCAGGCACTGCTGCTATTCTTTACATAAATCTTGTAAGGTAGGTATTATATGTATTTTACAGATGAGGAAATTGACCTCAGAGAGACAAATTGACAGGCTTAGTGACTTAAATGTATAAGGATATTTTCCCCCCATGTTTTAGTATCTGTAGGCACAGACCTAGGGCAAAGGAACATGGCTGCCTTGTACACTCTGTATCCCCAGAGCTAGCACGATTCCTGATACAAAGTAGGGAGTCGGTAAATGTTTGTTGAATAAAGGAATGGATGGAACTGTAAAGTGATGATAACGATGATCTCTCCTACCTAGGAGTTGTATAAACTTGGAACAGGTCAGGTTATAATGTGGTAGCAAACAACCCCAAAGTTTCAGCAGTTCAAAGGTTTCTTTTTTTATTTTTGCTTTGTGTTCATCACAGGCTGAGAAAGAGGCTGTGCTCATTCAAGTCATTAAGAGATCCAGGCTAATGGAGCTGACCCATCTTGAATGTTGCTGGTTGCACTATAATTAAGTGCTTAGAACTGGAAGAGACAGACACCCATCTCTTTTGCCCACAACTCATTGGCCAGAACTATCCACCAGGCACCACCTAAACACAAGGAAGCCAGACAGTGCAATTCTACTACGTTCTTGGCAAGTGGTAGATCCAAAAATATTTGGCAAACACCACTGATGACCTCTGTAGGAGGTAGAGGTCAAATGAGATGGTTTGTATAAAAGTACTTTCATCATGAGAGGCAATTGGTGGTTATTGGTGATTATTAGGCCTCGCAAGGCTTGAAGTCATTGTGTTTGCTCCTCTATCTGCTTCTTAGCAGGAATTCATCCTGGGCAATGACATAAAGGCTCTGGGGTCTGGTCAGAGGGAATTTCAGGTCCAATCATAACTCCTTAAAAAATGTCAGGGTGATTTTCTGACCAGGTACATTTCTGAACCTGCTAGTCCTGTAGGATTCCCAGCCATATGTAGATTGCTTAGCAGGCTAATCTCTGAGCAATGGGATGGATGCTTTAAGAGTCTCAATACCTTGATCATCTTGGGCTTATCCTAACTCTTAAATAGTGAAAAAGGTTGTCCTAATCTCTTTCTTTACCAAAAATACTGCAGGGTCCTCTGGTTTGGACAGTTGAGTCTCTGTGGTTAGGGACCATGCAGTGGAGATTTGAGCTCCACTGGGATGATTACTGGGCTCAGTGGGCAGTGGCAGAACCTTCCATTATGATTTCCATCATCTAATATGGGCCAGTGGTGCAAGTCAGCTAGAAAGCGACCAGGTGATGTTCCTTTCCATGCTTTCTGGCTGATGTTTGTAGGTTTCTGGAAAACAAGCCAAATGGAATCCATAAGTTCATGCCCTAACTGTAAAATCTCCAGTGCACACAAGAGTAGCAAGTAAGCATACACCTCCAATGCACAGTGAAATTATTTTTAGTTGTCTTGTCATTGCAGACTTGAAGTGTTAGAAGCCACTCTGCCACTAGATGAAAGTCTAATCCAGTGTCCTTTATGAAGTATAATAAACAGACGGGCACATCCCATTCATTCTTTATTTCTCTAAACCACAAGAAGGTGCCTGCCTTGGGTTGAAGTGTAGAGATTAAAGCCAAATTTCCCAATAACTGAGTTCCTCCAGATGTTTATCATTGGCTGCATCTGGGAGTATAAGGGGAATTTCCTTCTTCAGGCATCTCATGGGGATATGAGTGGGCTGGGGGTGGGCTGTGGAATGAAATTATGGGAAACATGTACAGGATTCTGTATAGCCCGGTAGACAAGGATCATCTTGGCTATTATCTTGGTTTTCCTCTATATCACCCCTAAAATGATTGCCGTATTTTAACAAAAATTACAGGCACCTTCTGTTTGTTTGCTGGCCAGGCCCTTCCCCCATGAGGTATTTTCGTAAGCACGCTATGCTAGTTTTTCTTATAGCAACATGTGGAAGAGGATTGGCATGGTGGCACTTGTGAGCATGCCTAGCAGAGGGTGGGTGCAGCTGGCAAACAAACTCGGAAGGCACGTGTTATTTGAATAAATAAGGTAATATGTTTATCAGACAGCTTGTATAGACTCAGGAATGTAGGAATTATTTCTAATTTCCTTGTCTACACACTGAGAAACCAAGTATCTTTAAAAAAGTCTAGTACTATATTGGCTAAGAGCATGGGCTTTGGACTAAGAAAGAGCCACTAATTATCTGTGTGACCTTAGTCATGTTGCTTAACATCTGAGATTCAGTTTCTTGACTTGAAAAGTAGGGATAATAATAATGCTCACTTCTAAGGGAATTTATATAAGGATAAGGTAAGATTACATATGTAAAGCATTTAGCACAGTATCTGGCACAATAACAACAAAAAAAACTAAACCCATTGCTGTCGATTCCGACTCGTAACAACCCTATAGGATGCAGTAGAACTGCTCAATAGGGTTTCCAAGAAGCTACTGGTGGATTTGAACTGCCCACCTTTTGATTAGCAGCTATAGCTCTTAACCACTGGGCTACCAAAGCTCAGTACTCAATAAATATTTTAAAAATTCCTAAATTGGGCTGTGTGTGAAGGCACCCCATCATTATAAGTTGTTGGGTTTTCTACATATATGTATGGTGACCAAGTGTACCTTTAGCATCAAATAATCACTTAAATTTATTTTGATATCTCAGAGTATATGTAGTATAGTGAAGAATGTAACTAGTCTCTAGAAATCATTAGCATCAAATAATCACTTACAAAAGTTTTTGGTGTCTCAGTATATGTGGTATAGTGGGGAACGTAAATAGTCTCTATTCTAGACACAGTACAAAAGCACTGTGGATTACATTCTCAATATTGTTAAACATGCGGCTATTAAATAGGCAAAACTAACCTATGCTGTTAGAAGTCAGGTTAGTGGTTACCTTGGGTGGGGAGTAGTGACTAGAAGGGACACAGGGAGGTGGGCTTATAAAGTATGGGTTATGTTTTGTTTCTTGATCTAAGACTAATTATATGGGTTGCTTACTTTTTGACAAATTCATTTAGGTGTACACTTACGGTAGGTACATTTTTCTTTATATTATGCTTTAATACAGAGTTAAAACTATTAAGCTATGGTCATCAAACTAATCTTGTAAGATAACCAACACTTAAAATCCTGCTACAAGGAAATGGTAACCATATTTCCTCCTAATTTCCTCAGATAACACCCTGCCTTCCATAAGTGGGAAGCAAGGTATTTTGGACATTTAAATTTTATGTTCCTCTTTATCCTGTGTGTTGTTGTTGTGTGCTGTCAAGGCGATTCTGACTCATAGCAACCCTATATGACAAAGTAGAACTGCCCCATAGGGTTTGCTAGGCTGTAATCTTTTTTTTCCTAAATTTTGTTTATTTTATTGTTGTTATTGAGAATATACACAGCAAAACATACACCAATTCAACAGTTTCTACATGTATAGTTCAGTGACGTTCATTACATTCTTCTAGTTGTGCAATCATTCTCATCCTCCTATTCTGAGTTGTTCCCCCCTCATTAACAGAAACTCACTACCGCCTAAGGTTCCTATCTAATCTTTGGAGTTGCTGTTGTCAGTTTGATCCTATATAGATAGTTCTTAAAAGAACATAAGGCTCAAGGTCAGCCTTTTTTTATCGCATGCATATACCCATTGCCGTCGAGTCAATTCCAACGAATGGCTGGTGGATTTGAACTGCCAACCTTTTTAGCAGCCAAACTCTTAACCACTACACCACCAGCGCTCTTCCTTTTTTACTAGTTAAGCTAAACTAAACTATCGTTTGGTTTTAGGATGACTGCAGGGAATATTTTTGGTTTAAGGCTTAAAGATTATCTCAGGGGATTAGTTTCAGGGGTTCATCCACCCTTCATGGATCCAGAAAGTCTGGAGTCCATAAGAATTTGAAATTCTGTTCTTCATTTTCCCCCTTTTGATCAGGATTCTGCTATGGAATCTTTGATCAAAATGTTTAGTATGGTAGCCGGGCACCATTTAATTCTTCTGGTCTCATGACAAAGGAGGCAGTTGTTCATGGAGGCAATTAGCGACATATTCTATATCCTCCTCCTAGTCCCGACTCTCCTTCCTCTGTTATTCCGGTGAATGGAGATCAATTGTTGTGCCTTGGATGGCCACTTGCAAGCTTTTAAGACCCCAGGCATTACACAATAAAACTCGGAGGTAGAACAGAAGCATTAAACACATCATTAGGCCAATTATCTGGGATGTCCCATGAAACCATGACCCTAAACCTCCAAACCAAGGAACCAAATCCGAAGAGGTGTTTGATTGTATATAAGCAGCCTCACCTATAATCTTTATGGGAGCAGGTCGCCAGGTGTTTGCTCCCACAGGGCCACTGGTATGTTTGAATAGCTGATCTTTCCGTTAGCAGCCTAGCGCTTAGCCATTGTGCCACCAGGTCTCCTTTATCTTGTTTACCTGGTGCCATCGAGCTGATTCCAACTCATAGCGACCCTATAGGACAGAATAGAACTGCCCCGTAGAGTTTCTAAGGAGTGGCTGTTGGATTCGAACTGTCGACCTTTTGGTCAGCAGCTGAGCTCTTAACCACTTTGCCACCAGGGTTATCCTGTTTAGTGGTTATAAATTTAAATTCCATCTTGTATGAAATTTATATTTCTACTTCTGTTTTCTTTTTGTTTACATATGCCTAGTATTGATTTGCCTATCCCCATTTTATACATAAATTTTAAATAGTATTGATAATAATAGTGATAAATTAATGAAATACCTCTGTACCTACTACCCGTTTTTGGAATTAGAACATTCACAGTACATTTAAAGCCCTCTGTATGTCCCTCCCTGAACTAGTCTCCCTCTCTCCTATCTGTTCTTTATAGCTATGTATCACTAAATAATATATTATTTAGTTTTTATCTGGCTTGTAATTTTATGGTTCAGTTATACCAGATAATGTCAAGTGTTTTCTAAAATGCTTCTACCAATTTACACTCTCATCATTAGTATTTCAAAGTTCCTGTTGCCTCCCATCTTCACTGACAGTTAATATTGTCAGATTTCTTAATCTTTCCCAATTTAGCAGGTGCAAAGGGATAGCCCATTGTGATTTTTTATTTGATTTTCCCTAATTATCTATGAGGTTGAGAATTTCTTCCACCTAAATGTTTATTTGCTATTACTGTTTCATTTTCTGTTAAAATGTTTGTAGGCTTTTTATCTGATATTTTTGGGGGTTGTTTGTACTTTATTGATATGTAGGAATGCTTTTATATTATGTATTATATAATATATACTCTGTATTATAGGGAGGCCTGGTGGCGCAGTGGTTAAGAGCTGGTCAGCAGTTCAAATCTACCAGCTGCTCCTTGGAAACCCTATGGGGCAGTTCTACTCTGTCCTATAAGGTCGCTGTGAGTCAGAAATGACTTGATGACACATAGCAACGTCTTCTTTCTTGATTTATTCCCAAGTTTTGGTGGTGTACATTCTGAGAGAGGGTGAGTGTAAGGTACATCTTTAGAGACTTTGTGTGTCTGAAAATGTTTTTATTCCACCTTTATGTTTCGTTGGTAACTTGACTGAGTGAAAAAATTCTTGGTTCGAAGTAATTTTCCTTCGGAATTTTGAAGACATTTCTTCATTATCTTCTAATTTCCAGTGTGGCTATTGAGAAGCTTTATATTTTGATTCATGATCTTGACCTTGTGGTCTATGTTTTATGGAAACTTTTAGAGCCTTTGTGTTCTTTGTGCCCTAATGTTTTACAACATTGGTCTGGAGCTATGTCCACACCTTGTCCTGGGCTTTCTATGGACCCTTTCAACATGGAAACTCATATGCTTCACTTCTGGGAAGTTTTGTTGCTTATTTCTTTATTTTCCCTGCTCCGTTTTTTTTGTGTTTGTCTGCAGTTCTCACTATTCAGACCTGGTCTTCTAATTTTCTTATCTCTTCTCTTCTGTCATCCATTTCTTTGTCTTTTTATTCTGCTTTGTGGGAGAGCTCCTCATTTTTACCTTCCTGCCCTTCTTTTCATATCTGCTCACATATTTTTAATTACTAAGGGATCTTCTTTTTCCTCAACGTAGTCTTCTTGTTTTTGTTTCATAGATGACATTGCTCTTCTTATTTCTCTGAGGATATTAATAATAGTTTTTAAGATTTTTCTTCTCCCTGCAAGTCTCCATTTCCTACAAGTTACTTTTTATTACTTTTACCTGTTTGTTTTAGGTTCTGCCTTTTCCATCATGGGGTACACTAACTTAGAACCATTTCATATCAGGAGGTACATTGACATGGAACCATTTCATATCAGGGGTGCACTTACTTAGCTCCCCATTGAATGCCAAGTCTCAGCTCCTCTCTCCCAATTTTCAGAGCACCCAAGCCTTAGTTACCCAACAGCAGTGCTAATTTGGGGTATATGTAGGTGCCTTCAATACAATTTCTCTCATTAATCCTTTTTTTCCTTACTTGTATGTTGCTTATGCTCCCAACCCAAGGTTTAAATCTCTAATTTTCTTTATTTTCCTTTTCTTTTTTGGCCTTTGAATATTTCCCTTATTTTCTAGTATGCCCTGCATACATTATCATTATAACTGTTGTTTGTTATATCTGAAAACTAGTTACAATTTATTGGAAGATCATGTAGTCTGCCATACTGCAGCCTACTTCAAATTTTCACTTTTCTCTGTCACTTTGTTCTAACTCTACTTCTTGTAAAATTCATATCTAGGTTTTGTTTTTAACCTATTTTTAGAGTTTTTGTCTTTAAACAGGTGAATTCAGTCCATTCACATTTTGTGCAATGAGTGATAGTTTTTATTTTGTTTCATTTTCCTCTGTGCTTATTACTTATCTTAGATTGCTGTTTCTTCTCTTGCCCTTTCCTTAATATTCTTCTGGTTCCATCAAGTTTATCATTTAATATTGTTCTTGCCAATATTCCCATCCTATTTAAAGCTGACCACCCCTTTGATTGTGTTCTTAATTAGACAAATACAGCTCAATTGTTATTTTTAAAATAAGATACAACTATTTCCACTTTCAAGACACAATGTTTTCTCCACTATAACGCTCCTTTCTTCCTCTTTCTTCCTTCTAGCCCCATAATGTGTGCCCTGTCCTCTCCCCTCCTCCTCCTCTGGATGGAATGCTTTAATCCCATCTGTCGCCTTAGTACTTCCTACACCTCAGATGTCTGCATCTTTCTGTGTTTAGAACTTACTAGAGATCCCCTTATAGTATATGCTTTTTAAAAATTAATTTTAAATTATAAAATATAACACATAAACAGAAAAGTATGTAAGTTTTATTACAAATATATGTTACATATGCATGTTCAGTATGATAAACCAAAAATTCATACCCACTGCTGTCAAGTTGATGCCGACTCATAGACGCTCTATAGGGCAGAGTAGAACTGCCCAGTAGGGTTTCCAAGGCTATAAATCCTTACGGAAATAGACTGCTAAATCCTTCTCCCGAAGAGCTGCTGGTGGATTCGAACTGCTGACCTTTCAGTTAGCAACCGAGCACTTTAAGTTCAATATGATACGTAATTATAAAACAAACAGTGGTATAATTAACATCCAGATCAATATTAAATGTACATTAGACCTTTTCAGTCTATGCTTTATGTATTTTAACCTCTCCTGCTTAATTCTTCATCTTTTTGTCTCTGGATGTTACACTCTGAATAATTTTCTTCTGATTTATCTTTCAGTTTACTAATTTTCTTTTCGGTTTTTACTAATTTGCTGTTAAACGCATCCACTGAGTTTATAAAAACCAGTAATTTTGGTTATTATTATGTTTTTATTTCTAAAAATTCTACTTGCTTCTTTTTCAAACATTCTATACCATGTTTTATAGTTCCTGTTTTCTTCCCATTTACATTGTCGTTATTTCTTTGAACATGATAAGCGTAGTTGTTTTATAGTTTGTGTCTGATCATTTCAATATGAAAATCTTTGTGTGTTTGTTTGAATTGTCTGTTATTTCTTCTAGTTCTTCCTTTTGGAGTTTGCTTTCCATTTGTGTCAAATTATCTTCAGTTGTGTGCAGTCATTGTGCTTGAAGAATTATTTGTAGATATAAATCGTGACCTAGGATGAGGCACCTTGATTCTAAAAGCATTTGCCTTTCTTTCTGTCTGGCAAAAGGAGTTGCTACCAATCTAGAACTCAAACCAAGTTCAAAGCTTGAAAGTCACTGACCAGTCAGGCATTTGGTACCAGTCCATAACGCCATTCAAGAGCTGGTTCATTTCTGGTTTATCCTCACCCGTAAGTGTGTATGGCTTTGGACAGAGTCCCAGCATATTGAGGGGAGGATCTTCTGTTAGATCCCCATCTCATGGAGGCTTTTGTTTTAGATTTCTGTCCCCCTCACACTGTGAACCCATCAACACAAAAGCTGAAAGTTTCCTAGATTGGTAAATGCTCTAAGGACAAAAGCAGCTTATTTACCTATCAGATTCCTGTTTTTCCTTCAGTCATGAACTGCTGATTTTCGACACTCTTGTCAAGTCTCTAATGCTTTTGAGATAACTTAAAAAATATTTTTTCATTTTTTAAAAACTTATCTATCATGGTATTGCTAATCTGAATAACCAAACCTATTGCAGGAAGTCCTCTCCTTTCTATTTTAAACGTTCTCATTTACCAATCATAGTCTATTTCCAGACAACATATCTTGTAGATTTGATTACACATACACATATCCGTGTTCATTGCTCACCATAGTTTCCTCTTCCCCCAGCTTTAGGCCTTTTCTGGTTCATTTGTTGCTTGGTTAGACTCTTTTTCTAAGTGTTTTTTCTTTTTAAAATCTGGATGGAGCATTTAAGTGATAATATTTTCTGTGTTCTTACATGATCTCAAATCTTTTTTTCTCTAAAAGACAAATGTTATTACAGCTGGAAAAGCATTCTTGGATTGAGGTCCTTTACTCTGAAGTCTGCAGATTCTAGTCCCCTGTTTTCTAGCTTGTAGCATAAACCAAACCTACTGATTTCGAGTCAATTCTGACTCATAGCGACCCTGTAGGACAGAGTAGAACTGCTCCATAGGTTTCCTAGGATGTAATCTTTATGGAAGCAGGGAGTGGCTGGTGGGTTCAAACTGCCAGTCTTTAAGTTAGCAGCCGAGGGCTTAACTGCTGCACCACCAGGGCTCTTTTGCTTGTAGCATAGCACAAGCAAATTTCGATGCCGTTAAGATGTTTTTCCCCCTTTGCAGATAACTGGTTTTTTTTTTTTGTTTTGTTTTTTCTTCCTGGAAGCTAGTAAAAATTTTCTTTTAGTTCTTAGAACTTTACTAAAATACGCCCAGGTATGGACCTGTTCTCATGAGTCTCGCCTGGAACTGCACAAGCAGACTGAGGTCTTTCCTCAGCTCAGGGAAAATGTACTGTGGAAATTGTTGAATTACTGCCTCGCCCCATCTGCTCCTTTTTCTTTTTTTTTGGAACATTTCTGTTATTTTTAAAAAATAAACTTTTGATTATGGAAAGTGTCAAAAATGCACAAATGTAGATGAAATAGTGTAATGAACTCACATGCCCCGTCATGTGCAGTGTCAACAGTGACCACCATTTTCTCATTCTCGTGTCATCTACTTGTGCCCTCCCCCATTCTTTTTGTGTGTTTGAGAATTTTAAGGCAAATCCCTGACGTTTCACCACTTCATTCATAAGAACATCAGTATGAATCTCATCCATAATATCACCACAATGCCATTATCACACCTTGTATCCAATACCCGACTTGAGGAAACGTTAATTTTTCACACATTGTTTCTTGGATCTATTTTCTGGGTCCCCTGTATTTTCCCACCATTTTCATCTCTGTTCTTTAAGATGGTCTTGATTTTCCAGGCCATTAATTTAGATTTGTACAGTGAATTCAGCTACTAAATGTTTCAGTGTGCAAATCATGTTTTCCAGCTGCAGGATTCTGGGATTTGAGACTCATTATTATTATTATTTTATTCAGGAGTCCAACTATCCCCTTCCTCAGCTCTATTTCACTGGTCTGTGTTCTGACAATTTAATCTCATCCTTCTCTTTCTGACTGCTGAGGCGCCTCAGGTGGGCACATAATTTCTCTCTGGGACACATGTCTTATTGATGGAATATCTTCTAATGGCAAAAATCCTACAGGCTGTGAAAGGAAAATGGTCTAAATTAGTGTTGGTTGAATCAGTGATGAATTTACAGCCAGGAGTTTGTGTATCGCATTCCATTCCTATTGTCCCCTGAACAGACTGAAGCAGTAATCAATTTTCACCTGAGCAACTGCTCTGAATTTTTATTTCTAACGACAGACCTTCCCAGGAAAAAGTGGTCTCTCCAGGATTTATTTTTAGTTGCTAGATGGGCTCTGCCAAGCTTGCTCTTGAAAAAAAAAAAAGCTTGGGTTGGAGGAATATTTGTCATGTATGGCAATTTAATGAAGGATGTGGTGATCCTATGGGGACGTATGGTGTGGGCATGTGTGTGTGTGCACCTGCACTTGTGGGGCGGGGGGAGGTCATAAGTGCCAACTGCACAACCGGAGGTTTAAAATAACTCTAAGGTTTTGAGAGGGTGTTTCTCAACTTTTTATTTTTCTGTTAAGCTCAGGCCTCTTTTCCTAGAGAAATAAAGAAATGCAAATAGACATCAACATTTACATGCAATTGGCTTCCTCGGGTTTCCAGAAGCTTCTGCATAGCTCGGAGGAGACAGTGCAGCTTTGGGAGCGGAAGGGAGGGGAGGCAAGGAGGCACAGTCCTCAGCATGAAAAGCATGCTGCCTGTGAACCACCGTTCCGGGCACTTGGCTGGGAGAGAGGGGGACTGGCTCAGATTTGTTGTCAACTCACTGTGTAATCCAGGGCGAACCACTTAAATTGTAAGATGGGCACAGTCTTACCTCGCTCAGAGGGTGGTCTTGAGGATTAATGGAGGCAAGGCAAATTGCGGAAGATCCTAAACACCATGCTTTTACTTCTACAGATAAAGAGCTGCATTCTGGACTTTCTTCCAATGGCCCCAGCATTCTGGACTTTTGGTGGCAATGCCAACTTTCAACCATGCACGGGGCATCTCTGTACAAAATTAATTCGGTGTTAGTATAGTATAGTATTTAGATGTTAATGCCATGTTTCCTTAAATGGGTCTCAGTGGAAGGCCCACCTTCAGCTCTGTGGATTTGCCCTGCGGGGGAAGAGGCATAGTGGGATTCATCGCTGCTAATGGAATAATTAATAGAATGTGTTTAAGACTGAGAATGGAGTGCTTAAGAAAACCCCTTACCCAAGTTACTGAAAATCAAGCCTGACTTTTCCAGAGCAGTGCCTGCGAGCTAAACTCGGTATTTTTAGTACCGCATTATCAGTCTTCAGCATGTGAGGAGGAGGGTGGGCGAAAAGGAAGGAGAAATGTGGGCATGGTGAGATAGGAAAGGAAACTATTAGAGAACAGTCCATTTAAAAATAGAGAGTGAAGAAAGTCAACTGACGTACGAGTTTTCCTCTTCAAGAGAAAAACCAGGTGTCTTCACTGCCCAGAAACCACAATATTATGACGTTTCTACCCAGTGCGGTGTAAAAGGCAGGAATGGATGTGACAATGCGTTTTCAACATGACTTCCTCCTTGGAAGCTGGGTGTTCCCAGGCAGTAATTTTCCAGATGGTGTGTTCTAAGTGAACATCACAGGGCCAGAGCATTTGGGGGAACTTGATCAAGAGAGAAACAGATAATAAATACACAGGAATTATTGATAATTGTTTTTTGGTGTGATGATAGCATTGTGGTTATGGTTTTGTTCACATCATGCCACTAACAGTTCTGGACTTTAGGGTACACAAGTAACGTCCAGATTTTTAAGAGTCGTAAGGGAGGAAAAATGTCATAATGTCTTGGATTTGCTTTAAAAACTATGGAATAGACTAACATTGTAAGAGCCATTTTGTGTAAGAGGTGTGATTAGAAATGACCTCTCTACCTGTCAGGAATATAAGAGTAATTAGAAAACAAGCACGTTATGTTTTAGCAAATGAACAGTAAAGCTACTTGAAAAAAATTTTCAAAATATACATTTTAATCTCCAAGATCAAGTGCCCCTAATAAGGCTGTCTTGGCTATGTTACTATCCGGTTAAGAGCAGACAATATTTAACTGGGTGGACAGACTTACTTTTTTCCCGTTCTGTCTGCTAGTCCGGAAGGAGATAAGCTGTTGCTGTGTAGGGTCATCGGTAGCGCTGTACAAGGGCAGCGTGCGTGGTTGTCCGCGGTGCCTGGCTCTTGTTAAATGAGGCATTTGCTTCATCATAAATTGTGAACCACCTCTCCCATTCTTCCCTCTTTCCTTCCAACACTGCAGCCTCTGGTCCGTGGGCGTTCCACAGGAGGCAGGAAGTGCACATTCATTCTGCAAATCACCACCCCAGCTGCAGGAGATGCAAAAAAGAATGATTAATTCAGCAAACGTCTTTGAGCACCAACTATCTAATAAGCAGGAGGGCCCTGTGCTTGATGTAAGGCTCTGCTGTCACCGTCTTGAAATTCTTAACAATTTTTAACGAGGAGCTCTGTGATTTCATTTTGCACTGGGCCCTGCAAATTGTTTAGCTGGTCCCCAGTGATGAACAAAACTGACACAGATGCTTTTTTTTTCAACTGACACATGTTCTTGACCTCTTGATTTGCTAAGATTAGATTTGGGCTAGCCCTGGAGAGCACAGAGTCCTGTGAGAGGAGATGCAGAGATGTACATGGGTCCAGCAGAGTGGGGGAAGAAGGAGGAAGGCGGAAACGTTCCCTGGGTGGCCGGGCACGTTTGGCTTGTAGACGCTCGGTAGGAGAAGTCCCTGTGTGGTGCAGACATTGCAATAGGCTGCTAACTGAAGGGTTGGAGGTTCAAGTCTACCTAGAGGTACCTCGGAAGAAAGTCCTGGTAATCTACTTCTGAAAAATCAGCTATTGAAAACCCTATGGAGCACATTTCTACTCTGACACACATGGGGTAGCCATGACTGGCCTCAACAGCAACTGGTTTGGGTTTGGTTTGCTAGCAGAAGCGAGAGTGATTGGGAGAAGATCGGGGGCTTCCAGGGAAAGGCATGCCATGAGCAGGGACATAGAGCTGCAGGTGGGAAGAGCTTCTGTGTGTGTTTGAAGCTGACCTCATGGTGTGATGGATACCATGTTACGAGAGAACAGACCAGTGAGGAGGGCAGGGACTCAGTCCTGGAAGAACTTGCTTGCCATAATATGGAATTCGAACTTTATCTTTGGGTCAATGGTACTCAACCCTGGCTACACATTAAAATCAGTTGGGGAATTTAAATAGTATACCAAGCCCCCAATTTCAGTTGAATCAGAATTTCAGATCAAGGCTAGGACATTGGTATTTTTTAAAGCAACTTTGATGATTCTAATATTTGGGTAGGGCTCAGAACAGCAGATTTAGGCAGCGGGGAGTCGAGGTGAGGTTACTATACTAATAAAACCATAGCGGGTATACTTGGCCATAGGTATATTTTAGAAGGCTGTAAAGGAGATAGTGGCACAGTGGTTAAGAGCTCGGCTACTAACCAAAAGATTGGCAGTGTGAATCCACCAGCCGTTCCTTGGAAACCCCATGGGGCAGTTCTGCTCTGTCCTGTAGGGTTGCT
>NW_004444045.1:461321-463203 GCF_000243295.1 Trichechus manatus latirostris
GACTCTGATTCCTCAGGCATGAGGCAGGGCCTGAGATTCTGCATTTCTAACAAGCTTCCAGGTGATGCTGATGCTGCTGGTCCCTGGGCCACAACGTGATAGCGAGGAGTTAGCCGATTGTTTTACTCGTCCAGCCAAGAGACAATCAGGGCCTGATGTAGGGTGATGTGGATTGGGATAGAGGGGAAGGGTGTCAGGAGAGACACGAAGGAGGCAGAACCTAAGGCTTGGGGATTGGGTCTGTAAGGAGAGGAAGGAGGGGGACATCTGTGATACTCCCCGATGGGTTTTGACTGGAGTGACCGAGTAAACCAAAAACCAAACCTGTTGCCGTCAAGTCAATTCTGACTCACGGCGAGTGACTGAGTAGAAGTTGTAAAAGGGAGATGTTTCACTTAGACCGACACTTGCCTAGAAGATATCAGAACTTGCTGTTGTGTGTTTCATCACTACTGGTTTTGATCAGCTTAAGCTAACAAGGACCGTGCACTCGAGCACCCGGTGCAACAGACCCTTACAGACCTAACTGAAGACCAACTGTTTGTAGACCTGATGACTCATTCCACCCAACCAGTCCTTAACTAGGACAATCATCACAAATTCCCTTTTTCTAGCACTAAAGGAACCCCACTTTTTCCTTCTCAGAGAACTTTCTTTCCTTGTTCTTCTTCTTTTTTTTTTTTGGTTTAAGTTCTAATGGTCTTTGGTTTATTCTTTGAAAATATTGTACCATTCGTCAGATTGGGAACCCAGGAGGAAGAACACATAGTTGGAAGATGGTGAGGGAATGTATGAAGGGGATTAAAAAAAACAAATTCATTTTCGGATATGTTAAAATTTGTGGTGCCCTTTAAACGAGCAGGTTCAGTAAGCAGTTGGATATACAAGTCTGGGTATACAAAGGGAAAGTCTGGGATGGAGAAATGAATTTGAGAGCCATCAGGATGTACGTGGTAGTTGAATCCATGGGATTCATCCATGGGATGAGACCATCTGGTGAAGTGAAAGGAGAAGAGCACTGAGGCAAGACGAGGATGTGCCTCTGTATGTGCCTGAAAATGGCGGAGGCCTAGAGGATCCTAATTCCCATGAAATCAGTGGAGGCAAGGACGTAACTCCTCATGCCAGACGCATCAAAATCTTAGCTTCAGTCCAGCCCACTGCCTACTTCATCATAAAGCCACTGGAGACCTCAGTCCTGATATGAGATCGAGGGGAAGGGGGGAGATGGCCAGGGAAGAGTAGATCCCTTAAGTCAATTCAGATTTTACAGGAGACTGAGAGGAGAGAGGAAAAGAAGAAAACCAGGTAAAAGAAGAGGGAAATAATGTTCACCAAACTGCCCTCAGAGTCATTTAATGAGTGACAATTACAGAAGGAAAAGGAAAATAACAATAAAAAACAACACCAACTTCCCCTCTCCCCCAGTGTCAACAATGACAAAGTTCCAGTTGTGGCAACACATCCCAGATTAATCAGGTTTGGTTAATTTTAGATTCTGGTGGAAGCATCTTTGTGTTTTCACGATCTTCACAGCTGTTCTTCTGGGGCCTTGGGGTTACTGGGTAGAAGAACAATCTAAGAAAATCTTTTGAGACTCTTTGTGCTAGAGCAGGTATTGTAGGCCAAGAGTCCCTGCACCCTTAGGGTTCTACAAAGGAAGAAATGGTGAGAATGTGAGGTAAAGAGGTCAGTACCTTAACTTTTCATTTACTCACAATAAGGCTATAAACCAAGCCAAACCCATTGCTGTCCAGTCAAATCCGACTCACATAAGGCTATAGGTTAACTAAACTCTCAAGTTTTCTTGTTCTTTTCTTGACTGGATTTGTGTCCACTCATTACGGAATTCTGATCATCTCATGCTCATGGAAAGCTCTGA
>NW_004444045.1:464782-466410 GCF_000243295.1 Trichechus manatus latirostris
CGTGTGCTGTCTGCAAAGAATGGTTGGGATCTTTTAGGCCAGGTAGTACTCTCCTCATACAGAGTAGGACTGGGATGCTATGTGAAGCCTTGCATCTCTAGAGAATTAAAACGTGCTCAGGGTTTTCTAGAAGAGGAATATGCAGAACTAGGAAAGAGTTTAGAGATGAATCACAATGCTGACTTTCTAAGATGGGAAGATAAGGAAAGGCTAAATGAACTAGAATTATTTAGCCTCGAGAAGATTAGACTTTCAGTATGATAAATAACCATTCATATTTGAAATCAGTTAAGAATCCCCATTAGGACAGGTATATTGTATGGGAGTTAGAAAAAATTCCAGATAATTATTTTACCAGTTGCCATTGAGTCAATTCCAACTCTTGGCAACCCCATGTGTGTCAGAGTAGAACTGTGCTCCACAGGAGTTTTCAATGACTGGTTTTTCAGGAATAGATTGCCAGGCCTTCCAAGGATCCTGAGGGTGGACTCAAACCTCCAGCCTTTTGGGTAGTAGCCTAACATACTAACCCTTTGAACCACCCATGGACTCTCAAATAATTATAGTAGAAACAAAAGAAGAAGTTGAGGGTATAGGGCTGCTGCAGGATATTGTTTTATGATCTTTTGAAAAATAAAGAGTAGATAATCTGACCAATAAAGCAAGAACTTCTATCACCTCAGTTTTCACGGTGCCAAAGCACTGGCTATCACCTATGGTTCACCACACATGTTTATTAAATGTCCACAGGTGGCTGAATGCTGAGGTGATTCCCAGGCAGGAAGGCCACCTCATGGCTAATTGAAAATATTTAGTGTTTATAACCACCACCTATCGGTCAGTTTGCTGTACTGTGGTAGCTTGCCCATCGCTGGGATGCTGGAAGCTATGCCACTGGTATTTCAAATACCAACAGGGTCACTGTCTTAGTTCTGCTATAACAGAAATACCACAAGTGCATGACTTTAACAAATTTATTTTCTCACAGTTTAGGAAGCTATACATTTGAATTCAGGGAGCCAGCTCTAGAGGAAGGCTTTCTCTCTCCGTCAGCTCTAGGGGAAGGTCCTTGTCTCTTCAGCTTCTATTCCTTGGTTCCTTGGTGATATTCATGTGGCATGGCATCTATCTTTCCCGCATCTCTGCTGCTTTTTATATCTCACAGGTGATTGGCTTAAAGCACACCCTACACTGATGTGACCTTTTTAACATATGAAAGAAAACCCATTCTCAAATGGGATTATAAACTACAGGTACAGGGATTAGGATTTACAACACATATTTTTGGGGGACACAATCTAATCTGTAACAGTCACCCATAGTGGACAGGTTTCAACAGAGCTTCCAGAGTTAAGAAAGAGTAGGAAGAAGGACCTACTGATCTACTCCAAAAAATTAACCAATGAAAACCTTATGGATCATAACAGAGCGTTGTTTGATTCCTTTGCTTTGGACATGTTGGCAGGAGGGATCCATTGTTAGAGAAGGACATCCTGTTTGGTGAAGTAGAGGGCCAAACAAGGGTGTGGGAGACCCTTGGTGAGATGGATTGTCACAATAGCCGCAATAACACACCGGTGATGGTGAGGATGATGCAGGGCTGGGTGTAGGGTCACTGTGAATTGGAG
>NW_004444045.1:467036-482414 GCF_000243295.1 Trichechus manatus latirostris
GTAAATGAATTGCATAACAGAGATTGTCAGAAAATGATTACTTTGGCTTCTTTCTAGATTAGACTGGAAATATATGGGCTCTATGGGCTCACAGGACTGGGAAGTCATTACTTGTTCGGGCTGTCCTACCTGAGTTGATGATTAAGCCACTCTCTCCCCTGGGGCTGTGTTCCTGTTTCAGAGGCTGATCCATCACAAGTATAAAAGGGATTAAGTATTACAGAAGCATTCTAGACTATTAAGCACAACACACTGTTCTGATGATGCTTGCATTCAACTGTGGCTTGGAATAATCATGGGTATAAGAGCCCTTAAGAAAACTCTCTCATTAGCACATTTATCCATTTCTTAGTGAAATGTCAGCACACTTCTTGGTCTTCGGCTAACACTAGTTTATCAGCAAGCGTGCTGTGAAAGAGGCACTTGAGTCTAAAGAAAGCAACCATTTCCCTAGCATTCTGTTGTGGGTAGCAAATGGGGACCATTCTGCCTGCTCTTCACACAAGATACTGGTGACAAACAGTTTCAGAAAAGGTTTGATGTGTCTGACCTTATCAACAACCATGGAGGAAGTAATGAGGCTGCAGCTGTCTCATCAGGGCTGAAATCTTCTTTGGAAAAGGTTTCCACTCCGATCCTGTCAGAATGTCATCACTAGAGAACACAGACAGAAGACAGGCGTCAGTACAAGGGATTATAAAGTGAGATGGATTTACTGATGGGGTAGATGAGTTGCTGCTCCTTCCATCAAGAGATGAAACCTATGTTCCCACAGCGGTGTCACTACAGCTGATGTCACTAGTGCAGTAACTTATGGTGTCACTCCACCCCATGGACCTCCTCCCATACCAGATCATTTAGAATCCTTAGTAATGTTTTTATACTAATATTACTCATAAATTATAATTCCCGTATATCATTCCTTCTTTTCAATTACTACTTCACTCTCAAAAAAGTTATTGAAGAAAAGAAAATGAAGTCATGGTAAGAATAAAGACAATTTGTCATCAGCAGACCTAACTAAAGGAAATATTTTAGGCAGAAGGAAAATGATCCCTAGATTGAAACTTGGAGGTTCAGGAAGAAGAAAACAGAAAGTGTAACTATTTGAGTAAATTCCAATAAAATTGAATATATAAAACAATAATAAAAAATACCTTGTGGGTTTTAAACTATGTACGGGATTAAAATACATGAAATAATAGTATAAAAAGCAAAAAGAATTAAAGAGTTAAAATGTCTTAAGGTCAATCATTGGGAAGTAATTAAAGTACCAACTTATATTAGATCTTAATAAGCCAAGAATGCATTTGTAATATCTATAGTAACCACTGAAAGACTAGTTAAAAAAAAAAAAAAAAGCAAAGAGAGGGTAAAAATAGAGCAATAAAAAGCATTTAATTAATCCAAAAGACGCTATGAAAGGAAAGGAAAAGGAACATGGAACAGGTGGAATAAATAGAAAATAAGTAGTAAGATAATATATTAAAACCTAATGTATCAGTAATTATATTAAACGTAAAGAGATAAATACTCGAATTAAAAGACAAAGATTATCAGAATGTATTAAGAAACACATAAATTTCATGCTGTTTGTAAGAGTCACACATTAAATGTAAGGTGACAGAAATGTTGGAAGTAAAAGGATGGGATAAATTATATCATGCAAACATTGCAGACAAAGTACCCTATCAAACAAAGTAAACTGTAATACAAGAAGCATTATTACTAGAGTTAGAGGGATATTTCATGATGATAAATGAGTCAAACAGAAGGATTAAATAATTCTACGTTTTAATGCACCTAATAACATAGCCTCAATATGTTGTTGTTGTTAATTGCTGTCAAGTCAGTTCTGACTCATGGAGATCTTATGTATTACAGAACAAAACATTGCCTGGTCCTGTGCCATCTTCATGGTCATTGGTATATTTGAGTCCATTGTTGTGGGCATTGTGTGGTACCTTCCAGCACTGTGCTGGACAATATTCTGTTGTGATCCATGGGGTTTTCATTGGCCAATTTTCAGAAGTAGATCACCAGGCCTTTCTTCCTAGTCTATTTTAGTCTGGTTGAAACTTGTCCACCATGGGTGACCCTGCTGGAATTTCCAATACTAATAGCATAGCTTCCAGCATCACAGCACCACACAAGCCACCACAGAATGACAAACTGACAGACAGGTAGTAGAGCCTCAATATACATAAAGCAAAAATGAATAGAACTAAAAGAAGAAATAGACAAATGTTCAATTATAGTGAAAGATTTTAACATGCCTCTCTCAGTAACTCATAGAACTAGCAGACAAAATATCACTAAGGATGTGAAAGATTTGAACAATGTGATGAACAAAATGGACCTAACAGACATATACTGAACCCTTAACAACTGCCGAATACACATTCTTTTCAAGTAAATCTGGAACATTTACCAAAATTGATTACATGCTGGGTCATAAAGAAAGTTGTAACAAATTTCAAAAGACTGAAATTGTGTAGAATATATTCTTTGACCGCAGGGAAATTTAATTACAAAAAGATAGACAATTCCTAAGCACTTGAGTATTAACCATTAAATTTACAGATAACCCATGAATATAAAAAGAAATCACATTGGATAATAGATTTTGAACAGAATATAATTAAAATGTATTGAAACTTGTGAGATGCACAAAAGCAATGTTCAGAGGAATACATACAGCCTTAAATGCTTATATCAGCTAAAAATCATAATCTAAACTTGCATCTCAGGAAGCTAGAAAAACAACAATAAATTAAAACCAAAAAAAGTAGGGGAAAGAAAATAATAAGAAAAGAGCAGAAACTAATGAAATAAAATACAATGTACAGTGTACAATAGAGAGGATCAACAAAGACAAAAGAAGAGCCTTTAGAAAGTAATAAAGATGAGAGTAGAATTTATTCAGTAGAAAATAATGTATAATAACAACGAAATCAAAAGATGGACCCTTACAAAAGACCAGTAATACTGATAAACCCCTGTTGAGACTGATCAGGAAAAAAGAGAGAAGGCACAGATAACTGATATCAGGAATTTTTAAAAGGACACTGCTATATTCTATAGAAAACTCACTGCTGTTGAGTCGATTCTGTCTCAAAGTGACCCTATAAACCACCTCCCCACCGAAAAAAAACCCAAGCTCGTTACCATTGAGTTGATTCCAACTCGTAGCGACCCTATGAGTCTATGAGTAATGACCATATAGGACAGAGTAAAACTGCCCCACAGCATTTCCAAGGAGCTCCTGGTGCATTCGAACTGCCAACCTTTTGGTTAGCAGCCAAGCTCTTACCCAATGCACCACCAGGGCTCCGTATTCTACAGATAAAGATAAAAAAATAATAATAATAAAAGAGAACATCATGAACAACTTTCTACCAAAACATTAGGAAATCTAGATAAAATGAATATTCCCAGAGAAACAATACTTCATCAAAATCCGAGTTGCTTTATACCTACTAAGGAATTTGAAAGTCTGCTTAAAAACCTTTCTTCAAAGAAAATTCAGGCCCAGATGTTTTCACCATTGAATTCCCTTAAACATTTAGGAAGAAACACCAGTGTAGCACACTCTTTCAGAGAAGAGAAAAGGAAGAAACGCTTCCCACCTTGATGCCAAAACCTGACAAGTACACTGCAAAAAAAGGGAAAAGTATTAGCCAGTATCTCTCATGAATGTAGACACAAAATTCCTAAGCAATATATTAAAATTTGCAAACCAAATTCAAAGTATATAATAAGACTAATATATCATGATCAACTTGGATTTATTCCAGGAATGCAAGAGAAAATCAATCAATATAATTAACCATATTACAGTACTAGAATAAAGGGGGAAATCATATAGTCATATTAATAGATGCAGAAAACACATTTGATAAAATTTAACACCTACTTAGAAATAAAAATTTATCAAACTAAGGGTAGGAAGTGTATTAATTATTTATTGCTGCATAACAAACTACCCAGAAATTTAGTGGCTCAAAACAACAATAAATACTTACTCTTACATTTTTCTGTTGTTTAGGAATTTGGGAGCAGCTTAGCTGGGCAGTGTGGCGCTGCATCTCTCGCGAGGTTTGAATCAGTACGTTGGCTGGGGCTTCAGTCATGTGAAGGCTTGACCTGGAGAATCTGCTTCCAAGGTGCCTCAGCCACATGGATGGCAAGCTGGTGATGCTTGTTGGTGGGGGCGTTATTTCTTCACATGAGCACGTCTTCACAGGGCTGCTGAGTCTTCCAACGACATGGTAGCGGGTTTCTACCAGGACAAGTGATCCAAGAGAAACTAAGGAACAAACTTCTAAAGATATATTTTTTGTGATATCTTTAGAAGTCACACAACATCCCGTAAAAAAAACCCATTGCTGTCGAGTCGACTCCGACTCATAGTGACCCTATAGGACAGGGTAGAACCACCCCGTAGGGTTTCCAAGGCTGTAATCTTCATGGAAACAGACCGCCACATCTTTCTCCCTGCGGAACAGCTGGTGGGATCGAACCACCGACCTTTCAGTTCGCAGCCAAGCGCTGTAACCACTGTGCCACTAGGGCTCCTTTCACACAACATACACTTATGCCATATTCTTTTGGACACCCAGTCCGGCCATAATTCAGTGTGGGAGAGTTCTAGACAAGACTTGAATAGCACCAGGGGAGAATCATTTGAGACCATCTCAGAAGCTGGTATCCATCAAAGGAAACTTCCTTAATCTTCAAATGTGTATCTGCAAAAATCCTGTAACAAACATTCTACCTGATAGTGAAGTACTGAAATTTTCCTCTGAAACTGGTACTGAGACAAGAATGCTCGCTGTCATCATTTGTATTCAAAGTTGCAATGTTGTACTGAAGTCCTAGCCAGTGCAATAAAAAAAAAAAGAAGTATTAGGTTTGGACAGGAAGAAAAAAGTTATCATCACTTATAGATGAAATACTATTACATAAAAAATCCGAATGAATGTATAGATATGCTTTTAAACTTAATTAAGTAAGGTCACTGGATATAACATCTATATATAAAAATAGTATTTCTATATACCAGCAATAAGAAGCGAAATTGTTAAAATATCATCATTTACAATGGGAACAAAATACATCAACTACTTAAGAATAATTCAAATAAAAGATGTGTAAGACACCACAGAAAACTATACAACATTGCTGAGAGAAATTAAAGAAGACCTAAAAAATGGAGGGAAGACTCAGTATTGTAAAGATGTTGATTTTCCCCAAACTGATATCTAGATTCAGGGCAATCCCAATAGATTTCTTTGGTGCATGTGAAAATTGACAGGCTTATTTTAAAATTTATATGGAAATGCAAAGGAAAAAGGCTAGCTGAGAGAATTTTGAAAAGCAAAGAAGTTAGAAAACTTATACTACTGATATCAAGATTTTATGTATCTACAGTAATTAATACCGCATGTAGTTGGGGCAAGGAGAGATAAATAAGCCAAAGTAATGAACAGAGTCAAAAAGAACTACACACATAGACACAAGATTTATGACAGAGGAACACTGCAGCACAATGAAGGAATAAATGTCAATAAATGGTGTTGGTTTAAGAGGATATCCAGATTGAAAAATTGAAATTTGACCTCTACTTCATGCACATAAAAATCTATTTCGGGTGGACTGTATCTTTAAATGTGAATAATAATTAAATACATTTTCTAGAACGTAGCAGAATATCTTCATGACCTCGGAGTAAGCAAACACTTCGTAAACAGGATACAAACCAAAATTACCCGTGAAGAGTTTGTATTCATCTCAGGTATCTCTGTGGTAGGGAGGGGCACTGACGTTGTGGACGAAGATATTTTCAACACATGTATCTGACAAATGACTCATCCCCAGAATATGTAAATTATTGCTTACAAATCCATTAGAAAAGACAGATAAGCCAGTAGACAAATGGACAAAAGGCTTGAAATATCACTTTATAAAAGAGAATATCCAAATAACATATATATTTATAAAAACGACGACTCGTGTCAGTTTGTCGTACTGTGGTTACTTGTGTGTTGCTATGACGCTGGAAGCTATGCCCCCAGGATTTTAAATACCAGCCGTGTCACTCATGGTAGACAGGTTTCAGCGGAGCTTCCAAACTAAGACAGACTACGAGGAAAGGCCTGGTGATCTACTTCTGAAATTTAGCCACTGAAAACCTTGTGGATCACAACAGAACACTGTCCAACTTGCTGGCTTTGGACATGTTGTCAGGAGGGATCAATTGCTGGAGAAGGACATCATGTTTGGTGAAATAGAGGGCCAACAAGAGCGACAGAGTCCCTTGGTGAGATGGATGGGCATGAGAGCCACAGCAATGGACTGGAACATGCTGACAATCGTGAGAACGCCAGGACGGGGCAAGGTTTTTGTTCTGTTGTGCACGGAGTTGCCATGACTCGGAGCTGACTCAACAGCAGCTGTCTATCTCTGTATGTGAGAAGATGTTCGGCCTTATTAGTCATCAGGAAAACGCTGGTAGTGTTTTACGTATTGACCTGGATGGCGGTTATGTGGGCATGCTCAACTCACTCGGTGACTTTTTATCAAGAGGTATACTTATAATTTGTGCCCTTTTCTGTATATTGTTATACTTCAATGGAAGAATCAATTGAAAAAAAATCTCTTTTCATTTGAATTAGCTTTAGAGGGGCTTTTGTCATTCCCAGTACAAAGAATACAGATTTATACCTGTTACAGTGAGCCAGCCATATGTGCTGATTTACCGGTCTCCACAGGAAGGGAAGGAGCCCTGGTGGCACAGAGGTTGAGCGCTCGGCTGCTAACCAAAAGGTCAGGGGTTCGAACCTACCAGCCAGTTCGAGTGGGAGAAAGATGTGGTAGCCTGCTTCTGTAAAGATTTACAGCCTTGGAAACCGTATGGGGCAGCTCTACTCTGTCCTACAGGGTCACTATGAGTTGGAATCTACTCAGTGGCAATGGGTTTGGTTTATAGGAGTTGAAACAAGCAATCCCAGAGGTCTCATTTCTTTTTCTAGGTATGTTTCTGACTTCTTTCATGGGAATACACTGCATCCCTAGTCCAGAAATCCTCCTAGACTCTCAGGAGACCGTTATCCCATTGGGAGCCCACAGGAAGCTCATCTGGCTGCTGGGTTTATCAGCCTTAATCCTCGTTGCCTGAACAGTGCCGCTGGGAGACTTGCGTTTAGTTCAGGGAGCACCAGGTGGATTTCAGCGTTTCAGGCTTTGTTGATGGCAGTCCTACCTCTCCACCCCACAGCAGTGGTACTAAATCTTTTGGGGGTCTCGGACATCTTTGAAAAATCTGATGAGGTTTTTTCAAAGGAAAAAAAGTGCACATAGGCACTTGAAAAACAAAATTTTGCTTCCAGTTTGACGGGTGGGGATGGGGTTAGACCCCAGGGAGTTCAAATAGCAGGATTGATGTAACTGGTTTCTGTATTGGCCGGAGAGCTCAGCTATTTAAATGCCCTCCGTCACTTTTTTTCTTTTTTTTTTTTAACCTTTTGGGTTATAAATTAAGCAGTTAACAATCAAGTTGGACAACACAATGTAGGCTTCTGAAGTGATATAAAGGACAAAGGCTATCATCAAAATGCAAACAGGATACCCTGGGTGTGTCCTGCTTTAAAGCTTTAAAGAAGAAAATTGCTACTCGTGACCCTGGGAAGTGCTTTTCCATTAATGAAGAAATTGAAACAAAGAGAGAACCTTGAGGCTTTTTTGTTTTGCTTTGGTTGTTTTGTTGTTGTTAGGAGCCCCGAAATTGATTTTTGATACTGGTCTCTACAGCTGGTGGATGGATTCTCAAGGAATTTTCAGCTTTAACTGGAGTGGCAGGAGCATATCAGAACACAACTCTCCCCTTCTGTGAACCCATCCCAAGCTCCTTCTTTGGGGATCTGTGCTGGTTTTATGGAATCTGAGCCGGCTAACCCAGGGCCAGGGGCCCAGCCTGTACCACCTAGGCAATGTTGGGCTTCGGAACCAACTCCTCCTTTCTCTCACCCCTTGCTGTCTGAAGGGTGACTGAGGAGGGAATAACTTCCTGTCGAATCTGTACTCAAATATGAGGGCCAGTCATTATTTTTATTTTATCCCATTCAGTTAAAGAGAAATTTTAGGACAGGCAAGGCAAACAGATAATGTTTTAAAAATTGATTAAAATTACAGCACAATAATCCCATTTATCTCCCCTCAGATAATCTGTTCCGGGTGTTTAATGCATGAGAGCTTAATTTTAGAAAATGCTTTTTCTTACCTCCCTGTTAGAGAGTGAATTATGAGCTTCCTTCTAATACAGGCAGTCCCCGGCTTACAGAGGTCTGATTTACTTACAACCCGTAGTTTTGAACCAACCCCCTACCCCAAAGCCTATTATAAGAAAAGTTTGTGGTATATACAATGATTTGTAATAACAAATGGGTGTGACTTTGGGACTCGCATCAAACATTAATATTATTATTACTGTATTATTCAGTGGCTGCAACAGTGGGCTCAAACATAGCAATGACTGTGAGGATGGCACAGGACTGGGCAGTGTTTTGTTCTGTTGTACATAGGAACCGACTCAAGGGCACCTAACAACTACAAACGATGTATTCGCATGGGGAAAATCTGCTGCAAAAGACCTCTTTGAAGTGTTAAAAAGCGAAGATGTCACTTTAAGGACTAAGGTGCGCCTGACCCAAACCATGGTATTTTCAGTTGTCTCAAATGCATGTGAAAGTTGAACAATGAATGAGGAAGGCTGAAGAAGAATTGATGCCTTTGAATTATGGGGTTAGCAAAGAATATTGAGTATACCATGGACTGCCAAAAGAAGAAACAAATCTGTCCTGGAAGAAGTACAGCCAGAATGCTCCTTAGAGGCAAAGATGGGGAGACTTCCTCTCACATACTTTGGATATGTTATCAGGAAGGACCAGTCCCTGGAGGAAGACATCATGCTTGTTTAAGCAGAGGGTCAGCAAAAGAAAAGAAGACCCTCCTTGAGATGGACTGATACAGTGGCTGCAACAATGGGCTCAAGCATAACAATTGTGAGGATGGCGCAGAACCGGGCAGTGTTTCGTTCCGTTGTACGTAGGGTTGCTATGAGTTGGAACGAACTCAATGGCACCTAACAACAACAACAAATAACAATTGTTATGTTAAAGATGTTTCAGTGCATCTGGAAGTGTTTCTTTAATGGTCTCTATGCATATAAAGTATACTATATATTAAGGCAAACATTTGACTAACTGACCTTAGATACGAACCATACCCAACTGTTCTGACTTACATACAAATTCGACTTAAAGACAGACTCAGGAACGGAGCTCATTTGTAACCCAGAGACTGCCTGTCTCTTGAGTGACAAGATACCTTACCTTAATAAAATACCTGGAGAGAGTCAGTCATTGACCAGGTCTTGATACTGGTGAGCCAAGCTGTATACAGCATGTTTGGTTTCAAAGAGTGACTGTAATTCTGAGCAATTTAGACGCTACTCACGTGGCTAGCGCAGGATGTCTAGTTTGTTTAGTCCTTCATCACTGCCTCTATAGCCTGGATGCTCGTCTGTGTTTGTAAGTTTAAAAAATCTAGAGAATATTGAAATCCAAAGGCATCCTTCCAAATTGAGCTTGGGCTTCCAAACATTTGAAGGAAATGCTACATTTTTCCCTCCTTATTCTTAGAATCTATCAGAGAACTGAGATGCAGACTGACACAGCCCTTACTCATGTCTGCATTTTAGGATCTGAATGATACACTCTGCAGGAGATCTCAGATACACAGGAAGTAACTGACAAAGATTATGAAAATCAACACTGATAACAACCAGACAAAATCCTTAACCACCAAAAACCCATCCATCAAACTGACATACAGCCTTTCCACGATATTAGACGGGGAGTTTTCAGTCTTCTAGAAATCGTTTTTTTTTTTTTTTTTTTTAGTGTTAAATAGCATGGCTAGGTAGATGCCAATCTAGACATACCAGAATGCAAACGATTTCATTCTCAGTAACTCATTTGACTTAAAGGTATTTTTTCTATTTCTGTACTGTAGAGTCAAAAAAAAAAAAAAAAATTCCATGACATAGTGAAAGCTCTCTTTTTCAACATTTTGAGTTGAACATTAACTATGCTGCTATCTGCACTTTATAGAACCAAACCTAAGTGGGGCTGCAGCCCACGTACTCAGTTTAAAATCAGCTCACTCCTCTTCTGCTCATGCTTGAGGCCTCTGCAGATCCAGTTCTGACCTGCCAGGGCAAATCCTTCCTGTCTCTGGTGATGCCTAGTGCAGCCTGGAGATTGTTATGTATTGAATTGTGTCCTCTCAAAATATGTGTTGGAATTCTGACCCCTAAACCTATGGATGCGATCCTTTTGGGGAATAGGGTTTTCTTTACTATGTTAATGGGCCCATATCAGTGTAGGGTATGTCCCAAACCTAATCACTTCTGAATTATAAAAAGAGCAGATTAGACACAGAAGCAGGCACATCCACACGGAAGGCAGACACCATCTGATGACAGCGAGAAGCCCAGAAACTCTCAGGGTTGCAGGCTACTAGAAGCTGAAATAGACAAAGAAGGACCTTCCCCTAGAACCACACTCTGAATTGCGACTTCTAGCCTCCTAAACTATAAGAAAATAAACTTCTGATCTTTAAAGCCATCTACCTGTGGTATTTCTCTTATGGTAACACTAAGAAACTAAGACAGAGGTCATGAGAAAGAGGGCAAGGAACTTCCTCTTGGGCCAGGAATACAGGACGAGGAGTTCCCTTTTCCATGTCTTATTCGGGTTTGTAGTCCTGGGCCAATCCCATTGTATGGAGTCTGGTCAAAGCATTTGTCCAGGGCAGCCATGAAGGGGAAATGACAAAATGGAGCAGGGTGTTGTGTGTGATAAAGGGGAGGTAGAAGGCTCCTGTTCAAAACAGAAGCACAGGCAATAATAACAATAGACAAATTGGACTTCATCAAAATTAAAAACTTTTGTACATTAAAGGACACTATCAACAGAGTAAAAAGACAACCCACAGAATGGGAGAAAATATTCATAAATCATATATCTGATAAGGATTTAATATTCAGAATATGTAAAGAACTCTTACAACTCAATTAAAATATGGAGAAAGGACTCAGATGGACATTTCTCCAAAGAAGGTATACAAGTGGCTAGTATGCACATGAAAAGATTCCAACATCGTTAGTTATTAGGGAAATACAAATCCAAACAGCAATGAGATACTGTTTCACATCTGTTAGGATCTACTATCATGCAAAAAAAGAAAATGATAAGTGTTGATGAGGATGTGGAGAAATTGGAACCCTTATGCATTGCTGGTAGGAATGTAAAATGGTACACCTACTATAGAAAACAGTTTGGTGGTTTCTCAAAAAGTTAAAGATAGAATTACCATTTGGCCCAGCAATTCTACTCTTAGGTATATACCTGGAAGAATTCAAAGCAGAGACTCAAGTACATATGTTCATTGAAGCATTATTGACAATAGCCAAAAGGTGAAAACAACCCAAGTGTCCATCAATAGATGAATGGATGAACAAAATGTGGTCTATACATACAATGGAATATTATGCAGCCATGATAGGGAATACAGTTCTGATCCATTGCTACAACATGGATCAACCTTGCAGTTAGACACAAAGGACAAATATTGTATGATTCCACTTACATGCAGTATCTGTAATAGACCAACTCATAGAGACCGAAACTGGAATTGAGGTTACCAGGGGCTGGGAAGAGGGGATATTGGGGAGCTCTTGTTTAACGAGTATAGGGTTTCTGTTCAGGGTAACAAAAAAGATCTGAAAATAGAGAGTAGTGATGGTTGCAAACACTGTGAATGTACTTAATGCCACTGAATTGTACACTCAGAAATGGTTAAAATGGTAAATTTTGTTATGTATACTTTACCACAATAAAAATGGGCAAAAAATACCAACAAACAAACAAACTATATTTGAATTCTGATTGACTTGCTTATCTACAGTGTGACCTTGGGCAGGGCCGTTAGTCTCTCAGAGTCTCAGTTTCTTCATCTGTAAAACTAAGACGTTAATAATGCTTGCTGCACGAGGTGGCTGTGATGAGCAAATGGGATAATGTCTGTGAAAATGCTTCCCAGACCATAGACTGCTGCACAGAGAACAGGACCACTGATTTGGATTTATTTATATTTTGGTAAGGAAGGGGAAGAGAGGTGAGGAGACAGAGCTGGAGAGAGGTTTGCTATGTTTCTCTCTCTCTGTATATGTGTTTTCAAAATACACACCAAAGTATTTATATAAGATAAATTGTTTTGTAAAATTTTTATTTCTAAATAATTAGAAGTGAGCACTTTAGTTTTAGAATAAATCTTTATTCTCTTCTTTCTTTCTGGCAGTAATTAGATTGTAGGGCCAGATGTCTGGTCAAATTATAATTAGGAATGTGCATTTATTTACAAATAAGTACATTATGACCCTAAAGTTATTTTTTGTTAAAAAGCAAAGATGTCACTTTGAGGATTAAGGTGCACCTGACCCAAGTCATGGTATATTCAATCACCTCATATGCATGCAAAAGCTGAACTATGAATAAGGAAGACTGAAGAATGGATGCCTTTGAATCATGGTGTTGGTGAAGAATATTGAATATACCATGGACTACCAGAAAAATGAACAAATCTGTCTTGGAAGAAGTACAGCCAGAATGCTCCTTGGAAGTGAGGATGGCGAGACTCTGTCTCCCTTTGGACATGTTATCAGAAAGGACTAGTCCCTGGAGAAGGACATTATGCTTGGTAAAGTAGAGGGTCAGTGAAAAAGAGGAAGACCCTCAATGAGATGGATTGACACAGTGGCTGCAACAATGGGCTCAAGCATAACAATGACTGTGAGGATGGCGCAGGACCAGGCTGTGGTTTGTTCTACTGTGCATATATGGTTGCTGTGAGTCAGAACCAACTGGAGGGCACCTAACAACAACAAAGTTATTTTTAGCTTTTTAAGAAAATTCTTCCTCTCCTGCCTGGTTTCTTTCCCTCAGCTTTTGCCCAGGCTCTCCAAACTCCAGCCCTCAGATAATTACCCTTATTCGGGTACCTGGTAGACGATGTGGATTTCTTTGGAAAAGTCTTTATCCAAACCACCACAGAGTAAATAACAATCCAAGTTGTGGCTTTCATTTTTAGTTCTGATAGCTCATACATTTGGATGAATCCATTCACCTAAGTGTAACCCTCTGAAAGTTGGTTGAACAATATTTTCGTTATGTTTATAGAACACATAACTGAGTGTTCTTAGAAAATCTACTCTGGACTGTTGCCCAGCTATGCTTTATATTGCCATTTGAAAGATAGATTCCTTTTCTCAGATTATCTGACGCATTCATGGCATCACAGGGAATAGTGATTTTCAGAAGCTCTATGATCCTCCAGTATTTACATACTATAGTTATTTGTTCTTACATGTGCCCAGTGAATGTAGGAAGCTAGTGAGTTTGAAGGTGTGACCATTTGGCCCTCTCCCCCTGTTCTCATATGAAACCACTGAAATGAGAAAGACATGCAGTATACATGTTGGAGGGACTGATGGTGTGCTGATGAGCCAACTCTCAAAAAGAAAGAAAGAAAAAAAAAGTCCTGATTTGTAGTGCGTTCCAATATCTGTGGTGTAAATACTCCCACCATGACCAATTTCAAGCTACCATTAACAGTGGACTCTCCTGAGCACGTACAAGATGCCTCCAGCACACTGCTGAGACCACACAACTTAGTCAAACAGCACTTCCTAAAAGGAAAGGCCAGCAGAAGAGAAGAAGGAACAGTGGCTGTCTTATTCTGGGCTCTTTCTATGTATTAAAAGATTGTATGCATCAGTCTTCGCAATAATTCAGGAAATTAATACAGGGAAAGCCAGTGTAGGCTTCTGTCTTAGGCTGGGCTCCCTAGAGAAGCAAAACCAGCGAAGTGTGTATATATATTTTGTTGTTGTTAGGTGCCGTTGAGTCAGCTCCGACTCATAGCAACCCTATGCACAACAGAACGAAACACTGCCCGGTCCTGCAATTGTTGTTATTCTTGAGCCCATTGTTGCAGCCACTGTGTCAATGCATCTTGTTGAGGATCTTCCTCTTTTTTGCTGACCCTCTACCTTACCAAGCATGGTGTCCTTCTCCACGGACTAATCCCTCCTGATAACGTGTCCAAAGTATATGAGATGTAGTCTCGCCATCCTTGCTTCTAAGGAGCATTCTGGTTGTACTTCTTCCAAGACAGATTTGTTCATTCCTTTGGCAATCCATAGTATATTCAATATTCTTCACCAACAAATACATACATATACATAGAGACAGAGAGAGAGATTTATATCAAGGAAATGGCTCACATGGTTGTAGAACCTGGCAAGTCCCAAGTTCATGGGTCAGGCGTTAGGCTGGAGGCTTTTCCTGACTCATGCAGCTGCAGGGGCTGACCAATCCAAGATCAGCAGGTCAGATGGCAGGCTGCTGGCTCAAGTCCCAAGAACAGTAGTTCAGATGATGACGAGCTGAATGCAGGATCCAGAGCAGAGCAAAAGCCAGAGAGCTTTGCCAGAAAGTCCATATATATTGGATGCAGGCCACACCCCCCAAGGAAACTCCCTTTCAACTAATTGAAAGCAGATCTCATCATGGAGGAGATTACGTTATATCAGATCTCATCATGGAGGTGATGACATCATTATATAACTGCCAAACGACTGAGAATCATGGCCCAGCCAAGCTGACACACAGCCTTAGCCATCACAGATTCTCTCTCCTATTTGCCTATTAATTTTCTCCCTATTATGTCTTTTTTTTTTTTTAAACCTTAAGCACCTCTCCAAAAGAACTGTTTATTGGCCTGTATTTGAAGATGGTCCCTGGGATGGTGCAGTTAATGTACTCAGCTGCTAACTTAAAGGTTGGATGTTTGAGTCCACCCAGAGGTGCCTCAGAAGAAAGGCCAGCCAACCTACTTCCAAAAAATCAGCCACTGAAAATCCTACGGAGCACAGTTCTACTCTGACACACATGGGATCACCATTAGCAGGACCTGACTCAACAGCAACTGGTATGTATGGCATTTGAAGATGATAGTACAGATGTAGTGTCTTAGGCATCTAGTGCCGTTATAACAGAAATACAACAAGTGGATGGCTTTAACAGAGAAATTTATCCTCTTGAAGTAGGCTACAAGTCCAAATTCAGGATATCAGCTCCAGGGGAAGGCTTTCTCTGTCGGTTCTGGAGGAAGGTCTGTGTCATCAATCTTCCCTTGGTCTGGGAGCTTCTCTGCGCAGGAACCTCAGGTCCAAAGGACGCGCTCTGCTGCCAG
>NW_004444045.1:482961-485010 GCF_000243295.1 Trichechus manatus latirostris
AGTTTGAACCACAAACCTTCTGGTTAGCAACTGAGAGCTTAACCAGTGCACCACCAGGGCCACATAGGTCTCTGTTACTTCCTCTCCTCCTCTTTCCTCTACTTCCTCTTAAACAACCCATTAAAAATGTAAAAATGGTTAACAATCTGGATGTGGCTCGAGGGTCATGATTGACTACCCTCTGCCCTAGAGCATCTTACCTCTACTCCACTTGACTGAGTTTTTGGTACTCTTTAAATTTTTTAAAAAAATTTGTTATGGTAAAATATATATAACAAAAATTTTTCCATTTTAACCACTTTTCAGTGTACAATTCGGTGGCATTAAGTACACGCATGTTGCTGTGTAACCCTCACTACAATAGTTTCAGATCTTTTTGATCATCCCAAACAGCTCTTTTTTTTTTTTTTAATCATTCTCTACTCCTTAAACAATAACTCCTCATTCTTCCTTAGCGTCTCATGGCTGCTGTGACAGAAACACCACAAGCGGGTGGTTTTAACTAACAGAAATGTGTTTTCTGACAATTTAGGAGGCAGGTCTGAATTCAGGGCACTGGCTCTAAGGAAGGCTGTTTCTGTCTGCTCTGGGGGAAAGTCCTTCTCTCAGATTCCCTAGCGTTTTTCTCAGTGTCCCTTGGAGATCTCCACGTGGCGTCTACCGCCCCTCATTCCTGCTTGCTTGCTTCTGCGCCTAATCTGCTCTTTTTGTATCTCAAAAGTTTTTGGAGTGAAGACAAACCCTACGGTGATATGATATTATTAACATAACAAAGAAAACTCTCTTCCCAGGTGGGATTACATCCATAAGTATAGGGGTTGGACTTCCAACACGTATTTTGGGGGGACACAATTCAATCTATAAAACCCCTTTCCCCTAGACTCTGGTAACCTCTATTCTACTCTCTGTTTCTATGAATTTGCCTCTTCTGTATACTGCATATACATGGAGTCATGCAACACTTGGCCTTTTGTGTCTAACATTTCACTTCGCATAATGTGTTTAAGGTCCATCCATGTTGTAGCATGTATCAGAACTTCACTCGCTTTTATGGCTGCATGATAGTCCATTGTATATGTACAATTTTATCCATTCATTTCTGTTGTGGACACTTGGTTTGTTTCCACCTTTGGCATTGTGAATAGCACCGCAGTCAACATTGGCATACAAGTCTCTTTTTGAGTCTCTGCTTTGAAGTCTCTTGGGTATACACCTCAGAGTGGAATTGCTATCATACGGTAATTCTATTTTTAACTTTTTGAAGAACAGCTAAACTATTTTGGTGCCATTTTACATTCACACTAGCAATGGATGAAGGTTCCAATTGCTTCACATCCTTATCAACACTTGTTGTTTTTCGTTTTTCAGATGATAGCTGTATTGGTGGGTGTGAAGTGGTATCTCGTGGTTTTGATTTATATTTCCCTGATGACTAATGATGTTGAGAATATTTTCATGAGCTTATTAGCCATTTGTATATCTTTGGAGAAGTACCTATTCCAGTTCTTTGCCGATTTTTTAATGAGGCTGTTTGTCTTTTTGTTATTGAGTTGTAGGAGTTTTTATATGTTCTGGATAGTAAACTCTTAACAGATACAAGATTTGCAAATATTTTCTCCCATTCTGTGGGTTGTTTTTTCACTTTCGTGGTAAACAAGGAAATGTTTTATGTCCTTTAATGCATAAAAAATGTTCATTTTGATGAAGTGCAATTTATCTACTTTTTCTTTTGTTGCTCATCCTTTTGGTGTCATTTCTAAGAATCCATTGTAAAAAACAAGGCCTTAAAGCTTTACCTCTATGCTTTCTTCTAGGAGTTGCATGATCTTAGATCTTATATTTAGGTCATTGACCCATTTTGAGTTAATTTTTGTATTTGGTGTGAGGTATGGGTCCAACTTTATCCCTTTGAATTTAGAGATTCAGTCGTCCCAGCAAGACTTATTGAAGAGGCTATTCTTTTCCCATTGAGTGGACTTGACACCTTTGTAAAAAACCAACTGACCATTGATGTATGCGTTTATTTCTGAACTCTGAATTCTATTCCAT
>NW_004444045.1:485929-495001 GCF_000243295.1 Trichechus manatus latirostris
CCATATTAAAAATGATGATTATATTTATGGTTCATGCTATATATTTCCATTTTCCATAAGGGACAAGCAATTTTTTAAATACTAATAAATTTAATGATTAATCTAGAGAAATCATTTGAATGTAAATTTAAGTATTTCCTCTGGGACTTACTTATTTTCTATTGTAACATAACAAGCATTAATTGGGTGCTTTTTTTTTTTTTTTTTAACCAAAGATAAATAACACTTGTTCTCTGCCCTCATAGAATTTATTGCTTTATGGATGGACGGGGCCAGAACCAGGGTGCAAAATTAAAAAGGATGTCAAAAAACTCAGTAATCAGGGTAAACAATATTTTAATGCAATGTTTTTTTTAAAAAAAATCAAATTGGCAAACCACAGCCCACAGGCCAGCTGCCTGTATTTGTAAATAAATTTTACTGGAGCCAGGGCCAAGATTATGGCTGGGTAAATGAGGCAAGCTCAGGCAAGTACTGGCTAGGATCTTGTCATTACTTACAATTTTGATATTTTTCTCATCCTGGATTTTTTTCCCCATTAAATTTGATTTTTAAAGATATAGCATTAAATTTTTATGTATCTTGATGACTGAATTTTTGGTACGCCCTTCAATTTTGTGCCTCAGGCAAGTGCCTCACTGACTTCACCCTAGTTCTGCCCTTGTAGGGGAGACAGACCATGAACAGATAATTGGAAGGGCAGTAGAAGAGTTGACACTGGGTATTATAAAACGTGGATATTATTTTTCTTTTTCGGTGGTGGTGGTTTGCATTTCACCACCCACAAGGACCATGGTGCTAAGCAACACGTAACATGAGATGCCCACGGGCAAGGATGTTGTGGAATCATTGAACACAGGGCTCCAGCTCACTGTGAGCATAGCTGACCGCAGCCGTGCTTGCATCTGTGTAGGATCAATTATGTATGTTGGACATCTAGGCCAACCCTTGCCATTTAGCAAGGCCCATTTATTTGTTCTTTGTGATTGACTAGTCTGTATAATCTTTATTGTTCCTTAATGCATTAAACATATTACTATGTTCTTTTCAAAGAACTACAATAGTGAAAACGGTTCATGCTGAGTGCGTTTTAAAAGCTCGGTCAGTCAAGTACCTGTAAGGCTTAGCCTGCCCAAGATTACTGCCTGCCAAAGTCTAATCAGAAAATCTTCCCTCTTGTCTAAAAATTGGCTTAAGAAATGGTTTCCAAATTTGTTAGAAAATGAGGAATTTTTCTTAAAGTCTGAAGGCAGCCAACTCTAGGCTGGGTGATAGATACATATCTGGATTTTTCTTAAACTTATCTCCCTTTCTAAATCGCTTAATTTCTAGTAAAATCAATCAGGAAGTGATGAAAAATAAATCATAAGTACAGCTGGTATTCCATTTTTTTGCCATTCATTGGGACATTAGACTATTGACAGCTAGGATGTTTATAGAAAGATGTAGGCATTAGCACATATACCTTTAGGTCTGTGTTCTGTAACTAAAAAGATGGGGTTCTTGAAACTGAACAAATTCAATACATGTATGAAATCCGGGCCATAAATAAACTGTGTCTGAGAAATGGCAATTAGCGTAGAGAGGTGAAACATTCTGATAGTCATTGTAACGAATGCTTCTAAAGAAAAATTGATGCATTTGAATTGTGGCATTGGTGAAGCATATTGACTCTACGGTGGACTGCCAGAAGAATGGACAAGTCAGTCTTAGAAGAAATACAATCAGAATGCTCCTTGGAAGTGAGAATGGCAAGACTTCGGCTTGCTTACTGTGGACACGTCATCAGGCAAGACTGATTGCTAGAAAAGAACATCATATTTGGTAAAGTAGAGATCAGTGACGACACGGGAAACCCTCAGGGAGATGGATTGACACAATAGCCACAACGATGGGCTCCGACAGACCGACGATCGTGAAGATGGCGCAGGACCGGATAACATTTTGTTCTATTGTATGTAAGGTCACCATGAGTCAGAGCCAACACCACAGCAAGTAACAACAACTAACAATGAGGCAGGCAGGAAGAAAGACCTGGCGATCTACTTGGGAAAATCAGTCAATGAAACTCTATGGATTACAATGATCCGAACCCCACCCCATCATGGACAGCGCTTCGTTCTGTTGTTCAATGAGGTCGCCATGAGTCAGAGGGGCCAGCTTGATGGCAGCTAGCAACAACAATGAGGGAAAAATATCCTACATGCTTGAACAGATGTAGGAGAAAGTCATTTCAAAACCTTAAAGATTTGGTTGTGTTTATATTACACTAATACCAGTCCTGACTGAGAAAACGAGTTCTCCCGTTACGTTTCAGATTCCTGTGTCCTTTCTGCTGACTCCTAGCCGCTTGACTCGAAGGGCTATGGTTGAATTAGAAAGTCTGTGGAGGTAGATTCAGCCTCTCCCTCCCCCAGACAGGAAATGGCAAAGAGATTAAAGATGCAGTGGTGTCTGTTGCTGGGCTTCCCCCTAGGCTATGAAAACAAACAGAACACATAATTAATATTCTTTCTGCAGCTTGGGAACGGCCGTTAGGCGGAACATCACTGCTCATTACACCGTCTATATTCAGGCTGCGTTTTAATGCAGGATATTTTGGGAAAGACGGGAGTATTGTGTAACCTGGGATCATCTGTAAACAAACATCAGTTTTCCAAGGGGAGGAGAGCATGTTGGGCATTGTTCTACAGTCAGGGCCAACCTGCTAACCCATGGGGGTGTGAAGAAAGGGAAAGGGGTGGGCATTATTGGGGGTCAGTGAGGGGGTGTTGTTTTGAAAGGGAAGGTGCTGTCAGGGGCGGTAGCCTACCAACTGTCTGCTCTGTTCACTTTCAGATGAGCTCAATAAGTATCATTTGAGCACTCACTGCATGCCAAGTTCTTTGCTGGTACTGGGGTGCTAGTGCCTGATGGCGGCTCCGTTTACAGTCTAATGGATGCAGATAAGAGGAAGGAGATCTTTCAAAGATTAATGACAGCAAAATTCCAAAGCAACTGCAGAACCGCCAAACTCAAACTTGCAAAGTCCTTTCCCACTTGGCTACGGCAGTTCTGACTGTCAGCTCATAGGACTCAAGGAGTTTGTGGGTGAGAGTCAAGTCCTACTCCTTCTTATTGTGTGTGCTTTATAAATGCAACTGGGAAAGCCACAGTGTTTGACTTGTCCCAAACTTATAGTTAGGAAGCCCTAGGAACCCGAGTCCTGGTTCTAACTCTGCTCGTTAATGGATAAGTACAATGAGATTATACTTTGGTTTGGTTTTTTTAATACTTCGAGAGTGTACTTTGGACATGTTATCAGGAGGGACCAGTCCCCGGAGAAGGACATCATGCTTGGTAAAGTAGAGGGTCAGCGAAAAAGAGGAAGACCCTCAACGAGATGGACTGACACAGTGGATATAACAATAGGCTCAAGCATAGCAACAATTGTGAGGACAGTGCAGGACCGGGCAGTGTTTCGTTCTGTTGTACATCGGGTCGCTGTGAGTCAGAACCGACTTGGTAGCGCCTGACAACAGCAAAAACACACGGAGATTAGCCCCAGTTTCTGGGGTCTATGTCCACCCACCCAAGGCCCCCAGCTAGCAGTTCTTTTTTCTTATAAAATAATGAAACATTACCCCAGGATGAATATTTAGGACTATTTACATTTTATGAAGGAGGTAGATTAGCATAGAAAGTATAAAGCTATGCAGAGTTTTCTTATAAATGTGACTAATAGGATTAACTTACATGTTAACAGAGTGCTTTGCAGTTAGAACTAGAAAATTGGTTTCCATGGTTTATTGTTGCAGACTTGAGGTAGTCAGATCTTGTTGCTTCCCTTCTCATTTGAAAAGCAAAAACAATTAAAAAAAGAATAGCATCCAGAAGCCTCATAATTCCTATCTTAGACAGGTGAGGAAAGATCTTATAGGTCCCTCTTTGGCTGATCAGCAGTTGCTTCAGAATTCGGCTATGTCTACTTAGACGGGCTCATTTGATTTCCGAGTGGACCTGGGTTAGGTAGGTATGTTATGAGTAAACATGCCTTTTTATTGGCAGTATACATAGTTTACATATAATAGATATCCTAGTAAACCAGAAAACCAAACCAAACTCGTCGTCGAGTTGATTCCAAATCATAGCAGCCCTATAGGACAGAGAAGAACTGCCCCATAGGGTTTCCTAGGAGCGGCTGATGATTCAAACTGCGACCTTTTGGTTAGCAGCTGAGCTCTTAACCACTGTGCCACCAGGGCTTCAGATGTCTTACTACGTGAGGCCAAATTAGATTCCTAATTCATGAAAGGAGTCCCTGCATAGAGTCAAGTCCCTTCTAGCTCTAAAATTTTGTGAGCCTTGATTCTATCCACCACTTGTCTGTTAGTTTGTTGTACTGTGGTGGCTTGCATGTTGCTGTGATGCTGGAAGCTATGCCACTGGTATTTCAAATACTAGCAGGGTCACTCATGGTGGACAGGTTTCAGCAGAGCTTCCAGACTAAAACAGACTAGGAAGAAGGACCTGGAGATCTACTTCCAGAAAAAAAATAAATGAATAGATAAGCCAGTGAAAACCTTAGGGATAGCAGTGGAACATTGTCTGATATAATGCTAGAAGATGAACCCCTCAGGTTGGAAGGCACTCAAAATATGACTGGGGAAGAGCTGCCTCCTCGAAGCAGAGCCGTCCTTATTGACATGAACAGAGTAAGGCTTTCAGAACCTTCATTTGCTGAGATAGCAAGACTCAAAATGAGAAAAACCAGTTGGAAACATCCATTAGTAATTGGAACGTGGAACATATAAAGTACGAATCAATGAAAATCGGAAGTTGTCAAAAATGAAATGGAACACTTGAAGATCGATATCTTAGGCATTAGTGAGCTGAAATGGACGGGCCATTTTGAATCAGACGATCTTATATATAGTCTACTATGCTGGGAATGATAACACGAAGAGGAATGGTGTCCCATTAATCGTCAAAAAGAACATTTCAAGATCCATCCTGAAATACAGCACTGTCAGTGCTAAGATAATATTCACACACCTACAAGGAAGGCTAGTTAATACGACTATTATTCAAATTTACACACCAACCACTAATGTCAAACCTGAAGAAATTGAAGATTTTTACCAACTTCTGCAGCCTGAAATTGATCAAATATGTAATGAAGATGCATTGATAATCACTGGTAATTGGAAAATATGGCCTTGGTGATAGAAAAGACACTGAGATCACATGATAGAATTCTGTAAGACCAACGACTTATTCATTGGAAATATCTTTTCTCAACAACATAAACAGTGACTGTACATGTGGCCCTGACCAGTTGGAATCCACAGGAATCAGACGAGATACATCCGTGCAAAGAGACCATGGAGAAGCTCAATATCATCAGTCAGAACAAGGCCAGGGGCCGACTGTGGAACAAACCATCCATTGCTCATATGCAAGTTCAAGATGAAGCTGAAGAAAATTAAAACAAGCCTACGAGAGACAAAGTAAGGCCTTGAGTATATCCCACCTGAATTTACAGCGCATATCAAGAATAAATTTGACACATTGAACACTAATGACCAAAGACCAGACGAGTTGTGGGATAACATCAAGGACATCATACATGAAGAAAGCAAAAGGTCATTAAAAAGCCAGGAAAGAAAGAAAAGACCAAAGTGAATGTCAGAAGAGGCTTTGAAACTTGCTATTGAACGTAGAGTAGCTAAAGTGAACGGAAAAACGAATTACGTAGAAGAGTTGAACAGAAGATTTCAAAGGATGGTTCAAGAAGACAAAGTAAAGTATTATAAGGAAATGTGCAAAGACCTGGAATTTGAAATCCAAAAGGGAAGGACATGTGCAGTATTTCTCAAGCTAAAAGAACTGGAGAAAAAATTCGAGCCTCGTGTTGCAATATTGAAGGATTCTATGGGCAAAAAATTGAATGATGCAGGAAGCATCAAAAGAAGATGGAAGGAATACACAGAGTCACTGTACCAGAAAGATTTGGTCAATGTTCATCCATTTCAGGAGGTAGCATGTGTTCAAGAACTGACGGTACCGAAGAAGCATTCCATGCTGCACGGAAGGCACTGGCAAAAAACAAGGCTCCAGGAACTGACGGTATACCAACTGAAATGCTTCAACAAATACATGCAACACTGGAAGTGCTCACTCGTCTGTGAAAAGAAATTTCGAAGACAGCTACCTGGCCAACCAACTGGAAGAGATCCATATTCGTGCCCATTCCAAAGAAAGGTGATCCAACAGAATGCGGAAATTATCAAACAACATCATTAATATCACATGTAAGTAAAATTTTGCTCAACATAATTCAAAAATGGTTACAGCCGTACGTTGAAAAGAAACTGCCATGTTGTTGGCAACTAATAACAACAACAAAGATATAAAAAAAGGCTAAGACTTCACACCGTTGATCTTAAAGATGAGAGGTATAAACTCACGTGAAACACCTATAACAATACAAGTTAGTCTATAATTAAACTGAGAATTATTTAGAAGGTTTAAGAATTCTGAAAAGCAGGGTATCCTTGGGATCTGGGAGTGATCAGGGGTCAGTCTGTGGAGGACATGATCATGTAGGATGTTACCTGGGCAGAGAGCATTTAACCATTCCAAATAAGTAAATATATAGTGCATGCAAATATATATGGAGAATGTTTGTATGTACTCATTTATTTGTGTAGATATTGTCATTTTTCTATATATTTATACATGGAGGTGCAAATGGCATAGCATTTGTAGAATTTTCTCTTTGGACCACTTAGGTTCACAGCATGAATGAAGCAACATGTGGCGTGATGGTTGCAAGAAACACACAAATCATATCCTGAATATAATGAATGGCTCAGACCTGGTTAGTCATCTTTAGGGGCTGAATTAGTACAAAAGCTTCTTTAATCTGCTTGGGAAAATGCCAAGACTTTGGTGTAAAATGTTTCATGTTAAGAGTGTCTTTTGTCTCTACTCCCTGCCCCGCTGAATAACTAACTTCTCCATGGGACCCCTAGACTTCCAAACCAAAGCCTGCATGGGAGTACCAATTTGGGAAAGGCTTTCTGAAGCTTGAAAACTCAGCCTCTGTTCCTCACATGACATACAATCTATTTTAAAAGCCATCACCCTTCCTCATAAGAGATGGACTTATTTTCTAGCAATACACTTTGACCTTAGTCTTCAACCTGCCTGTGGAGGCAGGAAGCAGGGGCCACAGGGTGGCTGTGATGTCAAAACTGATAGAAAAGAAATGTCTCTTGTTAAATAAAAGTGGCACGTGCTTATTGGACGATACGTGAGAATGGAAACTTGGCTGGCTAAATGCTGCCTGGTTTTACACAGAGATTCATCAGTAGGAGACTGGTAAGAGGAAGCATGGCTCATCCAGCAATGGAATACTACGCAGCTGTTAAAAAGAATCAGGGAGCACTATCTGGGCTGATGTGCTGAGATATCTACAGTCCCTTGTCAAGTGAAAAAATAGTCTGTATCAGCCTAAAAATCAGGACAGGCATATAATAAACTGCAGATGATGGTTATCTCTAGGCAATGGGATTGTGTGTGTGTGTTGCTTGATACATTTTAATCTTGTTTGAATTTTTAAAGATGAACATTTATTACCTTTAATAAAAAACCTATAAACGTTTTTTAAAAAGAAATATATACTACTAGGCTTTTTTCGTTTGGTCAGCAAGATATTTAAATTACATTTAAAAAGTGAATCAATTAGCAAAATGCAGTTTATCCACAAGTCTTCAGGATTGAATCAAGTGAAGCCCCCTGCACTTCGGAGGCATGTGCCAGGGAGTTAGTATAGAAAGAAGTGGCTAAGGTTGGGGCTCCATCCACCCACTTGGCTGGACAGAGAGAGAGCACTGGTGGGTTGGGGACTCAGGTTCTAACCTCGTGTCTTGGGAATTCCTTAAGCAAGGACACCAAGGCTGAGTTCTTCTTTGATCAGTTCCCAGAAATTACAGTAAAGCCCAAGAGAACCTTGGTGCGTGGTATAAATATCCTAGATGGTGTGAGAGTAGCAGAGTATAGTAGACGCAGCTTGGACCTCAAGTTAGACAAATTTAGATTGGAATCCCAGCTCTGCCACTTACTAAATACGGACCACAACAAATTACTTAATTTCCCTAAATCTCAATTTCCCTCATTATGAGGTTTATAGTACTTACCTGGTAGTTCTAAATAAGAATCAGATCTAAGGTAAGCAAAATGCCTAATGGTGTCTTGCATATAGTAGGCACTCAATAAATTGTGCAACAGTTAAGCGCTTCGCTGCTAACTGAAAGGTTGGTGGTTGGAATCCATCCAGCAGCTCTGCGGGAGAAAGACCTGGTGATCTGCTTCAGTAAAGATTACAGCCTAGAAAACCCTATGGGGCTGCTCTACTGTGTCGCATGGGATCCCTACAAGTCAAAATCGACTCGACAGCATCTAACAACAACAATGAATTACAGTAATTATTAAAATGAAGACTACAAATCAAGTATTAATGCCACCATTTTTGAATGTGAGGGGAGTAGTAATACTGTAAATCACAATAGCAAACACTTACATAGTGCTACGTTCAAAGCACTGTTCTAAGATTTTATGGCTATTTACTTACTGACTCCTCATAACAGTCCTATGAGGCATAAAAAACAAACAAACCTGTTGCCGTTGAGTCGATTCCAACTCATAGCGACCCTAGGGTTTCCTGATTCCAACTCATAGCGACCCTAGGGTTTCCAAGGAGAGGCTGGTGGATTCAAACTGCCGACCTTTTGGTTAGCAGCTGACCTGTTAACCACTGAGCCACCAGCATTATTCCCATTTTACAGATGAAAAAACTGAGGCACGGGGAGGTTAAGAAGCTGGTACATGATCCAGACTGCACAACTGGAATTTGAAGCCAGGCAGTCTGGCTCCAAAGTCTGTATTCCGAATCATTCTAGTGAAAGAAAGCAGTTGAATTTTGCACCCGACTGCTCACGTAAAGGTTAGTGGCTCAAAGCCACCCAGTGGGTACCACAGAAGAAAGACCTGATGATTTGCTTCCATTAAGATCACAGTCAAGAAAGC
>NW_004444045.1:496492-509462 GCF_000243295.1 Trichechus manatus latirostris
TCTTGACAGTATATCAGATACCTTCCTTACAATTCAATAGCTATGGCTTAATTATATTTTCTTCTCTTCCTATCCGTCTATCTGTCTGCCTGTCTATCTATCTAACCATCCATCCATCTATCATTTACCTACTTACCTACCCATCCGTCCATCTGGCGTCACAATTCTTATTTGTAGAATAGCTTTGCTGGGTCCTTCCCCAACCCCCGCTAACAGGCCTGCTGATATTTCAGTGTGTTCCTAGCTCCTAATCTATCAGTGGAGGTAAAAGGGACATCACCTAACTGAATATACTTGAGTCCCCATCCAACGCAATCCCTGCTCCACGAGGGAAAAGAGAATGGGGGTCCTGTGGCCCAGCAGCTTCTGCACGTAGAATACCACTGAGCACTTGCCAGGTGAATAACTGGATTCATCTCTCCTTTCCTGGGCTTTTAAACCCACGGTCTTTGAGAGAGAATGTTGCGGTTTAAAGATGGCCGCTTAATAAAACTCCTTTCTTTCTGTGATTTCTGCGTCGATGAAGAGATAAAAACAGGAGCCAGATGAAAGTATCAGCTTACTGATAAACCGGACTGAGAATGCAGCTGGGAGTGTTGGCCACGATTGGCCTAATGAATTTAGCCATCCAATCTTAGAGCTGGACAGCTGTGGCCACCCCTCCCGAGAATGACGACTGGGAGCCTCAGAGGACACAGGGCTCCAAGTGGAGCTCTTCCAAGACGGAGAGCTCGGCGTGGTTGCTCCTTCTTCCCCATCTCACCAGTCAGGTAAACCAGGCTCCCTCCTTTGGTGAGGCGTGAGAAAGGTGGGAAAATGAGTAGAAATTTCCTTCCTCTTACTTCTGAACTGGAGGAAGTTTGACTATCAGGGTCGAGATAGGAAGACTGGGATGGGAGAGGGATACTTCCCACAGATCACACGCTCAAGAGTGAGTCATGCCACAGGAGCTAAATTTTACTTCAGTCTGTTGGCCCACAAACATGTGTTCATCACTTTGTTCATACTAGAACAGGTACCTTATTTTCACACTGGAATGGCGAACATTTTGAGAACACCTCTCATAGCCTTGGCGGCAGCTGCACCTCCAACAGCACATTTTTCCCTCTGAGGTTTCATTGGGAACACTCAGAAGTTCTGGATGACTGTTGCACACCCGCATCTCACTGAAGGATGAGTACAGGGTGATGCACACCCAGGGCACCATCCACCCACAGCTCCATTTGCTCATCTGTCAAATGCGAAGTCAAATTAAATAGTCTCTCTAACGACCCTACTGTGCCAACCTTCTGTGATTCTGAAATACCTCCTCCCCCGTAATTGCTGAAGACCACCTTGTCCATAAATAAAACCAGCGGAACTGTGTAAACCTGCTGAATTTCCAAAGGCTGAGGGCACCAGAGAGTTCTCTCAGCCCAGGATTTATTGGCATAACAGTTTAGAAAGAAAACTTTCTGCATCCTACTTTGGTGAGTAGCGACTGGGGTCTTAAAAGCTTGTAAGTGGCCATGTAGGATACTCCACTGATCCCACCTCGTCTGGAGCAAGGGAGAATGAAGAAAACCAAAGACACAAGGGAAAGATTAGTCCAAAGGACTAATAGACCACAACTACCACAGCCTCCACCAGCACAACTAGACGGTGCCCGCCTACCACCACTGACTGCTCTGACCGGGATAACAATAGAGGGTCCCGGACAGAACTGGAGAAAAATGTAGAACAAAATTCTAACTCACAAACAAAGACTAGACTTACTGGTCTGACAGAGACGGGAGAAACTTCAAGAGTATGGCCCTCAGACACACCTTTAACTCAGTACTGAAGTCACTCCTGAGGTTCACCCTTCAGCCTATAAAACAAACAATAATACACGTAGCTCAACCAAGTATACAGGACTAAATGAGCACACCAGCCCAGGGGCAAGGATGAGAAGGCAGGAGGGGTCAGGAAAGCTGGACAAATGGAAATGGGGAAACCAAGGTCGACAAGGGGAGAGTGTTGACACATCATGGGGTTGGCAACTGATGTCACAAAATAATATGTGTATTAATTGTTTAATGAGAAACTAATTTGTTCTGTAAACCTTTGTCTAAAGCGCAATTTAAAAAAAAAAGCTTTTTTTTTTAATTTTAAATTGCAAGGCATAGTAGACAAGATTGGGACATCTTAAGACCTGCAACAATGACACCCTCTGTATTTATCAAAGTCACCTCTCTGGGAGTATAGATTGGTACAACCCTTCGAAAGTATTCATCAAAATAAAAAAAAATATACACATATGCTGTGATTCAGCAATTTTTACTTGAGGGAATTTACCTCATAGAAACAAATCTTACAAGTGTCCAAAGATCTCTATACAAAGATTTCTATTGCTGCATTCTTTGTAATAGCAAGAAACTAGAAATAATATAAATGTCTATTCATAAAGGATGGGTTAAATCAATAATGGCTCATATATATGCTGGAATAACTGTGCAGCTACTTAAAAAAAAACAAAATGAATGAAGAAAATCTGTAAGTGCTGACATAGAAAATTGCCCAGGACAGAGCACTGACTGAAAATAGCAAGATGTCTACACTATGTTTGGTATGCTTTCATTTGTGTGTGTGTATGCGTGTGTTCTAGAATATGCTTAGAAAATGCAAACGCAGCCCAAACTCTTAACAGTATCTACCTTGAGGGGTCTGGATGGGGGTGGGGACTATTGGAAAACAGAGGACTTTTGTTTTTTTACTTTTTTACATTTCTATGCTGTAAATGGTATTTGAAACCATGTTGTGCCGTCGAGTCTGTTCCGACTCATAGTGACCCTACGTGCAACAGAAGGAAACACTGCACGGTCCTGCGCCATCCTCACAATCATTGCTATGCTTGAGCCCATCATTGCAGCCACTGTGTGAATCCGTCTCATTGAGGATCTTCCTCTTTTTTGCTGACCCTCTACTTTTAAACCATAAGCATTTATTATTTTTATGGAACATAAAAAGAACGTTCCTTCAGGCCCCCTCCTCAAGAAGGGAAAGCATTAACCAGCCTCTGCCTCTTTGCTTTAGATCAGGTGATGCAGGACAGTGTTTTGCTGAGACGATGGGAAGGAAGGGTGACATCACCTTGTCGAAAGGTTTCAAGGCCATCCTTGGCATCACCAATAGAGCACAGATCCATTCCAGGGTACACGGGATTCGTGTGAACCAGAGGCCAAATTCCATGCTCAGTGAACTGGCATCCCCCTTGGCAAACTATATTTTCCATGGTGCCCAGCAAGGGTTTGCACACCTGCGTGGTTTTCACAGTTTACTCCTGTTATGGCTCTATTTTATACCGAGTCATGCACAGTGGTTTGCAGAGAAATTAAGAGACCCTCCTTTCTGTGAAAGGGCTGAGAAGCTGTCCATAAACACGTTTTTACATGAGTAAACTTAATGATGCCTCACCTCACTACCCTCAAGAAAAATGAGATCACATTACTATTGCTACATCTTTCCACCTTCCCAACTTCAGGACTTCAAACACCCTAGATCCCTTTTTGAGGCCAATCCCCTCCATCGTTTAGAATATTGGAGGTTTCCCTAGAGGTTGTCTGTAATCTAGATGATCTTCTTTCCATCACTCAGCCCTGGCCTCTCCAGGCTGTTCCCTCTGGGATTCATTCTCTCCTGCCACCTTGACCTACACCACTACTTGATGCTCCACAAGGCTGCTCCCTCCAGTCTCCTGTGCCCACTCCAGTGGGGCTGCTGCTCCCACTGTGCTTTGCCCTGGCTCTGACACTCCCCTTGGGCAGTGCTGTCACCATCATTGCTTAACCCCAGACTGCTCAGTCATCTTCCTACTGTTAAGCCCCAGATTGCTGGTGTTTACCATTCTTCTGAATATGTATATAGTATATAGTACATGGAGCCCCTGGGCGGTGCAAATGGTTAATGTGCTTGGCTGCTAACTGAAAGGATGGAGGTTCGAGTACATTCAGAGGCACCATGGAAGAAAGGCCTGGCAATTTACTTCTGAAAACCCTAAGGAGCACAGTTCTACTCTGATACACACGGGGGTCACCATGAGTCAAAGTCCACTTGATGGCCACTGGTCTGGTAGATAGTACATACTGTGATATATATGTCTACATGTTGTTTCTACATATTGTTCCACACAAGCTGTTGGGGTAGCTGAATTGGAGTAAGATTGTAGGACTAGTCCATATGTTGTACCAGGGACCACTTCCATCCATCTCTTAGGTCTTGTTGCTGAGTCTACTGTATCATACCTATTGCTACCTTCTTTGAGGCTGGAGTCTCCCTCAAGATCCTGTAATCCCCTTTTGCAGTTGGTTTCTGGTGAATTACTCAGGCCTTGCCAACTTGCTGGTCATACCTGTAGTTATTTGAACCCTATACATGGACATACTCACCCCCACCCCGCCCCAGGTGCTTCTAGTCTGTATGAAGATCGGTGGATTCAGGAAGATACCAAGGTGAGGAATGTCACCTAACTTTACATGCATTATGTATCTGAACCTCTGCTCTGGCAAGCTGAAATCTGACACCACGCTCGTGAAGCACTGACAAGATCCTATAGTGGCAACATGGAAAGACTACTGGGTTAGTCTATTAGTATAATGCAGTTCATTAGTCTATTGGACCATTACACTGATGACATTATACTGGTTGGACCTAGTAAGCAACAAACAGTTGCCTTGATAGAACTGGGGAATGGCCTTTTGAAGAGTCAGTTGTAGTGCAGCTAGGTGATAATACCATTCAGGGCTGGGGCAATGTTCTGCAGGAGGCTGTATATTCTCTAAATCAGTGTCCAGTATATGGTACTGTTTGTCCCCTAGTCAGGATTCAGGTGTAGGGGGTGGGAATGGGAGTGGCATCACTCACTATTACCCCTAGTAATTCACTACCAAAATTTTTGATTCCTGTTTCTACAACTTTATGCTCTGCTGGTCCAGAAGTCTTAGTTCCAAAGGGAGGAATGCTTCCACCAGGAGACACAACAATGAGTCCATTGAACTGGAAGCTAATACTGCCACGCAGCCACTTTGGGCTCCTCATGCCTCTGAATCAACAGGCAAAGAAAGGATTTGTTGTATTGGCAGGAATGACTGATCCTGATTACCAAGGGGAAATTGGGCTTCTACTACACAATGAAGGTAAGGAAGAGTATGCCTGGCATACAAGAGATCCCTTAGGGTGTCTGTTAGTAAAACCATGCCTGGTGATTAAGTCAATGGAAAACTACAACCACCCAATTCAGGCAGGATAGTAATGGCCCAGGCCCTTCAGGAATAAAGGTTTGGGTCACCCCACCAGACAAAAAACTATGACTAGCTGAAGTACTAGCTGAGGGTGAAGGGAATATGGAATGGGTAGTGGAAGAAGGTAGTTTTAAATACTAGCTACAGCCAAGTGAACAGTTGTAGAAACAAAGACTGTTATGAGTATTGTTCCTTATTTTGTTTTAAATATGCTTACACACACACAAAAAGCAATATCTTTTTTTCTCTCTTATCCCTTATCATATAACATAAGATGTATTAATAATAGTTAACTTTCCACCATAGTATTTAAATTACAGGATATCAAGGAGAAGAGTGAACATTATACAAAGACTTTGCCTGCTCTTCTGGGGAAAGGGTTGGTGCATTTTCGGTTTTACGCAGGATAGTTGTGTCATGTTAGGTGGAAGTATGACTTTGTTACCGTCTTTATTTGGAGAATAAGTATGGTTTAAGGAGATGTGTATGGATGTCAAGTTAACAAGGGGTGGACTGTGAAGGTTGATTTCGTGTCAACTTGGAGAGGCTATAGTACCCAGTTATTTAATCAAATACTAACCTAGGTGTTGCTGTGAAGGTATTTTGTAGATTTGGTTAACATCTACAATCAGTTGACTTTAAGGAAAGAAGATTGTACTTGATAATGTGGGTGACTCTTATCCAATCAGCTGAAGACTTTAAGAGCAAAAACTGAGACTTCCCAGAGAAGAAGAAATTCTGCCTTAAGCCTGCAGCATCAACCCCTGCCTGAGTTTCCAACCTGTTTGCCTGCCCTAGCATATATATAGTAGGAAAGAGGACCAGGCAGAAAGAGAACCTATATATATAATATATAACCTATATGTATATATATAATCTCTAACATATATATATAATCTCTAACATATATATATGTTATATCCTTTTGGTCCTCTTTCTCTGAAGAATTGTAACTGATACGACAAGTGAGGGGAAAAAAATAGAGGACAGGAAGAAATAGAAATGAAGACTAAGAGAGGCAGTACATAAACAGTCAAGAAACTGATAAAAGAATGTCAAGGCAAGTAAAGATTTTACTGTTTTATGTCTTCAACTCTGCCGAGTGAGTACCTCTTAGAGATTCCACAGTGAGAGATTTTGTGAAGTAAGTCTTTTATGTTAGGGAAAAATACTTACTAGACCTCTGGGAATCCCCACATATACAGATACCATTCTAACATATAATTTCATGTTAGAAATTGGGGTCAGAAGAAGAAGAAGAAGGCTCCAGTGAGCTGTGTAAGTTGGGCATTTAGCTAGGCCTACTCTAGCCAAGTGAACTTCACAGTCACCTCAGAGCATTTGGATCCAAACTGGTATTGCCTCCAAGTTACAAATGAGTATGTCATGGACTTCGGGCTCATGTATCAATAGCTAAAACTGAGAACGTTAAGTAAGAAAGAGCTAAGGGTCATCTGTGCAAGAGGTTGAGTTGGACCATGTCTAAGAACTTCTCCAAATCCACATTTTCCATCAAACTTCATTGACCAGACTGATTTACCCACAAAAGACAAGCAATTTAGTCTCCACCCTGCTTGTCAGCTTGGGAATCCCTCTAGGGAGGCCTGTTTCTTTGAAACTGTTCTCAACCTTCTCCAGGGCTTTGGTCATGCCTTGATAATCAGGGAATAAGTCTGCATTTTTCTATGTATGTAATGTAGTGTTTCTTCCTGGATTTTTTTTTTTTTTTTAAATAGAGGACATGGAAAGGGAGATTAGGGAAAAAAGTCTGGCAAATGGGATTTAAGTCATTCCATTGTACTACTAGATGAAAATCTGGCTACGGACTTAAAAGGACAAGGGAACTCCCAGCAGAGAGAAGGGAGGAGTTAACATGTGTCTAGGAGATGTCCCTCAGCAACAAGGTGGGGGTCTCTAGGTCAGAGAGCCCCAAGGACAGCAGCAGCAGTGTGGTGTCTTCGCAACCATGAGTGTCTTATCTTGGCTAGCAGATGTTGGGTGCAATTTCACAGCATAGACAAAGCAGGCAGGCTCTAAATTGCTAAAAATCTGCTTATGTGGGCTATTTTAAAAACAACTGGATGTATAAAACTTTGAGTTTGGCACCAGTGGGGTTTTTGGGTTAACGTGCCTCAGCCTGTTATGAAGAGAAAAACAACCTGGGACCAATGCACAGAGACCACTGTAGGCTTATTCATGTAACACTCAAGCTGCCCCTGTTGGCATTCTGAGGGTTGGGGACCACCTTATGCTCTGCCTGCCCAAGACAGTCACTTTCTTTCTTGAGACAACAACTTTTCTTATTCCACTGAGTTGAGAAACATGAAGAGATTTAAGAATAACCAAAGATAGGAGCCCTGGTGGCACAGTGGTTAAAGCATTTGACTACTAACAAAAAGGTCGTTGGTTTGAAATCACCAGGGGCGCCACGGGAGGAAGATGTGTCGGTCTCCTACTGTAGAGATTTACAGCCTTCAAACCCTACGGGGTCACTATGGTTCAGAATCGACTTGATGCCAGTGGGTTTGGTTTCGTTTTTGTGTGCATTTACTTTTCTTAAAAAGAGTTGCAAGGACTAGATGAAAATTGCATAGAACAAAACTTGGTATAAAGTAAGAACTCAGTAACTCTTTTTCTTCTTATTATTATTACTATTATTATTATCATAGACTATTTATACCAATGACCTGCAAAATACAAAGTGACTGAATCTGAAGAAAGGACCCAGATATCATCTAGTCTAAAATCCCATTTTACAAACGGGTGAACTGAGGCCCCAGAGGGGAGACAAGACTTGCCTAAGGTCACAGAATTCACTAGTAGCATAAATGGAATTAGAATCCAGGTGGAAAATATTGATTTAGAAATTTCAGACCTTTGAAGCCAGCCAGCATTTCCCAGATATTTTTGAGACAATAAAGTGGCAGGACAATCCTGGGTTCCCCAGAGAAATTTCGAAGCGGTTCTTTCCTCCCTCATTGTTTCTTATTCCATTGACCTTTAAGAGTCCCCCCACAAGACCTCAAGGAGTCCCCACTCATTCTGGCCCTGGTTCCTTCAGAGATGGCTGGGCCAGAGCTGTGTCTTGGGATTATGAAGAGCTGGGGATGCTTATCGCCCTTGGCGGAGCTGGAAGTTGGCCATATTTATTGGAAGTCAGATCCCTCAGAGGGTAGAATGGAAATGAGGAAAGTTCTTTTTTCTGATTTTTCCTGAATCTATCCCTTTTAAAATGACACTGTTTCACAGAAGGCATGGAATCATTTAGACAAGTAGGGGCCTGTCTGCCGGTCTGCTTCATTGACCGTGGGATGCCCAGGTGCCCAGCACAAAGCGTGCCATGTGACGGGCCCTCAAACATTCGTTGAACTAATGAACACACTTAGTTATCCTCATCTCATTATACTGGGGGTTTTCAGATTGGCTTTTCATGAGGCGTTAATTTTCCCTCAAAGATGTTGATTATCCTTGATGTGAGAATTGGAACACTGTAGAGTCAGTAGTTCCCGCTCCTCAGTATCGCCAAGTTAGTGCCAATGTCTTCTGACAGAGGCACTTTCGACTGCACTATTACTGACACTGACGCTTGTCCAGCTCGTCCAGAGCCCGGTCGAGGGGGTGCTGAGCAATGAATTACTCTGAAAGCAGTGGCAGCAGGAAGAGGAAAGGCGCCTGATGAACAGAGCTGGCAGCCCTCGATTCCTGCTTTGGAAACCCGATTCTACCTTTGACTCTGCATGATACCAGATAGGTTGGTACATGAGCATCTGTGTGCGCTGGCCATGGAATGCTGCCCGGGCAGGCAGGGAGGTTCTTACAAACGCCTTGGTGATGGGGGGAAGCCAGTTCTCAGATATCCGTGTCCCAGCTGCAGGAATAGTAACTCCTTACAAATTAAGCCGAGGCCTGAGGAGTAAATCCTGTGTCGGTCCTTTATATTTCCCATTAGAATTGTTCATGCACATAAACAACAGATGGAAGAGATTAATGAGACACATTATATCCAAGCAGAATAAATCGGTCTGAAATGTGGATGTAGGACTCTCATTTGACCGAGCGTAATATCAGCTCAAAAGGAAGATTGTAGCATGCTTCAAGGCTGCCTGGGCATTTGTGGCGAAGCTTCTAGAGTCAGAATTCGAGGGGCCAAAGTCAGGAGACAAACTAATTTAAACACCTGTACACTTAACATAAAATGCTGGAGCATCCAGATTATGCTCTTCAAAAACAGAGGACTATTAAAAAAGACAAAAAAAAAAAAAAAAAAAGGAAAGTGAAAGAGCACGTGACGAGGCTCTAGTCACTTGTTTATTTTTACATGCTTTGCAGTGTTGTGTTTTGAAGTGGTGAGCTGGCCTGTGAGTGTGCGCCTACGTGGCCATCTGGGCAAAAACTAGAGAACAGATTTGGGGCAACCTCGGTTCTTCTGTTTGATTGGAAATTTGCTTCCTCCTTGGGCTCTCATTTGCAATGTTTAATGATATAGAAATGATTGGGAGCTTGTTGTTGACTGTTCGTGTTAGATAGAAGCTGTACTTCATGTCACAAATGAGCTTTTTGCCCATTTATTGGCTAAACGCAGAGAGCGTAAACGGATCACTGCATCTAGGCATGTAGACGGAGCACTCGGGCTCAGACCGAGACCAAGACAGTCCGGGTTAGCTACTGGGCTCCTTTGCCATCCCAGCCCCCAGCAGTCAGCCCAAGGCCAGCTCCATCAGGGGAGATGGCGCAAGACTCAGGTGGACCCTGGGGATCTGAGTCTTTTCTGGAAAGGCCTGGAAGGCTTGGCCCTCATCTCCAGGTCAGTGTCCACCTCAGGGAACAGAGCAGTTATCCTTTTCACAATGAATCTGTGCTGCCAGAGCACCCTGCAACTTGAGTGAGGCTGAGAACCGGACAGCAGTGGTCTCTGGTCTGGACGTACGCCCTTTGTGGAATACAGAGTGGGTGCTAGCGGGCGGTCACTTTCCAGGATGCTCCCTGGGCTGCTGGCAGGCCCGCTGCTTGTAAGATTGTAGAAAAGCCTTCGAGTGGAGGCTGAACGTCCCAGGTGCTTTCCTGTTCCTTTTCTGATCTCGTTTGTGTCGCTAACAGGTCCTCGTTCCTGTTCGCTCATCAAACACCTGCTCATTTGTGGGCCAGATATGAACGCAGCCCCTCACATGGAACCTGGCTAATACAGCTTAGAATGGGAGTCTTATTTCTGCCAGGTCTGGTGCCATATTACCTCTAAGATCTTATTAGGTTTAACATTTTTATTGTGAAATATTTTAAGTACGCAGAAAAGTACAAAGACTAATATAACAAGCACTTATGTACTTACCCTTCAATGCTATAAAATCATTTTTTGAGCCATAAAAGATTAGAGATACACTTGAGATCTCCTGGGCACCCCCCACTCCCATTTTATGTCCTTTCTCTCCCCCTCCTTCCAGAAGTAACCATTATCCTGAATTTGGTATTTTTGAATTTCCTGCATGTTTTTTATGCTATTACTCTACGTGCATAGAGTCCCTGGGTGGTTCAAACGGTGAACGTGCTCGGCTGCTAACCGAAAGGTTGGCAGTTCAAGTCCACCCAGTGGCACCTCAGAAGAAAGGCTTGGCGATCTACTTCCTGACAAATCAGCTGTTGAATACCCTATGGAGCACAGTTCTACTCTGACACACATGGGGTTGCCATGAGTTGGACTAGATTTGACAGCATCTGGTACCTGGTAAATATGTGCATGTATCCTTTAAGCAGACAACACTGTTTTGCTCATTTTTAAACTTTATGTACATGCTAGCATTCTTAGTTATCTAGTGCCACTATAACAAATACAAGTGGATGGCTTTAACAAACAGAAATTTATTCTCTCACAGTCTAGGAGGCTAGAAGTCCAAATTCAGGACTCCAGCTCCAGAGGAAGACTTTCTTTCTCTGTTGGCTCTGGGGGAAGGTCCTTGCCATCAATCTTGCCCTGGTCTAGGAGCTTCTCAGCCCAGGGTGCCAGGTCCAAAGGACGTGATTGTCCCCAGCTCTTCTTTCTTGGTGGTAGGAGGTCCCTCTCCTCTCTGCTCGATTCTCTCTTTTATATCTCAAAAGAGATTGACTCAAGATACAACCTAATACTGTAGATTGAGTCCTCATTAACATAACTGCCTCTAATCCTGCCTCAGTACCATCACAGAGGTTAGAATTTACAGCACATGGGATAATCATGTCAGATCACAAAATGGTGGGCAACTACACAATACTGGGAATCATGATCTACCCAAGTTGACATACACTTTAGGGGGACACAATTCAATCCATAATGGTATCCTTCTGTGACTTGCTTTTTATTTCACTTTTTTTTTTTTTTGGAGATTATCCATGTTGTTTCATTTTTGACTAAACTGCTGTATAGCATTCCATTTTACGAATATACCATAATTATTCCACTCTCCATTTGATTGATATTATGCTGTTTCTTTTCTTTTCTTTTACAAAACACCACAATACGTATTCTAATACATGTCTCCTACCTGGTGTGCATGTTAAAGACTTTTTTCTAGTGTGTATAACTAGGCATAGAATGGCTGGGTCTACTAAAAACCCAAAAATGAAACCTGTTGCCCTTGAGTTGATTCCAACTCATAGCGAGTCTATGGGGCAGAGTAGAACTGTCCCACATGGCTCCCAAGGAGCAGCTGGTGGATTTGAACTGCCAGCCTTTTGATTAGTAGCCTAAGTTCTTAGCTACTGCACCAACAAATCTGGCTCTACTCATACTGCCCGATTACTGCCTGATATACACGCTTAGCAGCAGCATGTTCGAGAGGCTGTTCCTCCACATCCTCACCAACCTTGGTGTTTCCACAGTAACATTTTTTCCCTTCTAAGGGTATCTCACTGTTGCTTTAATTTGCATTTCCCTAATTATGAGCGCTGTTGAATATGTTTTTCCATAGGCTTATTTTTAGTTTCCTTCTTCTGTGGTTTGCCTCTTGTGAAACTTTGCCCCTTTTTGTATGTATGTTTGACTTGTTCTCATTCATTTTTAGGAATTCTTTATAAATTTTGGACATAATCCTTTGTCAGTTTTAAGGGTTGCAAATATCTTTTGTTGGTCTGTGTCTTGTCTTCTGACTTTGTTTATGTATCTTCTGGTGAACAAAAGATTTATATTTTCATGTAATAAAATGGAGTTTTATGCTTTTTCTTTCTTCTTTTTGTCTTTTTAAGGAAATCTTCCTCCTCCACACCAGAGATTATAAATATATTATTCTATATTTTCTTCTGTAAGTTTTACAGCACCACCCCCAGCCCTCATTTAGGTTTTTAATTGACCTGGAATTGATTTTTGTATATGGTGTAATGTAGGGATCTAATTTTATTGTATTTTTCAGAAAGATCACCAATTGCCCCAGAACAGTTTTTGCAGAATCTCACTTTCCCCTGTTGATCCAATTCCACCTCTAGGGGCAAGGATAAGGGATGGTGTCAGTGAGCCCAGGTGAGACCTGCAGCTATGGAGGGGGCTGCCCTACAAGAATGATAGTCATAGACTATAAGGTAGCCCCCAACAGAGGTGCACCAAAGCGGGAGGGAGAGGGGTACAAATTCTTCTTTTGTCTTCCTTTCTTCTGTTGTTACTTCTCAATGGTCAAAACCAAAAGGAAGCCATTGGGCAAAGCCCCTGGTACTGCAGGCTGTACCGTCAGGGTCAGCCTCGCTGAGGCTCA
>NW_004444045.1:509995-511156 GCF_000243295.1 Trichechus manatus latirostris
TCCTCTCTCTCCAAAGATGACTAATATCGCCAGTTTCTTGCCAGAGACAATGACTGAAGATGAGTAGATATGTTCTGTACCCTTATTCTTTTTACGGGGGCACCACAGGTGCTGTTTTGTACCTGGCTTTCTCCATCTCTTAGGAATTTATCCTTGACGTTTCTTATTGTGAAATGTTTTAAACATACAGAAAAGTACAAAGAATATTATAACGTGCTTATGTACCCACTCTCCAATGCTATAAAATCTTTTTTTTTTCAAGCCATAAAAGATTAGAGATATACTTGATATCTCCTGGGCCCCTGCTCCCCCATTTTATGTCCTTTCTCTCCTCCCTCTCTTTCCCCCTTTCTCTCTCCCTCCTTCCAGAAGTCACCATTATCCTGAATTTGGTATTTTTCAATTTTCATAAAGAACTTCCTCATTCTTTTTAGTGATCGCATATTAGTTTATTTTATGAACCTACCCTAATCTATTTAATCCATCTCCCACTAGTGGACTTTTAGGTGGTTTCCAATCTTTTACAAACAATGCTGCAATGAATAATCTTGTACAAACATTTAAAAAATATTTGCAAGTGTAGCTATAGGATAAGTTTCTCAAAGTGGAATTGCTGGGACAAAGGGCATGTGCTTTGTAATTTCGTTAGAGATACAGATATTGCCCAATTACTCTCCATAGATCTCTGCCAGTTCACACTCCCACCAGCAAAGAAAGTATGGATGAAGTCATACTTCCAGCTTGTTTTGTCACTTCCTTGCCTTATCAGCCAAGGGCCAGTCAAGAAAAAGAAACATCTCTAGGTATTTTGAGCCCATTCCTGTTCCTGTTGAGTCGAGTCAGACTCCTAGCAACTAAGTAGGACAGAGCAGAACTGCCCCATAGGGCCTCCAGGGAGCAGCTGGTGGATTCGAACTGCTGACCTTTTGGTTAGCAGCCAAATGCTTAACCACTGCACCACCAACGCTCTAGGTATTTTAAACAGAGGGATTTAAAACAGAGAATTGATTACCTAGGTGATGGAACAGCTGGACAACATGGGATAGTGAGGCAACCCAGGGATTAGCAACTGGAGGAAGTTCCTTCCATCCAGGGCTGGAGGGCCAAAGGGACAGTGTTACCAGGTCCCAGGTGCCAGGGCCATCTGGAGGAAGCCAGAAC
>NW_004444045.1:512987-514013 GCF_000243295.1 Trichechus manatus latirostris
TGTTGCCTCTTCATCTCAGTCCAGCAGTTTTGAGAGGCCCCCACCTAGGGTCCTGCTCCCATTCGCAGATATTTGGGTGAGATTTTCTCCCCTGCTCTGGGATTTGGGGTGTGGCAGGCCCAGTTTCCCAGTCAGCAGGGAGCTGGTTGAATTGCTGGGGCTGAGCTGGGTTTTAGCCTCTCTAAGCATGAAAGCCTCAGTTTTTCATAAAGTCACCACCCCACGCAACGGTAGCTGCCTTTTGTAAGTGGCATCAAGAGATAAACCTGGCTCTACTGAGTCTCTCTTGTTCAAAGCAGTTGACTTCTTGCCATCACTCCTGGATCTGCCCCAGGGTCTAGCAGGCTCAAGGCTTCAGTTCCATCCATTGCTTTGGTTTCCATCTGCTTCCGGTTCTTGGGGATGTTTGGCTTGTGTGTTTTATTGAGTTTCTTTTTTGACATTTTCGCTCTCAATTTTATGTGTTTGAAACAGAGGGGGTGTGATAAAGCATAAACTTTTAGCCCCATCTTGACCAGATCATTCACTTAGATTGGCGACACTCAAGTTAGACACGCAAATCTCTTTCACACAGAGGCTAAAATAATATATCAACCATCTGGTACGCATGTGGTGGCTTTTGGGTGCAAATGCTGGAGTCTGCAACAATTCCTTCCTGAAGTAGCCCAGCTGGAGGAAATACCGGTGGGCGTGGCTGCAAATTTGTGGTCTCCAGCCTCAGCAGGGCCTTCTGTAGTTGTGCACCGTGAGCTGGTGGGCTTCCTCTCCTGTTTGCCTCGGCACGTGCTCTGGCCCTTACATCACAAGGAATACTAGTAACAGAGCAGTCTTTGTTCTTATCATTATGATGGAGGCCTTGAGGTTAAGCTCCTGCAACTCCCCTCACACTCTGAAACAGGGCTTATTCTTCCTTCTTACCTTCTGTCTCAATGGAATCACTACCCTTCCTCTTTGTCCTCAAAACCCATTGCTGTTGAGTTGATTCCGACTCATAGCGACGCTGTAGGACAGAGGAGAGCTGGCTCA
>NW_004444045.1:516348-517833 GCF_000243295.1 Trichechus manatus latirostris
TCTGCCAGTCCAGTAAGTCTGGTCTTTTTTAAAGATTTTGAGTTTTATTCTGTAATTTTCTCCCAGTCTATCCAGGATCATCTATTGTGGCCCTGGTCAGAACGGTCAGTAGTGGTAGCTGGGCACCATCTAGTTCTTCTGGTCTCTGGATAGGTGAGGTCGTGGTTCATGTAGCAGCTGGTCCTGTAGACTGGTTTCTTCTCTGAGTCTTTGGTTTCTTTCTTTATCTTATGCTTCAGATGAGTAGAAACCAATTGTTGTATCTTAGATGGCCACTTGCAAGTTTTTCAGACCCCAGATGCTACTTACCAAACTAGGATGTAGAACATAAACTTTATAGAGTATGTCGTGCCAGCTGGATGTCTCACGAGACTATAGTCCTAAGCCTCCAAACCCAGTAAACCAACCCTGAAAGCTGTTTGATGATGTCTGTGAGATATCCAGGACTGTGCCCACTATGTGCTTCCCTGTATGTATGAATATATGTACAGCACTCACAAACATGTGTATAGACATATCTACAGAGACACCTGTATGTGCTCACATACATACACACACATACCTTCCTGTACACATATATGCATACATCTACGTAACTACTCATGCAATGTCTTTGATTGTGACTTACTACTATAGTTGCCAATTTGTATATGTTATAACAATACCAATAGTGTCCCTTATTCTTGTGTATTTCCTAGTGTCATCCTTTACCTTGGTTAGTTGTACTCACTTCACCAACATTTGCCGTTGCCTTTCCCATTATCAAAACTAACAAGTGTGTACTGTCTAGAGAGTGATTTCCCCTCCCTCCCCCTCCCATCCCTGGTAACCACCAAAGAGCGTTGATTTCTGCGTGTATATCTATTTTTGTCTCTTTATAAAAGTGGCATCATACAACATTTGTCCTTTTGTGCATGACTTATTTCGGTCAGCATAATGGGCTCCAGGTTCATCCATGGTATGTTTCATGGACTCATCATTCTTTATAGCTGTGTTGTTCGTGTGATCTTGAACAAAGTATCATCTCTAAGCCTTCACCGTTTTTCATCTGTAATGAGACTAATGGTATCTATGGTGTACCTGAGAGGCTTGTAGGAATTAAATAAGGCAATATATGTGAAAGTATGTGGAAGCATATTAGGGGTGCTTATTAATCACTGTTTCCTTCATTTCTCTTTTTCCATAATAATTTGTCCTTGAATAGTGGCGTGATGGTAGTGGTAGTGGCATAAAAACCAAACGCAAACCCATTGTCATCAAGCCGATTCCAACTCATAGCTACCCTATAGGACAGAGTAGAACTGCCCCACAGTGTTTCCAAGGAGCGGCTGGTGGAGTCAAACTGCCGACCTTTTGCTTAGCAGCCAAATGTTCAACCACTGTGCCACCAGGGCTCCATGGTAGTGGCATAGAATCTCAGAAATAGCACTGAAGGAACAGTCCCAGAAGTCACTGACGCTTTCTCCCCTTTGTGCAGTGAGAGAC
>NW_004444045.1:519242-521408 GCF_000243295.1 Trichechus manatus latirostris
GAGGGTGTTCACGTCTGCCTTCCTGGAGTTTGAGATTAAGTGAAGCGATGTGGAAAGTTTTTAGCATACTGTCAAGCCCATGAAAGTTCCTTCATTCAAAAAGCAGAAGCAAATCAGCAGTGGTTAGAGTTCTGCTTTTTCTTTGTCATTCATTAACCTGACACCCTCAGCTTCAGGCTTCGCCAGTTTCCTGTTTTCTCTCACACAACTTTAGAAAACTCCTTTCTGAACCTGACACCTTTAATCAAGTCCTTTCTCTGGGCGAAAACTCCAGGACGCCTTTCAGGTTCACATACCTGGGGGTTTATTTTAGGTCGGATGCCCTACTCTCTCCCTCCGTCTCTTCTCCCCCTGACACGTGTTACATTTTCTTAAGAATTCTGAGGTTGTCAGCGAGCTTCTGCTTGTGTAGTCACCTTGTTTTCTTAGGTGCTTGCTGGTCCCCTCAAGGCTGCCCGCACTTGGTGATTTGCAATCCCTAGAGCCTCCTAGGTAAGCTCTTTTTTCTTCCAGTGTTTCATGACAACAACAACCAAGATAATGTCAGTGACACACAGCATATCTTGTCTGCCAGCACTGTTCTAACAACTTTAATATATTAGCTTATTTAACCCTCTCAATAGTACCTTGAGCTAGGTACTACTCTCCCCCTTTCTACAGATGAGGAAACTGAGACACAGAGAGATTAAGTAACTTGGCCAAGGTCACACAGCTTGTAAATTGGCAGAGCTAGGATTTGAATCCAGGTAGGCTAGCTTTAGAGTCTGTGACTAACCACTGAGTTATGCTGCCTCTACATGGCTAATCGTACTCATTAAAAAAAAAATCGGCTTGAATGACATTATCCAGTCTTTCCCACCTCGGCCTATCATGAAGTCCAGGATTGTATGGTAAATTGCTCCCCAAAATCTCTTCACTTCCATTTTATCAACCAGTTGTTGGTTGCCATTGACTTGGATCTGGCTGGTGGTGACATTTTATATAACAGAACAAAACGTTGCCCAGTCCTGCACCATCCTAATGATCATGGTTATGTTTGAGTCCATTGGTGCAACTATGGTGTCAATCCATTTCACTGAGAGTTTCCCTTGTTTTTTCTGACACTTTACTTTACCAAACGTGATGCCCTTTTCTAGCAATTGGTTTTTCTGGACAACACGTCCAAAGCAAGGGAGCTGAAGTCTCACCAGCCTCACTTTTAAGGAGCATTCTGGTTGTATTTGGAGTATTTAGTTCATTCTTGAATTTATATCTGCCATTTTGTTATTTTCTATATATCTAACTTTCAAAGTTCTTTTTTTTAAACCTCCTTTACTGTCTTCTTTCATGTTAGACAATTTTTTTTAGTGTATACTATTTTAATACCTTTGTCGATATTTTAGGCTTGTTTGTATTTTAGTTATTTTTTCAGTGGTTGCTCTAGGGATAACAATGTATATATTTTAACTCATCACAATCTACTTTAGGTTAATACTGGCTCAATTCTGGTAAAATATAGCAACTTGTTCTAGTATAACTTCCTTTTTTCCCCAATCCCTTGTGCTATTATTGTCAGATATTTTACATATTCAGGTTATAAACCCGGCAATAAAGTGTTACAATGATTTCTTTGTATAATCTTTTGTTTTAAAAAGAAATTAAGAGAAGAAGAGAGAGAAAATATATCTGTAGAGTCTTTATATTTACTCACATATTTACTATTTGTGGAGCTCTTCATTATTTCCTTTGGATTCAGGTTACTGTTTGATATCATTTCTTTTTAGCCTAAAGTACAGCTAGCAACAAATTCTTTAAGTTTTTGTTTATATGGGAATATCTTTATTTTCCTTTTGTTTTTCGAAGGGTAGTCTTGTTGGATATAAAATTCTTGGTTGACAGTTGCTTTTTATTTTCTTTCAGAATTTTGAACATGTTGCCCCACTGCTTTCTGGCTTCCTTTGTTTGTGATAGGAAGTCAGCCACTGAATTTGTACAGAAGCTCCCCGGTACCGTGATGAATTGCTTTATTTCGGTTGCTTTGAAGATTTTCTCTTTCTTTGGCCTTTAGCAGTTTGACTATGAGGTATGTGGGTGTAGACCTCTTTGTGGTCATCCAGCTTAGGGTTTGGTGAACTTCTTGAATTTTTAGATTAATGACTTTTCATCACATGTGGGAAGTTTTTAACC
>NW_004444045.1:521700-527467 GCF_000243295.1 Trichechus manatus latirostris
AAGTGCCTAAGGCAAAGGTCAGCAAACGGTTACATAATGTTACTTACTTACTTATGTAACATAGTAAATATTTTGGGCTTGCAGTTCATACAGTTTCTGCCACAACTCTGCCTGCGTTGGTAACCCTAAAGCTACCTGGACAATACAGAAACAAATGATTGTGACTGTGTTCCAATAGAACTTTATTGACAGAAACAGGTGACCGGACCGTGCCCTATAGTTTGCTGACCTCTGTCCTTAAGTTTTGCAACTTTCTTCAAAGCCTCTGTTCTTTCCAATGTATCACATTGCCTCCTACTGATGGATTTATTTAAACTTTTTAATGATCAAATCGCCCTGGGGACCCGCAAATACTAGACATAGGCCCCAGACTTATTTTTCTCATCACTTGCTTCCTTCTAGTATTTAGAATGCCTTAGGGGCCCTGGTGGTGCAGTGGTTAAAGCGCTTGGCCTCTCACTGGAAGAGCGGCAGTTCAAACCCACCAGCTGCTCCGAGGCTTTGATGTGGGAAAAGCAGGTGAAATTGTGCACTCTGGACTAATAAGTAAGCACAAGTAAGCCCATGTGTACCTTGCTTATTGGGTAATCCGTTCCTGATGGGGTGGAGGAGAGACAACATCTCCACTGTTCCTCTCGCCCTATGATACCCCAGCAATTCCTGGGGGGGTGACTTTCGTTGTAACTTTCATTTTGATCACTTGGAAGGGTTGGCAATGTGTTTAAATAATTTTGTCTCCTATATAAGGGGAGGATTTCCTTTTGTTTTTACCCAGTGGCAACAATCTAAAATTAAGAAAAAGAAGCCCTGTGGTCAGAGTGTTGGCATTTGTTTATTCACTCATTCATCCTCTCATTGTCCATTATGTGCCATGTGTCGTGCCAGGCATTGGAGATACAAGATGAATCACAAATACCAGCCGTCAGGGGCTCGCAGGCCTAGGGCTTGGGTGTGCTAAATTTTCTTTGGGCTTCATTGCTCTGTGATTCTAAAAGCATTTTTCTTCTAAGACCTGGATGAAGCCTGATGATCCTCAGGCATTACTCTAGGAACTTACCACCAGTCAACTAGACCACTAGACCATAAGATGAAGAATGTTTGCTCTCCTTGTCCAACCTCTTGATTTTTTAATTGGAGGAACTGAGGCTCTTGCTGAACAGGCAGTTCTCATTGTACTGGTCTCCTCCCAGTCTTCCGCAGTTTATAAGGTGGGGGCAGTTTATAAGGGACATGACCATGGTACCTAGCAGTAGTTGGATTTCTATTAGAAAGTTGTATGAGACAGGCATGACATCACATGTCCTCTTGTGCCTTAGCTTACAAGATGCCAAAGCACGTACAGTGAGGCGTGAGTGATACTGGGACAAGTTCTGCAGTCACGTCCAGAATGTCTGTGCCGAAGCATTGAACAGGAGAAAGGGTACCACTCTCTCTGCCGTGTGCAGCAGGCCAAGCCTGGAATCTGATTTTCTTTCCCCAGGCCAGGGACTATGGGAGCTTGGACTTGGAGGAGAAAAGCGTGTAAGGCTGGTGAGAAAGGAGCCTCCTTTGCCTGCACCTTCCCTGGCCTCTTCCTCTCCTCATGGTTCTAAGAGCAGAACGTGAAACGATGCTACAAAGATCCCGTTAGCATCTTAGAACAGAAGCTTCTGCCGTGGAAGGAAGGACCTGCTGTGGTCTGCTTTGCTTTGGCAGAAAGGAAGAAGTAAAGGGACAGCTTGAACTCACAGGTTGCTGAATGTCAGTGGATGCGTAATGTACAGTCAATAAAAACTGTTCAGCCAAGTGTGGGTAATGCGGGGAGCTTACAGGCACGAAGCTTCCATTAGAGAAAGGCATTTGTTGCTTAGGTTTGGATTTGGGCCACCCATTCTATTTTTCTTGAGTTTAAAGTCACTTTCCTGGTAGAATAAGTACTTTAAAATTGTTTGGAAAAGGAGGGCTCTTTATTTTTCTTTAAGGCTCTTTGGCAAGAGTGAGACTGACGAAACCAAGTCTAAAATGCCCTTCGCTTCTGATATCTTTATCTCACCCACATGGGATGACTTCTTCGTGTAAGATGTAACAGAGATAAACTTCTGTTGACCATCTAACTCCTTCCATCAGAGACCGGCAATTCTGACCTAAGGCTCATGGGTCAGTAGGGGTAGCTGAGTCACACTGATGACCCATTCAGGGCTGATAAGATGACACTGGGCAGTCACTGATTTGTCACCTTACCGCCCAGACTTCTCCAGCTAGCAGAAGGAAAGGTCCAATTCCCCCACAGACTGATTCTCCCTGAGCATCATGTCCAGAGGTATTTATTATGGCACTGTTGGTAATTTACAGTCATATGGAAACAACTCTAGTGTCCATGTATTGAAGATGACTAAATTACGGTTCAACCTAGCAACAGAATATTATGCAGCTATTAAAATATCGTCATAGGAGAATATTTATTGACATGGAAAGATATTTATGATTTAATGTTGAGTGAAAAAAATATTAAGTGCACTATAAATAATAGTATGACTTCAGTTTTAAAAATTATATAATCATACACACATATAATATCTGTCTATGTCATATGTAAGGAGCCCTGGTGGTACAGTGGTTAAGAACATGGCTGCCAACTGAAAGGTTGGTGGTTCAAACCCACCAGCCACTCTGCAGGAGAAAGCTGTGGCAGTCTGCTTCCAGAAAGATTACAGCCTTGGAAACCCTATGGAACAGTTCTACTCTGTCCTATAGGGTTGCTATGAGTCAGAATCGACTTGATGGCAATGGGTTTGGTTTGGTACGTTCATATGTATGTAGTCATTTATTCAGGAAGTGTGGATTGAGTGCCTTTTATGTGCCAGACATATATGCTGGGGGCTAAGGGTGAATAAATGAATGAGATTAATTCAACTTCTGCCCCACGGAGTTTATAATTCAGTTGTTGTTCTTGTCAGTTGCCATTGAGTCAATTCCAACTCATGGCGACCCTATGTGTGCAGCGTAGAGCTTCTCTGTAGTGTTCTCAAGGCTGTGATCTTTTGGAAGCAGATCACTAGGCCTCTGGGGGGGGTTCAAACCACCAACCTTTCAGCTAGTAGTTGAGTGCTTCACTGTTTGCACCACCCATGAAATCCTTACAATTTAGAAAGCATAGGAAAAGACATGGCAGCAAATATGAATAACAGTTTTCTCTGGCAGGGACCCCAACACTCATATAGGGGGATAGTCAGGAAAACTGAAAGCGCCTTGGCCTGGGGACAAGGAGTCTGCTGTGGATCCGCTACACGAATGTGAGCGAGCGACCTTCTTCTCTAGGTTTCGGTTTACGTGTAGTGATGGTTTGGCCCAGGTGATGGCTAAGGTCCTTCCAGCTCTAATGCTCAGGAAAGAGAACAGTATTTTCAGAGAACGCAGGTGGGAGAATTTCCATAGAAGCAAATCTACAGGTCAGTATACCAACTGCTCTTATAATTTCCTCAATGCATAATTTAGTTGTGGCTTCTTATCTCACACACAAGTGTTATCTTTAATTTATGTACACATCATTTTTTGAGGATTCTAGACTGTTTCTTTCCCATCTTCTGCCTTTTTCATACTCGAGAGAAACTTGGGAGAAAACAACAGCATAATCTTCTTGTTGGCATCTCTGTGTGCCCTTAATGCAAAGAATCTTCCGACAGTTACTGAGAAGCTGCTTTTGCGTAGTCTTGAGCCAGATGCGACAGAGGATAAAAAGTGAGAGTCAGGCATGGTTTTGACTCAAGTGGCTTAACATATCGACAGAGAGAGGCTTGTGAAGTAATTTGAGAATCACAGAGCAGTGTGTCTCCGGCTGGTTCCGGTTGTTCCATCACTATGTCATAGGTGTTTACAGAAGGGAGGCAGGGGCGTGAGTGGGAGTAGGCAGCAGAAGACTTCGGGAGTAGGCAAGGTGTGACCTAAGCTTTGAAGGGCGGGCGTGATTCAAGTAGGTGCAAGGAGAGCGGATAGCATTTCTAGCAGGAGGACCAGTAAGAACAGGGTGGAAAATGCCATTGGTGGCCAGATTTAGCACATAAAAATACAGGATGTCCAGTGCAATTTGAATTTCAGATCAACAACGAGTATTTTTTTTAGTAGAAGTATGTCCTGTGCAATGTTTGGCACATACTTAAACTAAAAAAATTATTCACTAATGAGCTGAATTTCAAATTTTTCATGGCGTTTGTATTTTATCTGCCAACTCTAATTGGTATGTGCTCATGTGAGTGTGTGTAAACACCTAAGAAACTCGCCTGTCCAAAGCAGATGATTGAAATCACTATCCCACCATCTTGGGAGTCCCTGGGTGTTGCAAACAGTTAAGTGTTGGCTACTAACCGAAAGGTTGGCAGTTCGAACCAGCACGAGGGCGGAGTTCTTCTTCTTTCTCCAAGGAAAGGCCTGGTGATCTGCTTCAGAAGGAAGCACAGTTCTACTCGGAAATACATGGGGTTACCATAAGTCAGAATCAACTCAATGGCAACTGGGTTGGTTTGGTTTGGTCTTGGACATTTAGAGGCCTGTACTGACTCTATTAATAAGTCTCTTCTGAGTTATCTTGAAGTGAGTAATTCACTCAAATGGGTGGTGCAAACAGTAATGTACTCAACTGCTAAACGGAAGACAGGTGGATTACGTCCACCCAGAAACATCTTTGGAAGAAAGGCCTATTGATCTATTTCCAAAAAATCAGCCATTGAAAACCTTAAGGAGCACAGTTCTACTCTGACACACATGGGGTTACCCATGAGGCGGAGTCAGCTTGATGGCAACTGGTGCCTTATTGCGCCATTTGTAAAATAGAGGTTTTCATATTGATGGACGAGTGTTCTAGGGTATTATGGTGAGAAAATCTGATCATGGATATGAAAGTGGGTCCAGACCACTCTTGTCATACCTCATGTTGGAAAAGCTGACCCTCCCTTTTTAATTTCCAGCCCATTAGATTCACTGCTACTTGCTAATGTTTTGTCTCCTTTCTCTTTGGGTACATTCATCTTGGAGTCATTCATTTCCCTTGTCTTCTCAGAGCTGTCTTTGCATATTACCCATAGTGATGTGATTGCCTTTGTCTTCACACCATTGTTCAGACCTTCTCAAATTTCTTCCCAAATGCAATTAACCCTATAATTCCAATTAAATGGCTGCTGGATGGGGAAACAGAAAATATTAGGTCTCCAATTCTCCCCCCTCCAAAAAAACAAAAACCCATCACCCCAAACTCAGTTGTTCTGAGGAAAGGCAGTAGGGACAGGCATCCACCTGCTTCTTAATGGGATGGAGTCAGCTAGATTTTCACCTGAGGGAATTGCGTGTTTTCCCAATGTGAGGACTATTTGAATTTTCTTTACCACATAAAATTGCAGGTAAAGACCATGCCTTCGGCCTTTTCTCTGTGGCACCATCGTGGTGTTGGCACATCATCACTTTTACACAATAGGGTGAAGGATTAGAAATGTGTTCCTCTTGTCAATCAAGTACTCATTTATATGAAGTGAATTTACTTTGTTCAAGGAGACTGAGCCTTCAAGAAGAGGTAATTTGCTTCTACTTTGTTGGAGACACTTGTGGTGTAGTGGCTTAGAGCTGCGGTTGCTACCCAAAAGGTCTGCAGTTCTAATCCCCCTAGGTGCTCCTGGGAATCTCTATGGGGCAGTTCAATTCTGTCCTATAGGATCGCTATGAGTTGGAATCAACTCGACAGTAATGGGTTTGTTTGTTTGTTTGTTTTGTTGCTCGCCAACTTAAACTCTTGAGCTTTGCA
>NW_004444045.1:529014-531356 GCF_000243295.1 Trichechus manatus latirostris
TTGACTTGAGTTTAGGTTCGCTAAATAGATAGGCTCAGTCTTCCAGGAGCTTCCAAAGTGTTGGCTTAACACTGAATTGTCTGAAACTGTTATGGTGTGGTAACCATCTCTACACATTTCATAGTCTCCCTTGTATTGATCTTGTTCAGCTATTGCTGTCTTAGTCTAGGCCAAGACCCCAAGGGCAGCACTTTTTCATTCCGGGTCTTCAGCATGGTCTAAAGCACTGTTCTTCATTCACCCCATGCCAGAATAGTCCGCTGATCTCACAGAAGGGTACTTAGAGACACCTAGTCTGTTTCCTTTAAATTAAAGATGGGTTTCCTGAGGCTGCGAAGACCCGTTGGTGACAGAGCCAGGCCTAGAACCAGGCCTCCTGACCCCTCGTCCATGGTCCTCCCATAGCGTCCATCCAATCTCACTGAGGATGCCACAGGGAAGTCCCAAGGTGCCCGGGAGGGACAAAAGGATCAGGGTCCTACCTGACCTCTGTGTGTGTGTAATTTTAGAATAGTCTATGAAGCTGGGAACTACTTGGATGAAGGGAGGTTGGCCGTAGGGAGCTGCAAGTATCTGGGAGAATAGTGACAAGGCCAAGTCCCATTGGGGAGGCATGCACGGTTGGGGGAGGAGGGAACACTGGGAGCAGTGGGGTGTCTTTCTTCCCTTAACTCTGTAGGTGTGCGAGTCGTTCACAGCCAAATGTTCCCTGTCCTCTAGGAAATTTCAACCCTGGGCTTGAGTTTCCTTCTATAAAATCCTAAATGCACTTACAGAATAGAGAGCACTCTACTACCTCCACATTTTTTAAAGCGTAGATTAGGTGATTGTGTTTGAAAATTCTCTCTAGAAAGCCTGTACAGGTCTGTATATAGGATTACTGGAGGCGTTTCATTTAGATGGAACTCATTAAAAGGCTGAGGAGGGTGAAGGATTTAATCATTCCACCTGAGTAGTTAACATGTAAGTAACAACCACAGCAACAGCCGTGATAATAGTAAAATCCACCACCACAGCTAGCATTTATTTAGCCTCACTATGTGCCAGGCGAAGGCGCCCTGGGGGCACAGTGGTTCAGTGCTCGCCTGTTAACCGAAAGGTTGGTGATTTTAGCGCAGTGGTTCCAACCCACCAGCTGCTCCACTGGAGAAAGATGTGGCCGTCTTCTTCTGTAAAGATTACAGCCTTGGAAACCCTTTGGGACAGTTCTGTCCTGTAGGGTCACTATGAGTCGGAATCGACTCAATGGCAACAGGTTTTTGTTTTTTGTTTTGTTTTTTTTTTTTTGGTTTTATGTGCCAGGCATCATTGTATATGCCTTGCAAATCATATTTCATTTAATCCTTGAGATAAATTGAATGGTTATCTAGGCAAAGAGGCAGCTAAGGATTCTTCTACCTCAGATATTTTTCAATTTGTTAGCTCAAAGGGCAGAATTTAAAACCATGTACCCGAGTGAGGTGAATATGTAAATCTGCTTACCACTCTTTTCTTTAATGGAAGAAATATTTTGATTCCTCTGGAAAGGTCCTTGAAATCTGTTTGGCTCAGATATATAAACATAGAGCATTCTATGCTTCCCACCCCAGAAAAAAGACAAATGGGCATTCAAGGTCTGACCATGCACTCACTATTTTCTTGAACAAATATTTATTATGTGTTCACTATACGGTAACTGGAGCCCTGGTGGTGCAGTTGTTAAGAGCTCGGCTGCTAACCAAAAGGTTCGCAGTTTGAATCTAGCAGCCGCTCCTTGGAAACCCTCTGGGGCAGTTCTCCTCTGTCCTGTGGGGTCGCTGTGAGTTGGAATTGACTCAGTGGCAACGGTTTGGCCTTTTTTTTGGTATACCACTAACTGTGTTTGGTTGCTGGTACACAGCTGCTAACACACCTAGTTTAGAAGTGCTCTTGGATTTGGCACTTTGGAGCATGAGCTGAGTTCTAGGACCTTCCTCTTGGGTCAAGGAAAAAGTTAATGCTTGATGGAGTTTAATGGAAAAGGATATGGCCAAATGTACTCAGACACCCCTCCTCCCCAGCAAGAACGGTGGCTGGAGTTCTCCTCCTGCTCTCCGCCCAGGCGGGGCATCCTTCTTCTGTCGTGTTGCTTAAGCAGAGCAAGATTCGTAGAGAAAGCAAAGCAGTTATGATGGAAGGGAAGGATAGGATACGGACGGCGGCCATGCGGATAAGTCACAGGTACAAGCACACACAGTCACATCACCTAAAACTCAGTCAATGCAGCTTAACACATTCACTACAGTTTTACAGTTGATTAATAGCTCTTTCTGGGAGTCCATTTTCCCTTTCATTTCCATCCCAGATAAAGCTTCTCCCTCTGT
>NW_004444045.1:532213-533752 GCF_000243295.1 Trichechus manatus latirostris
GGTTAAATCTGACCTCCTGAGTTTGGTATGGAGTCCTTGGGTGGTGCAAACGGTTAGCAAGCTCGGTTGTCGACAAGAGGTTGGAGGTTTGAGTCCATCCAGAGGTGCCTTGGAAGTAAGCCCTGGCAATCTACTTCTGAAAAATCAGCCACTGAAAACCCTACGGAGCACAGTTCTACTCTGACACTCATGCGGTCTCCATGTGTTGGAATCAATTTTTTTTTTTTTTTAAATTTTGGTATGGTCCCTGCAGTCTGAGGAGATGGGAGATGGCCTGGGTGAGGAGGGAAAAATACTTGCTCTGGTTGTCCAGAAAAGGCTTTAGGAGATAGAATTAGCTTTAATTTATGGACCCTTTAGTGCAGGGGTTGGAAACTTGTTTTAAAGGTCCAGATGGTAAATGTTTGAGGTTTTGCAGATTGCAGGCCAGGAGGCAAATTGAGGCTATTATTTAGGTAATTATATAACCATTGTGGGAGAAAGCTGTGACAGTCTGCTTCTGTAAAGATTACAGTCTTGGAAACTCTATGGGGCAGTCCTACCCTGTCCTATAGCATTGCTATGAGTAGGAATCTGTGTGACAGCAAAGGGTTTGGTACATAACCATTTAAAAAGGTAAAAATCCTTCTTAGCTCTCAGGCTATAAAAAGACTGGATGGGTGTTTGCAGTGTTGCCCTGGAACTGGCTCGCATGGGCTTGTAAAAGTTGATTCTATGCATCTTTTCCCAACTCCACATTCAGTGATCTCACATCAATATCTTCTACTTGGCTGTAGTGGGAATATTTACACCATGGAAGTTGGCAGATGCTACAAATCAGGGCTTTTTTAGGGGAAGGAAGAATAAGCAACTGTAAAACATTTACCAGCAAACCTTAATGCATTAGCTTTTCCTAGAGAATTTTCCAGTACAGTTATATGTCACTTGGTAAAAAACATAAGGAGGTCACGGGAAAGCCAGTTAACTGGGCTGGTGGGTTGGCCCGATAGGGAGAAGGGAAATGGCCTAAAGGATCTCAAGGCCTGTTAGTCATTTGCCTGCTTGAAACCTCCACTAGATATGTCCCAGGCATGTCATACTCAATGGTCTCAGTATTTCCCCACTCCCAATAAAAGGCAATGGAGCCATCTTTTTTGTTTTGTTTATTGTTGTAGTTTAAATGAAGTTTACATTTCAAGTTAGTCTCCCATACAAAAATTTACACACACATTATTATGTGACCCTAATTGCTCTCCCCATACTGTGACAGCGCACTCCTCCTTTCCACCCGATTCCCCATGTCCATTCAACCAGCTCCTAACCCTCTCTGCCTTCCCATCTCACCTCCAGACAGAAGCTGCCCATGTAGTCTCTTGTATCTACTTGAGCTAAGAGGTGCACTCCTCACGAGTGTCACTTTATGTCCCACGGTCCAGTCCAATCCCTGTCTGAAGAGTTGGCCTCAGAAATTGTTTTAGTTCTGAGCTGATAGAGAATCTGGAGGTCATGCTTTCTGGGGTTCCTCCAGTCTCATTCAGACTATTAAGTCTGGTCTTCTTA
>NW_004444045.1:535448-542639 GCF_000243295.1 Trichechus manatus latirostris
TCTATCAACCCTCACATCCTGCTGACAAAACCTCCTGAATATCTGTGGGTTGTATTTATTTCTTTCCTTCCACATTGCACCCTCCCCCTCATCCTGGTTACCATAATCTCCTGCCAGGACTCCTGACTGGTCTCTTTCTGCAGGTTATACCTCCTTCCAGTCCATTCTCCCAGCCCAATCATCTTTCCAGAACGCAGATTTGCTCATATCACTTCTCAGCTTTAAACCCTTCCATTATATCCTACTGCCTCTGGAATAAAGTCTAGGCTCTTCATGCTTTACAAGACCCATTTCGATCAGTTGAGGCTGACCTCACTAGTCTCGTGTCCAACTCTTGGGGCTTTCTCCCTGACTTTTTACATTTTGATCACACTGAACTTTTGTTTCCTGGAAAGGACTGTGTTCCTTCTTAGAAGCTGTTCTCTCTGCCTAGAGCTCCCACCTCCAACTTTGTCAGGCTGATTCTACTCACCCTTTCCATCCTAGCTTGCGTCTTACTTTCTTTGAGAAACTTCCTCACCATTCTGTTCAGGTCCCTGGGCAGGCTGCTTTATCCCCAGAGAGCAGCCTCCAGCCTCTCCTTTGCCCTCTTAGAGGAAGGGGCTGCTGGAAGGTCGCAGCACGATTGCTTCCCAGAGCCTTATCCACTCTTTGGTAAAGTAGAGAGCCAACGAAAATGAGTGAAACCCTCAAGGAGATGGATTGACACAGTAGCCACAACAATGGGCTCAAACATACCAACAGTCATGAAGATGGCGCAAGACTGGGCCATGTTTCGTTCTGTTATCCGACGTAAGGTCGCCATGCGTTAGAGCTGACTTGATGGCAACTAACGACAACATATGCTTATAGCCCGACGCTGCTTACTGGAGACCTTTTTTCCTGTCTTTCTGTGAACCCAAGATGTATACTCCAAACTCTTTAAGCAGCATTACTGTAAGACATCAAAAGATCTTCTGAAATACCTAGTGGATCCCAGAGTATAGTACTTTGTAACAGGTAGGTGTAACTCTAGAAGATTCCTAGATTTGAAACGGGTCTCAGCTATACCGTAAGCTAAGACAGCGTGACAGGTATACAGTGCTTTCTGTCATTTCATGCTTGGTGGGAAATGCTTCTGTTCTTTTCCCAGCAGTCGGTGCACTGTAGGTTAAAAACTCGGGGCTTTCATGGATCGATGATTAGGATCGTGACGAGTTCCTGTACGTGGGGCAAATGCATAATACATTTCAGAGTATTAATGTTGAAATTATGGTTATAAAAATTTAAGACCTTGTCTATTTTAAAGGATCAAGTATGGATTAAAATGAGAATGGTTCAGGTATAGCCAAATAGCAGTCGTGCCCAAGAAACAAGGCAGCGTTTCCTGTAATGCTGACCAGAGAGAGGCGGGTCTGGATTAAGGACCGAGGTAGGATTGCTACACCGGGCTACCTTCCTCCCTCGGTGCCGCTCTCCATCTGCCACCTCACCACACTCGCTTGAGTATTTCAACAATTTCTAATAGCGATCATTTAAAATAAAGCTTAATATATTCACATCTGGTGGTTTCCCTGCCCTGGTTTATGCTTAGCTTTGGCCTTCATTTAAAAACGAGTCTGCGATTGCATTGTGTTGCTTTGCAGCGGTCTCTGGATCAGGGATTTGTGACTCTCTTTGATTGCATTGTGACTGCATCTGCAAGTGACGTTTAAGAGAGAGGGAATCTGAAGTCTGCTTTTGCCCTGCGTCTGTGGGCACGAGCTCTGGCTGCACAGCAAAATCATCTGAGCAATTTTTTTTAAAATACAGATTTCTGAGTCCTGCCCCAGACTGACCGAACAGAATCCCTAGGTGTAAAGCTGGACATTTATTTTTGAAAAGCTCCCCAGGTACTTCCAGTGTGTGGCCAGGATTGCTAACCGTGGATCCAGGTGATTTGCAGATGTCCTACCAGGTGTCATCAGTGTAGCACATAGCTGGTGAAGACTCCTTTCTTCTGTGTTGTAGTTGAAGTTTTCATTCTGAATATTAATAACAGTAAAATATTTAGATTTGCTGTTCAAATATCAAGAAAAATGGGCTAATATCGGTGTTTAAAGGGACTATGGAGCAAAGTATTTGAATTGGGTCTCTCATTCACATTAATTCCTAAATGTAGGAATAAGTAGGCTTTCTACTGGAACTTTGTTAAGCGTACTGAGGGATGCCGACTCCTTCCCCTCAAAGACTGAAAAGAATATCAGCTTTGGAATCAGGCAGAGCTACTTTTAAGTCCTGGCTTTACCAACTTCTTCGTTCGTGCAACCTTAGTTTCCACAACTGTAAAATGGGCATAAAGGTATTTTTCTTGAAAGGTTATAGTAATTTTTAGAACTATGAATCATGCCTGGCACATAATAGTTGCTGAATAAATGATAGTTGTTCTCCTCTTGGATGTAATGAAAATCCTAGGATTTCCGTGTAGCCCTGAACATTTTTACCAGTTGCCCTCAAGTTGATCCTGACTCATGGCGATCCCATGTAAAACTATACTCCACAGGGTTTTCAGTGGCTGATTTTTTAGAAGTAGATCACCAGGCCTTTCTTTTAAGGCACCTCTGGGTGGACTCTAACCTCCAACCTTTCAGTTAGCAGCTGAGCACATTAACCATTTGCACCACCCAGGGACTCCCTGAGGACTTTACCCATTGCCGTCGAGTCGATTCTGACTCATAGCAGCCCTATAGGACAGAGTAGAACTGCCCCATAGGGTTTCCAAGGAGTGGCTGGTGGATTCGAACTGCTGACCTTTTGGTTAGCAGCCAAACGCTTAACCACTGTGCCACCAGGGCCCCCTGAACACTTTAGGGCTGTCTATTATTCTCAGTGACCTAATCACCGACTATTGAATAACATTCTTGCCCCTACTGGGTTCTGTTTCAGGACATGAACTTTTTTCTGGTCCAGTTTTTCCATTTGGTATTTTCCCTAAGCTTTTAAAGCTGGAAACAAAATAGTTTTACCCTCCAGGACAGTAACTATTTCTGCTGCCGTCTCAAACCAACAAGCAAACAGCCAGACAGTGAGGTGAAACACATCAGTTACATCAAAGCAAGCTTTAGGGCAAGGCTCTATTCCGCTCCTTCTGCTCTATACGTAAAGACAGTCTTGGTCTTCTAGACCAGCTGGCACCGCGTCCCATCTTGTCTGATCTTAACACAGCAGCCCTTTCTTCCCTCACCTGTCTGCCTCTTCAGGAAAATGACCAGCTCTCCCCTTTTCTCGCCTTGCCTCAGCTCCAAGGCTTATTTTAATTGCTCTGCTGAGCCTTGGAGCTTTCCTTTTGAACAAAGTTCCTCCTTTGCGAAAACTCTTTCAGGAAAGGTGTTGCAAACTCTGCAGCTAAGTGAGTTGAGTTGATTATCTTGATAGGCCTTGTTCTCTTCTCTTCGACAGGGTGAAATTCCGCTCCGAGGGAGAGAGGGAGGAGTATCCGTTGATTAACACATTCCTATCCATGCATTAATTTACATTCATGAATTATAATGTGAAACCATTTCTCTGGGTCTTGTTCAAAAAAGCTGCTACCTGGTATTACTCACATATCCTACCACCCTAGAGTGTGCATTTGTTAAAACAGAACAGTTGTGACAATGTTACAGGACAGATGGAAATTTTGGAAGACGAGGAGCTTACCAGATGGGGTAGGGTAGGAGAGGAGTGTGTGACTAGGGTGAAAAATCTTCCCATGAGAACACTTTGGATAAAAGACGAAAAATGTGGATAAAATTAACAGGAAAAAAAAGGAGAAGGTAGATATCAGTAGGGCAAGAGTAATCCTGGACCTTGATATGAAGCGTAGGTGACCAGTGATTTGGACTAAGACTGAGAGCAGAGCTACAAGTCGTGTTAGGAAGGGGAAGTGCGTTAGACCTGAGACGCTTTGGCTAGATGGTGGTAGAGCAAAAATAGTGAAGTGGTTTAAGATAAGAAAGCACCTAAGAATCTGCTATGGAAGGGAACTTTCTTCTTCCTGACTGCAAGATGGATGTGACACGCTGGAATGAACTTCTAAAGGAAGGGAAGAAATAATGAAAGAGATTGAGAGAAAGAGATGGAGGGAGGAGGGAAAGAGAGAAGAACGGAGAATATGAGTTTTATAGATACAAGTACTTCATAGAAAAACTAAAAATGATGAGATCTGAAATTTGGAGAAATTTGGAGAGGGGGCAGAAAGAAATATTTACTGACACTAAATTGTATATCTGGATAACATGGGTTGTTGTTAGCGGCCATTGAATCACGCCCTACTCATGATAACCCCATGAACAACGGAACAAATGCTTCCCCGTCCTATGCCATCACCACCGTCCATTGTGGATCCCATCACCGTGACCTACGGGTTATCCTTGACTGATTTTTGAAAGTAGATTACCAGGCCTTTTTTCTTGGTCTGTCTTGGTCTGGAAGCTCCACTGAAGCCTGTTCAGCATCATTGCAACATACAAGCCTCCACTGACAGAGGGGTGTTGGCTGCACATAACGTGAATTGACCGGCTATTGAACCTGGGTCTCCAACATGGAAGGCAAGAATTCACCAGAGCTGAGATGCTGCCTGAGATGACAACAGCCAGGAAATCTGTACTGCTCTAATCTCTGTATTACTATAGGAATAACAGAGCCATCTGTCGAAAGGGAAGTGGGTAAAGTTGCAAAGGGATGATTAAATGAGTGACAGTCAAACACAGTCAAAAACCTCTGACTCACGGAAAGACAGACCCAGGTTACAGCCCAGCTCTGGTGGGACTTCAGTTTCCTTACCTGCCAAACAGGGACAGCAGTGCTTCCTGCCTCAAGGGGTTGCTGGAACGATGAAATGAGGCAGCTAAGAGGCCCCAGGGTCTCAATCAGGGTGCAAAGATACACTCGTGCCCCTTGAGCCCTCCTCAGGGGTGTCCCTTGTACACTAATACTGGAATGAGCACCGGCTATTTGTCAGAGTTTCAACATCCAGTTCGACTCATAGGGTAAAGGGGATGCAATGTGCTATGAGCAAGCTCTTGCCAAAGAAAGATCCTGTGTTTACCAGGATGTATGCGAACTTTGCCTCCTGAGCTGTCAGGACTGAGTTCTTTTCAACTCTGACTCAGAGTTGAAGGAACGGGAGGGGAAAACAATAGTGTAAAAACCATGGACGCTTTTAAAGACCTTTGAAATGTTGCAGTGTTGACAACTTGCTTAGCGTTGGTTTACATCTTTTAATATCTTCAACCGTTGCAGCAAAATGTTTGACCACGAACTACTGTAGAGTGAGCCCTCAATCATTGTAGCCGTGTGACTTCTTGACGTTACTGCCAGTTCTCAGAGATCAAAAATCCCACAGAGGGCTTCATCCTGCTTTGGATTCGTTGACACTGTCCCCAGCAAGAAGGACTTCCACAGTCCCTGGAGCTGCTCTGGCACACGTGAGCTCTCTCACCCTGGATCGCTGTTGTGTTTAGTTTCTGTATCTTGGACTTGGCATTTATTGCCTGGTGTTTCCAAGATATTTTTCGTGTGTTAGTCCCGAGAGCATGTTTCTCTGTCTTGTATATTTTTCATTGTAGTTTGCGCGGTAGGCAGAATAATGAACCCCAAAGATCTCTACGCCCTAATACCCAGAGCCTATGAGTATGTTATGTTACATGGCAAAGGAGAATTAAGGTTGCGGATGTCATTAAGGTTGGTAATTAACTGACCTTAAAATAAAGAGGTTATCCTGGGTTATCTGGGGGGGCTCCGTGTAATTACCCGTAAACCAGCCGCCACCGAGTCGATTCTGACTCGTGGGGATCCCATGTGTGTGAGCAGAACTGTGCTCCACAGGGTTTTCAGTAACTGATCTTTCAGAAGTAGATCACCAGGCCTTTCTTCTCAGGTACCTCTGGATGGGATTGAAGCACCGACCTTTTGGTGAGCAGCTGAGTGCACTGACAGTTTATACCACCCAGGGGACTCCAGCATAATTGCGAGAGTCCTTAAAAGTGAAAGAGGGAGGCAGAAGGAAAGGTCAGAGCTGCCCTTGCTGGCTTTGAACATGGAAGAAAGGACCACAAGCCAAGGAATGTGGACAGGCTCTAGAAGCTGAAAAAGGCCAGAAAATGAATGGGAGCCGTTTGGCTCCCCTGCTACAGCCTCCAGAAAGAACAAAGCCCTGCTGACACCTTGCCATTAGCCAAGGGAGACCCATTTTGGACTTCTGATCTCCAGAAACGTAAGATAATAAATTTGTATTGTTTAAGCCACTGAGTTTGTGGCAACTTGTCACAGCAGCCATAGGAAGCTCATCTCATACGGTTTCTACCTCCACCTATGCTGGCTGCGTCAATACTGCAGCATGAGTTTGGCGCAGTGGGCCTGGAGTGAGCCCCTGTAGTCACAGAGGTACTGGCCATTGCTCCACACCATGACTCTCATTGCTGAGGGGCTGGTGGGGAGGACCAGGCCGCTGAGGAGCTCTGCCTGGAGAGGCTTTTGCTACATCCCCACAGAGCCTTCCTCATCCTCCGTTGTCATGGGTACACTTCCTGTCTGGGCCTTTTATTTACCAGAAGTGTGTCTCCCTTTCTGAGAACAAGTCCGCTTGACCACACAGAGAGAAGCCGTTCAGGAAACACATACCACGGTTTCATTCTGAAAATCTTAATGTGAAAGCCGAAGTTTGAAACTTCAAAGACCCCCAAGTTCAGTAACCGTTTATAGAACTCCTAAGTGTGAGATGTCCCCATGGTACACAGTGCTTTCCAGAACCTTTTTTTTTTTTTTAGTTCTATACTTTTTGTCACTCTAAAAGACGGAAGAATAAATATTTTGAAAATAATTTTGGCTAAAAACCTGCCGTTTAGTGATATTTTTTTCTCCTAGGACTCACTTTCATAAAACTGTCCCTCTTCGGCACTGGTTTCTGGAAGCTCTCCCTGAGATTCATTCGAATGCTGAATCTCTACCCTAGGGTTACTGAAGTGTAATGAACTGAATGTTTGAGTTGTTTAAGTTATTAATTAACATCAGCTAGAGAGATCTGTGGCCAAGGGCACGCCTAGGTCCTTATCTAAATGTGTTAAAGAGGGGTCTCAGCTTACCCAATAGAAATGGTGCTGCCCAGTCATGTGACTTCAGCCAGTGCTGAGTCATCTTTGGATGCTGATGTGAAGTCTCAGAGACACTCCTCTGAGGACTAGCGCTGTGTGC